>NC_030680.2:115083710-115401210 GCF_000004195.4 Xenopus tropicalis | reverse complement strand
AAGCAACAGCATATTCCGCAGCACTGTACATTACATACGCCTATGCATTGAACATACAAATTACAAACAAAAAATTACTGATACAAGAGGTAAAAAGGACCCTCTGACAAAAAAAGCTAAAATCTAAAAATGCCGCAAAGTAAGCTATACTAAAGATTATATCCTTTTGTAAGTAAATGGGGGGGTGGGTAGCAATTGAAACTTTATATATTAATATATATGCACTGGATCTCGTCTATCCGCAGGAGAAAAAACTTTATGAAGAGCGTATTGCAGAGTTTACCACAAATCTTGCTGAAGAAGAGGAAAAATCAAAGAGCCTTGCAAAACTGAAGAACAAGCATGAAACTATGATCTCAGACTTAGAAGGTATACTTTTTTTTTTTCGTTTTAACCAATAGATTCATATTTACTTAACATTATGGTAGTAACAAATTGCGAGTTTTCACAAAATGTCATGCACCAGCTCTGAAAAATCTATTGGTTAACTGTAGAGCGACTACGACGTGAGGAGAAGCAACGCCAAGAACTTGAAAAAACGAGACGAAAATTGGAGGGAGACTCAACAGATTTACATGATCAGATAGCAGAGCTGCAGGCACAGATAGCAGAACTCAAAATGCAGCTTGCCAAAAAGGAGGAAGAACTGCAGGCAGCATTAGCAAGGTAGGTTGTTTAGGAAGCTGTGTATCACCTGTAAATTCTTTCTGTAAACACTGTTGCCTTGTAGTAACCCTAAACGTTGTGTTTAATTCATAGAGTGGAGGAGGAGTCTGCTCAGAAAAATATAGCTTTAAAAAAGATCAGAGAGTTAGAATCGCAGATTAGTGAGCTTCAGGAAGACTTGGAGACTGAACGAGCTGCACGCAATAAGGCAGAGAAGCAAAAACGGGACCTGGGTGAAGAACTGGAGGCTCTAAAGACAGAGCTGGAGGATACTTTGGATTCCACAGCTGCACAGCAGGAATTGAGGTAATGTGCAATTTTAACAGTATTGGTGCACATGTTGTGTCACATTCTGCAGAATACTAACCTTTCATGGTGAATTTTGATTTTAAGAACAAAACGGGAACAGGAAGTGACCCAGCTCAAAAAGACCCTGGAAGATGAAGCACGAACACATGAAGTTCAAATACAAGAAATAAGGCAGAAACACTCACAGGCTGTAGAAGAGCTTTCCGAGCAGCTTGAGCAGACCAAAAGGGTATGCAACCCCCTAAAAAGTCTGTAACCTATACAAAACACCTTTGTCTAAATAAAGCCTCTAAAACATTGCAAGTAATGAAACTTAAGACAAATTTCAAATGCCATACAGGTTTTTTTTTGTGTTCCCATTTGTTCTGATTTGACCCAAAGGTATATTTTATGCCTATTATTTGAGTACAGAAACACTGCATGCTTATTTTCACTGTATATAAAATCAACTGTTGCCAGGGAAGGTTAAAATTTACTTTACTTGTACTTTAGGGAAAAATACTTTTGTTAAATCAGTTGGACCTGTAACCTAAGTCTGATTCAGTTACTATGATCCCAGAAATCTAAGGTAACAGTTGTGCACTCAGTGGAGAAACTGCAACATAGATTTGTTTAGCTTTGTGAAGTGTTGTGATATATACTGCATTCTTGTGACAAACCTGTATCCATGTCAGTTGAAAGGCAATTTGGAGAAGGCAAAACAGTCCCTTGAGGGTGAGCGCAATGAGTTGGCCAACGAGGTGAAGGCTCTTCTGCAGGGTAAAGGAGACTCTGAACACAAAAGAAAGAAAGTAGAAGGTCAACTGCAGGAGCTACAAGTGAAAGTCACAGAGGGTGACAGAGTGCGTGCTGAGCTGTCCGAAAAAGCCAACAGATTACAGGTTAGCAAATATAAATGTATGTATACCCCATAAAGAAAAACATGCAGCATTTCTTGAAGACTGCACTATTTGATTTCAGGTGGAACTGGACAATGTAAATAGTCTTCTTTCTCAAGCTGACGGCAAATCCATCAAACTCGGAAAAGATTTTTCTACACTTGAGTCTCAGCTTCAGGATACACAGGTATGTAATTTGTTTGACTTTAGTGTATATGATGCAAACTTCAGTGTTTTCACAAATTAAGGCTCTGTATACACCCCTTTTAACATGAGCTCAGTAAATAGGGCTTGTACTGAACATACTATTTGGCTATTGTATTTTTCATGAAATGTCTATGACTTCGGTTATTTCTGGCTCTAAACATGACTATGAAGCCAATTTCTCTTTAGTATTTCTGTGATTTCCTGATTCCACAGAACTTCAAATCAGCCAATTAAACTAATTACCAGTCCACTGAATAGCCTCTGATAATGAGCTTCTCAAAGGTTGCTGCTTAAAAAAAGTAAATTAAACAAGGGTAGCACTCACCGTTGTGCCTCCCTATATTCATAAAGTATGCTGTGCTGACCCACATGAGCACCCCCGTCCAGGTATCGATATCCAAATGCAGAGTATGCAGTTTCTGAGCCCTGGATCACTTCATTAGTTAAAAGAAATCACTTTTATTGCCTTTCATTAAAAACATCAGACTTCATACTCTGCTGCTTGGAGAAGGGAGGGGTTTGTTCATAGGCAGTTAAGTAGCTCTAAACAAATTGTCCTGTTTATAATGGAAGGGAGTGAACATTTTTCAGTGCCAATAGCCCTACGTTAAAATTAGTGCTTTATAATTACTTAAAAGTAAAACAATATGCAGGATGTAACGAAAGTTCTGTCGTGTTCATTTTTGGCAGAAATGTTTTTAACTATATACTGTCCCTTTAAAGATAATGTATATAGTAGTTGTTTGAAAGGTGGCCAGGGAGTTGATGGATCATTTTTTTTTCTCCTTCAAAGGGGGAAAAAAAACATTTCTTACCACTTTTACATTCTGTAGTACTAAATGTTTTCATCATTTGAAACATGCACCAATTGAAGATGAGACATGGATTGTATCTTAAGAGCTAAAACAGACTTTTGTGTGATCATCTGAAAGGGCAGTAAACACTTTTATATAACAGTCCAAATGTCCAAAAACAAAAGTAGAAATATATGCTATTACATTTTATTCTGTTTAAGCAGCCAAGCTCAAAACAATATGCGAATCTATTTGCAGGAACTCTTACAAGAAGAAACAAGACAAAAACTGTCATTCAGTACTAAATTAAAGCAGATGGAAGATGAAAAGAATGGCCTTTTGGAACAGATTGAGGAGGAGGAAGAAGCCAAGAAAAATCTTTCAAAACAGATTTCCACACTGCAATCACAGGTTTGTGAATAACCCACAATTTTAGAGCCAGATACCTGCTAACTAGCCTTTAGTTATCTGCACATAGAGGCTTGTATAGTGGTATGACATTTAGAAAGGTTAGAAAGGTGTAAGCAAGTTAACCTTTCTGTTAAATATAAAGTAGTGACCATTGGTGGTAATAAGAGAATTGTGTGGACATGGCAAAAACAAATGTTTCAGAGAGAAATGGCTCTCATTTTTTAATTTTTATATATCTTTATTAGGTTACACAGTGCTTGTGCAACACGTGCTGTGTACGCACAGGGGGGACACATAATATATAAATAAGAATTAATATACAGTGCCATGTGGTAAGACAGTGTTGAAATATATCTGCATATAAGTGATAATTAAAGCCAAATGAAGAAATTGTCCCCTAAAAAGACCATGTACAGGGAAAACAGAGGGACAAGTACACTACTCCTCTGAGACTCCCTCACACTATGCTGAATTGAAGGGGATTTAATAGCAAAATCGACAGGAGGAGTGGTTAGAAAGGTAGGAAGAGAACCAGGATGAAGCTTAACAATATCAAGAAAATTATCAGTAGTCAACAGTATCAGAAGAACAGGGATCTGTTATCTGCACTGTAACCTGTGCCTTTTCTCCTTTTTTCCAGCTTGAATGGCTGCCCCCATGGCTACCCAGCAGCTTATTATATAAATTATAGTAGTGTTACTGTAGCAAACACACCAGTTTTACCAGTGCAGGGCAACAGTGCATTATATTTTTATTACTTTAAAGCTCTTTCATTTTTTGGAGTTACTGTTCCTTTAAGAGAGAGCTTTACACAGGCTGTTTGAATAAAGAGGGGAGAAAGTACCAGAGATTAATTGGATATGAGTAAGAGTACAGACTACAAAAACAATGAATCAAAAATGGTTGGTTAAAGGAGAAGGAAAGGCAAAGTCACTTGGGGGTGCCAAAATGTTAGGCACCCCCAAGTGACTTTAACCGCTTACCTTGTACCCCGGGCTGGTGCCCCTGTTCGCAGAAAACAGCACCAGCCGGGGTGCCTGGAGCGGATTGCTTCCTGCTTCCGTTGGCTGAAATGCCAGTGGTCGGCGCATGCGGGGTAGAGTGAAAAGCCGAACTTAAACATTAAAGTTCGGCTTTTCACTCCACTGCGCATGCGCGCGCAGCGAATAACAAAGGAGGAAGCGGTCGCTGCTACCCCGGGCTGGTGCTGTTTTCTGCGAACGGGCACCAGCCCTGGGTAAAAGGTAGGCGGTTAAAGTCACTTGGGGGTGCCTAACATTTTGGTACCCCCAAGTGACTTTTACTTTATTTCTCCTTTAAGCAGGTAAAGGGAATTGTAAAAGACAGACTATTTTTGAGCTTTGAGGGATCAAGAGTTAGCAAACTGTATGACTCTGAAAAACTGGTATTTCAACAACTTTTTTTAATTTTGGAAAGGCAACGTAGCACTTTTCTGTAGCTAATATATAAACTGCTGCTCCAGAAATAAAGAAAGTAAGCTGACATTTTTCACATTGGTATGCATTTTTAGCATCTACCTAATTTCTATGGGCACTTACTGTATAAAGTCTAAACAAGAAGTAAATATTGTGGTTTTGGGAATCCATAGTTTGTACATTTTATTTTGCCAGATGGCAGATATGAAGAAGAAAATGGATGAGAATGTTGGTTCGCTGGAAACTGTAGAGGAACTAAAGAAAAAACTACAGAAGGACCTGGAATCAGTAAATCAACGCTTTGAGGAGAAAGCAGCAGCCTACGATAAACTGGAGAAGACAAAGACTCGCCTGCAGCAAGAGCTGGACGATATTGCTGTTGATCTAGATCACCAGCGTCAAATTGTTTCCAACCTTGAAAAGAAACAAAAGAAATTTGATCAGGTAATTTAGCCTTGTTGAAGATTGGGCGCTTAGCCATTCTGAAGGCACAATGTCAACCTTTTCTTTACCATCTCTGCCAACAGATTATACATTTGTTGGCATTAAAGGAAATGTAACACAATTTTTACTTTCAAGATATCCATTCTAAATACTTTTAATTAGCAAATATAGCATAGAATAATTGCAATAGTATTGGTGGCTTTTTTAGTAAATTTACACAGATTTACTGAGCTCTGGCAGCAGATCTCTCCCAAGTTTCGCAGCCCACTTCCGTTCAGATCCCCCTCCTCTCCTCGTGCAGGCTCAGGCAGCGCTTCTTCACAGGCAGCACACAGACCCATCAGAAGAGGAGAAAAGGTCTGTCTCCTTTCCCTCTCCTTTCCCTCTTTTTGCCTCATCGCTAGTAGCCCATTAATCACTTTGAAAAGGACGCCGAAGAACGCAGTAAGTTAACTTCCGGATTAAACCGGAAGTCTACCCATCGCCGTATCACCTTTCCAAGCTTTGCCCACTAAGCCACTGGTAATGTCATTTATTAAAAAAAACACTTACAATATTGCAATTTTTTAATGTTATTTTGCTCAATAAAAGTATGTAGAAGTGATATATTTAAAGTGAATTTTTTGTGTTACTGTTCCTTTAAGTTATAGCTTGTTTATAGTCTACTTGTTCACAATCTATATAGTCCCATATATGAAAATCCCAGCTGTATAGCACTACTTATACAGTAACTAAATCAGAATCTTCTTGTTTTTTGTGTAGACATATACTGTATCTGCTTAACACTGCTCTAGTAGAAAGTCTTAATACTTTGTTGGTTAAAGTAGGCAGAACTTATCCACAGTGACACTGACTTGGATTCTTATCTCATCAGCTATTGGGAGAGGAAAAGACAATCTCGGCTAAATATGCAGATGAGCGTGACAGGGCTGAGGCAGAGGCTCGTGAAAAGGAGACAAAAGCACTGGCTCTTGCCCGCTCCCTGGAAGAAGCTCTGGAAGCAAAGGCTGAATTGGAGAGACTCAACAAACAGCTGCGTACAGAAATGGAAGACCTGGTCAGCTCAAAGGATGACGTTGGCAAGAGTGTACGTTTAAATGCAACTTTTTCTTAATTATAATTAATTATCCTTTGTTGCTTTTGGAAGATTGCCCCTTCTTTGCTATTATAGGCCAATTTTTTGTTTGCAAAATGCTTAATGAATAAGGGTGTACTGTTACACGTAAGTTACAATGAAAAATATTGAAAGTAACATTTTCGTCATCTCTTGTGGATAGGTGCATGAGCTAGAGAAGTCCAAGCGAGCTCTGGAGCAGCAGGTAGAGGAGATGAAGACTCAGCTGGAAGAGCTTGAGGATGAACTGCAAGCTACAGAGGATGCCAAGCTTCGACTAGAAGTAAACTTGCAAGCTATGAAAGCACAATTTGAGCGAGACCTCCAGGGACGAGATGAGCAAAGTGAAGATAAGAAGAAGCAGCTGGTTAGGCAGGTGAGGCTTAAAAAATTTCTTTCACATACTGGTACTCCAAGATGCATTTGCCGATTATTTTGAGTTAAAGTATTTTTAAGCGCACTTTCATCTTCCTCATAGGTAAAGGAAATGGAGGCAGAACTTGAAGACGAGCGAAAGCAGCGCTCTGTGGCTGTAGCCGCTCGCAAAAAGCTAGAGATGGACTTAAAGGACCTAGAAGGGCAAATTGACTCTGCAAATAAGAACCGTGAAGAAGCAATCAAACAGCTCCGCAAACTGCAGGTAAATATAAATCAAATGGAATTTACATTAACAGGAGTCAAATCAGTTGTTCTTTCATCTGTCTACCCCTTTACAGAATTATTCAGTTTACACACACTGATCCAAATGTGTATTTAGTAGACAAAGCGTCCTCTACCCTCACCCATTATCAATATACAGTGCTTTGCTAAAGTATTCATTTTTCATGTTTTGTCGCCTCACAACCTGGAATTAAAATGGATTGTTTTGAGAGTTTGCACCATTTCATTTACAGAACATGCCTACAACTTTAAAAATATGTTCTTTTTATTGTGAAGCAAACAAGAATTTAGGACAAAATAACAGAAACCAGCGTGCATAACTGTTCACTCCCCCCTAAAGTCAGTACTTTGTAGAGCCACCTTTTGCGGCAATTACAGCTGCAAGACGCTTTGGATAAGAGTGGCCAGAAAAAAGTCATTACGTAATGTTAAAAATAAGAAGGCACGCTTTGAGTTTGCCAAAAGGCATGTGGCCCACTCCCCAAATGTATGGAGGAAGGTGCTCTGGTCAGATGAGACTAAAATTGAACAAAATACTTTAGCAAAGCACTGTATATAGGATATTAAAACATTCTGTGCATTAAGCTACTAAATATATTCAAGCTGGCCAACTACATCAAAGTCATCCCTGGTCTGGCCAGTCCTACACTCACTTATCTGATTCATTAAAAATTCTACTACTTTGTTATACATTTTACACAGGGACTGAATTTTACCTGCAACTTGCTTGTGTATTTTGCAATCTGATCTTAATATGTGTATTCTGCAGGCTCAGATAAAGGATTACCAGCGGGAGCTTGATGACACTAGAGCATCAAGGGATGATATCTTGTCCCAGTCCAAGGAGTCTGAAAAGAAGCTCAAGAGCATGGAGGCTGAAATGATCCATATGCAGGAGGCAAGTAACGGATTTATACCAAAGGGATATTGGCTAAAATGTTTCAATATGCAATCCCAGCCTTTTCCCTTCATGTACTTGTGTTGTGGAAAGTTATAAATTGGAAAAGCAGTTAAGAAGATGAAGATATGCAATTACAAGTTCTGTAAAGTCTCTAATACAGTATAAATGAACCCTCACTATAAAATCAGGGAAATGCATTATATATTGGTGGGGACACAAAAGTGTAAAATGCTGGAAAACTTGAAATCATGGTATGTAAAATTAATGTTTCACTGTATCTGCAACTTTTTCAGTCTTTCCATCTATTAGTGAGTGCATAATATAAATTCGTCCCTAGACAAGTAGTATGACTGCAGTCTGAATTTAGCTCCTTCTAAGCTGACCGTTTCATCCTGCAGGAAGTGAATATAATGTTGCCTTTTTGTTTGTAAATAATCTTTCCCTCTCACATTTTAGGAACTTGCTGCTGCTGAACGTGGTAAACGGCAAGCCCAGCAAGAAAGAGATGAACTGGCAGATGAGATTGCCAATAACAGTGGCAAAGGGTAAATTAACACTTTTTTTTTTTTTTTTGTTTTGCCCACAAAATACTTCTATTTGAAGTTATATAGATATAGTTATATATTTTACATTTTTCTTATGAGCTATTGCTATATTTTGAGGCTTTAATGTTTATTTTTTGTACCATTTAGGGCTTTGGCTCTTGAAGAGAAGCGCCGTCTGGAGTCACGCATTGCCCAGCTGGAGGAGGAACTAGAAGAAGAGCAAGGAAACACCGAACTCGTGAATGACAGACTCAAGAAAGCTACTCTCCAGGTATATTTAAAGGAGACATATCCTATAACAATTATGAATGTACCAGTGAATTATACTCCTCTAGATATAGAAGGATTGTGCATAAAAAAAAAAAAGTTGTATTTTAGACTGATTTATTGAGAAATTTCCCCCAAACCCCACCCATCTGTTCCACTTCCTGCTGGCTGAATTCTCTGGATGAGCTGGGGAGCTGGCGGCTCTCAGTACATTGCGGTGTAGGATAGGAACCAATCAGCAGCTAGGCTGACCTGATAGGGAACTGAAGCCTGTCTGTGCTTGTGTGACTGCAGGGCTGTGATTGGCTCTCCCCCCTCCTACTGTGCTTCTGGCAGGGACCGTTAGGACACACCCACTCCATTTCAAACTCGGACAGAGAAGTGATAGGATCTATAGGGAGCTCCAATAAAGGGGCCATTGTTACAGATAGGATTAATGTTTAGCTCAAAGGGAAACCAGCACCGTATATTATTCATAATTGCCTACAGGATTAGGGTTTTTCCCATTTATCCAATATGTTCCCTTTAATACTTGCCTTTGATTTTATTTTGCAACCAATGATTGCTTTTATGCTCAAGGATAATTTATTATTTTTCAGGTTGACCAGCTGAATGCTGATTTGAATGCAGAGCGTAGCAATGCTCAGAAGAATGAAAATGCCCGCCAACAAATGGATCGTCAGAATAAAGAGCTGAAGACCAAACTTCAAGAGTTGGAAGGCACAGTAAAGTCCAAGTTCAAAGCAAATATCACTGCTCTGGAGGCAAAGATCGCTCAGCTTGAGGAACAGCTTGACACAGAAACAAAGTATGAATAAGATACAAAACACTCTGTATTAGTAGGGAAAACATGCTTTAAGTTTTAAACATGTTCTCTTATTGCTGAGGAGATCTATAAAGTCACTAATGCTACAGATGCCTTTCATTGGACTATAAAAATTGGAACTACTTGTTTCTAAAATTAATAGCATTTCTTTGACAAACAGTTTTTTGTTTCCTCAAATAAATATATATTTTAGTCTTTGGTTTCCTTGCTTATATGTAATGTTTTCCCACAGAGAGCGTCAGAATGCTAGCAAGCAAGTGCGGCGTACAGAGAAAAAACTAAAAGATGTAATGATGCAGGTGGATGACGAGAGGCGCAATGCTGAACAGTACAAAGATCAGGTAGTTACCATTTGCTGGTTTGTAAACTACCATCAAACATTGTACGCTAGTTATGGACTTGCACGCCATTTTTGTTTTTTCTCATAACCCTTTTTTGAATTTAACAGGCTGAGAAGAACAATGTAAGGATGAAGCAGCTGAAGAGGCAGGTTGAGGAGGCAGAGGAAGAGGCCCAGCGTGCCAATGCCATGCGACGTAAACTGCAGCGTGAGCTTGAAGATGCCACAGAGACTGCAGAGGCCATGAACCGTGAAGTCAACACCTTAAAGAGCAAGCTTCGGTAAATCCCAGTGCGTTGTGGAAGCTTCTTCAAAAGTTAGAACTAATCATTTAAAGTGGTGGTTCACCTTTTAAGTTAACTTTTAGCATATTTTAAAATGCCAATTCTGAGCATCTTTTCAATTATTTGCCATTTTCCAACATTTTGCAGCTTTCAAATGGAGGTCACTGACCCCAGCAGCTGAAAAAGTATTACTCTGTAAGGCAACAGTTTTATTGTTACTTTTTATAACTTATTTTTCTATTCAAGGCCTTACGTATTCATATACAAAATTCTTTTTAAATCATTCCCTGGTTGCTAAAATAACTTGGACCTTCTCAACCAGATTGCTGCTCAAACTTCAAACTGGAGAGCTGCTGAACAAAAATCAAAATAATTTAAAGAAAGAAAAAAAACAGAATATTACTCTCTACATTGTACTAAAAATTAACTCAAAGGTGAACAACATTTAAGGATCCTAAATCTATACAATACAGCATAATTTGCAGTACAGGTATTGTACCAGTTATCCAGAATGCTTGGGATCTGATTTTCCAGATAAGGGATCTTTCTATCATTTGGACCCCCATACTATAAAACTACTAAAAATCATTTAAACATTAAATAAACCTAATAGGATTGCTTTGCCTCCAATAAAGCTTAATTATTTCCCAGCTGAGATTAAGTACAAGGTACTGTTTTATTACAGAGAAAATGGTGGCAATTTTTAAAAATGTCAAATATTTGATTAAAATGAGTGTCTAAAGGAGATGGCCTTTCTGTAATTCAGAGCATTCTAGATAACTGGTTTCCAGATGATGGATCCCATAGCTGTACCTCTGTGGGCAGTGCTTATATAAAATGGTTTGTATTTAAACAGTACTTTTGGTTTATCATCACTTTACACCCCAATATGCCATTGAAGGTTGCCAGCTCAAGATTACACATCAAAAAAACAAGCACCCTGGCAGACATCATTTCCGCTTCTTCATTGGTAGAAAGTGCATTAAACACTGCACTCCCAACAGTGTGTGGTGGAATAATAAGGTAGTATGCCAAGAAACCTCCTCATGAGAGGTCCGTACAGTCAACAGGTGTTGGGGCAGTAAGGCTATAATTATTGTACAGTGTGTGGCCACCAAGTCTTGTCCTAATTATTCATTTTACTGTTCTTTTATAAGAAAAAAGGCTCACCAAATATCACTTGTTCCCTTAGGCGTGGGGGTGATGTTCCTTTTGTCACAAGACGAATTGGAAGGAAAGGTGTTGATGAAGCCTCTGATGAAGATCTAGATGGAAAAGCTGACTCTGGGGACAGCAAATCTGTTGACTAGGATGTATCGACCTCACCACTTGCCCATTTATCTTCTAATGATCCTGTTGAACTGCAGAACTTCTGATATTTCAGACTTAACAAGGGAGGGAAATTTTATTTTACTGCCTTAATGGGCCAGGATCTGTCTTATGGTCTTTCACTTGTAAAGCACCAAAGCCATCACATGCTGAGATGCAATCTTAACTAGAGTGTGAGCTATTTATGGTGGCCATGAATCTTTAATATTAAAGGCAATATTTTGTGCACTTTCTATTGTGGCAGCAGAGCTGATTTGGTAGAATGCACTCACAACAGTTTAAAAATTGTTGCATGCATTTCTAGATCATCAAGCAAAATGAAACAAGTTGCTCTCATTGATGAATGTGGACCAGTTCCCCTTCATCCCTTTTACTTTATTTGAAATTTCTTTATCATTGTTGCTGCCTCTTCTGCTGACAGGTTAGAATAAACTACTCTGTGGTTTCTTCAGGATGTTTTGGCCACTGATCCTTCCCCTGGCCCAGGGTAACTTTGTATGACAGAAACAGTCGTCCATTATGGGATCATAAGGACCAAAATGTTAATCGGCCTCAACATTGCAGTATCTGTTTTGCCTGTCTGAGAGTAAATAAATATATAGTATAAGTATGTAACTGGAGATCTAGCTGTAATGCACCACTTGTATGAACTGGTATTCTGCACACACCTTATTGTAATGGTCAAGCTGTTTGTTTTTGGAATAAAATGCTATAATATTTTTTTATACATTTTTGTATCACTGCCTGAAGGAGCCTTCCAGATGGAACGTTAAAAGCCTACACTGAGAACAGATTCAGGCCACTGCAACCAAAGAGGAACAGATATATTACGGTTTATATAAAATGTGTGAGAATTTCATTCTCCTTATGTCTTGTCTTAAAGTGCCTTTATGCTGCAGCCTTGTTGCCTCCACTGAACCCAGTGAACAGATAAACCAGGGCTATCTTGCTGTTGCTTTACATAATAAAATCAGACAGTGCTGCAATCACTGTGTCTTGTGTTCTGAGTTTCTTATTCTTTGCATAAGGTTTTATATTGCCTGCCTGTTTTGTCTTCATGAGTAGTTTGGACACCATATTGAATACTACATAACATTTTTTTTCTAGGAGTTTGTAGCTTTACTGTCCTGTCAGGTTTTGACTTGCCTTGCACGACTGACTGCTTTGCTATACGAACAGCAGAATTCCTGAAAGGGTATTTAGACCTCATGCTTCAGGTTGAAGAGCATGATATTTTGTCATTGATTTGTTATTGTAAGATTATATTGCATCATCTGGCCACCTCAGTTTTTAATTTAACCCTGCAGTACTTCCTATACTTTTCCTCAGGTACTAAACCCACTCCTTAACAATGCATGTTTTGTGTTTAGTTTGTAGATGACAAGATAATGTTTTCCACTGTAGAAGCATTGCCCAGGTGACTGGATATAGTCTCCTGCTTTCTGCAGACAGATCTAATTAAAATAGAGGCACCCACACTACAAGAGTATGTACTACTCTATGAAATTCAACTGACGGGGAAAAAACACTAACCATCAACGAACAAAAACCTGAAACTGTAACTTATCTAGAACTACCGACAGGAAGGAAAGGACTGTGTCCCCAATGATCACACAAAAGAAAGCTTTAATGATAAGTAAAAAAAAAAAAAAAAAATCTCTTGCCTATATTAGTGGACACAGGCACCATGGGGATTAAGGGTGGGACCCGGTGTTCATGGAAAAACTGTCTAAAACCTTCCTCCTGAAACTTGCTTCGGCTGAAGCATGTGTGTGCACCCTGTAGAGTCTTAAGAAAGTGTGAAGGGAGGACAACACTGCGGCCCTACACACCTGTTCAGCTGATGCCTGATGTTGTAGTGCCCATGAAGTACTGAGCGAGCAAGTAGAATGAGCGAAAATAAGTGAAAATGGTGGCAGTCTGCCCCTGATGGCATATGCCCTGAGAATGGTGGATTTGAGCCATCTTGCAATGGTGGTCTTGGATGCCTTGAGGCCCTTTTTGGCCCCTTTCGGCAGCACAAACAGCATCTACCTTTCAAATCTTCCGAGTTGCCCCAACGTAAGTCTGGAAGGAATGGACCAGGTCAAGGTTGTGCAGACTTTTTTTTTTTTTTTTGAGGATTCTTGGGATCCAGACAAAGGGAAGGAACAACTAGGTCCTGGTTGATATAGAATTCCAACACCACCTTTGGAGGAATTTTGGCGTAGATCTTAGCGCGATGTTGTCAGCATGGAATATGGTTAATGGTGACCTCCTGGCCAGTGCCACCAGCTCAGACGTGTCTGGCAAGAGAAACATGGTCTTAGAAGTTAGAGTGGGTAACAGTATATTATCTATGGGCTCAAACGAGTCCTCTTGAAGAACTGAAAGGACCAAAGGCGGAATGGGTTGTTTGTAAGGGGGGACCATTCTTTTGGTTCCCTGTAGGAAAGTATTAACGCTCTGGGGCATGGCACTTGACTAAATTGTCACCACTGCTCCTCCATTGTCCTTCTGAGGACACTAAAAGAAAACTGAGGGTAGGCAGGGGATGAAGACCTGAACAGGAGGAGGAGCTACTTTAATTCCTTAGTGTCCTTCCTCCAAACTGCAGGATCTTCATCTTCTATGGTGCCTGTGTCCCCCAATATAAGCAAGGGAAATTAACATTTACAATAAATCTGTTGCCTCATTAGAGCAATAGTTTTTTGGCTGCTGGGGTCAGTGACCCCTATTTGAAAAGTAGAAAGAGTGAGAAGGTTAAAAAATGAAGACCAATTAAAAAGTTGCTTATAATTGTCCATTCTATAACACTTTAAAAATTAACCTAAAGGTGAACAATCCTTTTTAAGCACAAATGTTTTTTTTCTCCTTTTCCTGGCCATGCTCAACGTATTGCTTGGGTCCTTTGTAAGTAACCATAAACAAAACACAGTAATGTAAAGAAGTGTCATTTAGCGAGCGATATACAGGCCACAGCCTACAGAATTCCTAACTATGGTATAAAAATTATGCATTATGGTACAAATGGTATGGGGGAGCACTTCTGTTGCCAAGGTTGCTTCTATTCTCCTGGGTGTGTCACCTCTACTGGTTAGCTTCAGCCATTGGCCTGTCTTGTTGCAATATCCAACTCCAGGGTGTAACCATGGATGCCAACTGACCTTTTCTAGAATCTACTGAATAAATCAAACCAATACTGGTCTTATAAATCTCATTTCTTTTAACAGGGCAGGGCTGTTCAATTCCTTTAAAGTGGACCTGTCACCCAGACATAAAAAGCTGTATAATAAAAGCCCCTTTCAAATTAAACAAGAAACCAAAAATCATTTTTTATAACCATATCCACAATCATATATTGCCTGCCCCACCTGCAGAGAGTTACTTTCACTTTCAATTCAGAACTTCTTACATGTTGCTGACCTCCGCACCATGTAATTTTGTAACCAGTGCATGGACATGAAGGAAAGGCAAAGTCACTTGGGGGTGCCAAAATGTTAGGCACCCCCAGAGACTTTAATCACTTACCTTTTACCCTGGGCTGGTGCCCGTTAGGAGAAAACCGCACCAGCCCGGGGTAGCTGCAGTGAGCGTCTCCTCTTCCTGGACGCACTGTGCATGCGCAGTAGAGTGAATAGCGGAACTTTAACAAAAAAGTTGGCTTTTTACTCTACTGCGCATGCGCCGGCCCTGGTATTTTGCCGACAGAAGGAACAAGGAAGGAGGAAGCGCTCGCTACAGGTACCCCGGGCTGGTGAAGTTTTCTCCTAACAGGGGCACCAGCCTGGGGTACAAGGTAAGCGATTAAAGTCACTTGGGGGTGCCTAACATTTTGGCACCCCATGTGACTTTTCTTCTCCTTTAAGATTGCAGCTGACATTTTAAGTAGCTTCCTGCTGCAAGCTCTAGCTGTTGTATATTAGATCACAGATTCTGGGGGGAGTGAGTTTTATGAATTTTTATGGGAGAGGAGAGCAGGAGAAGGGAGAGATGAGAGAACTATGCAGACTCTGGCCTGCAGAATTGCACATCAGGTGGCAATGTTGTTCAAATTAAATTATATTAGCAGTGTAAAAATTGCTCCTATCTTCAAAACTAAGGTATAACACAAATGTCATGAAAAGAGCAATCTGGGCTATTTTACACATTTGTTTTGAGGGTTTGCATTCCATCTGAGCAGAAGAGTAGATACTGGAGACTTCATTATTAGTACTGCTTTAATGAACATTCTGATTGGCTACTGTAGCACGGACAGTGATGCGGTCTGAACTGCAATGCCCCGGGTTCCCGAGTTTGCTGGCTGACAGTTCACCGGCAAATACAAGGGATGTCACAGTGTAACCGGCCGGGATGTCTGACGTGCTTGTAATGGCAGGGGAGCCACTCATGTCTGGGAACTGCTTTTCCCAAATGCACTCGGTGTTTACCTTTAAACTAACTTTTAGTATGATGTAGAGAGTGATATTCTAAGACAATTTGTAATTGGTTTTAATTTTTTTATTGTTTGGGGTTTTTGAGTTATTAAGCTTTTTATTCAGCAGCTCTTCAGTTTGCAGTTTTTGCAATCTGGTTGCTAGGGTCCAAGTTACCCTAGCAACTATGGATTGATTTGAATAAGATACTGGAATATGAATAGGAGATCACCTGAATAGAAAGATGAGTAATAAAACCTCGCAATAACAATACATTTGCAGCATTACAGAGCATCTGACTTTAAGATGGGGTCAGTGACACCCATTTGAAAGCTGGAAAGAATCAGAAAAGTAAAGCAAATAATTCAAAAACTATAAATAAGAAAAAATGAAGACCAATTGAAAAGTTGCTTAGAATTGGCCATTCTATAATACACTAAAAGTTAACTTACAGGTGAACCACCCCTTTAACTCTTTTACTGCCAAGCACGTATGGCATACGTGCTGGCAGTAAAAGGGCTTAAACGCCAACGACGTGTCTCATACGTCGTTGGCGTTTAAGCGCTGCTCTCTGCAGCGGCGGCATGTGCCGCCGCTGCAGAGGGCTTCTAACAATGACAGCCCCCCTGGGCAATGTGCCAGGGGGGCTGTCATCAGGGTCCTGCGAGCCGATCGCTCGCAGGACCCTCCAGGAAGCAGCAGACGCGATCGCATCGCGTCTGCTGCTTCCTGCTTCCTCCCTCTCCCCCAGCGCCGGCCCAACTGAGGAAGGAGGCGATCGGTCTTCAGGAACAGGTAAGGAGTTTTTTTTTTCTTGCATTTACACACTTTTACACACTTATACACACATTTATATACATTTATACACACTTACATACATTTACACACACTTACAGCACACATTTTAGCATTTTTTTATTTTTTTATTTTTTCATTTTTCACACTTTTATACACTTATTTACACTCATATACACACTTACACACTATCACACAACTTGTACACATGTACACACATGTATACACAAACACTTTGGTTTTTTTTTGTTTTTGGTTTTTTTTCATTTTACCACTTTGTTTTTATTTTCTTTTACCTAAAAACTGTTTATTTTGACAGCGTAACTATTGGATCAGATATTCTGGCCACTAATTACACTGTCATGTAACTTATTTTGTTGTTTCACTGATTTGCACAATTTTTGTGGTTTTATCACATTTTATCCCTATATAAGTGTTCCTGATCTGTTTTTAGCGTAGCTTTGCCAGGTGTAACTTTGGTGTACAAAAATAACTTTACCTATTTTGAATTCATCAGAATGTGTACTTTCCAAAAATATATGGTTTTCTGGGGGTCACTGTATAGTTAGGGGGGGTTACTGCACATAATACACTGACAGGGGGCTCTGTGTGCAAAAGCTGAGCTGGCAGGCGAGAAATCCTTATGCGCTATTTTCATTTAGGGTTCAGTACATACCGCAGACTTTGGTATATCTATGCATATTGGGCATCAAACTGTTCAGTAGGCCTCTGGTGTTCCTATTTGGGGTGACTTGCCTTTGTACGCAAGAAATTGTGTGAGATAAATGTGGCAAATTGCAACATTTTTAGGCGATTTTCTGAAATGTCATAAAAACCTATAACTTTAGGAAAGCTCTGCAGATTGGTACTTTGGTGTAGAAAGGACTCTTTACCCTTGTTGGATTTGTCAGAATGTGTACTTTCCAAAAATATATGGTTTTGTGGGGGTCACTGTATAGTTAGGGGAAGTTTTGGCACATAATACACTGACAGGGGGCTCTGTGTGCAAAAGCTGAGCTGGCAGGCGAGAAATCCTTATGCGCTATTTTCATTTAGGGTTCAGTACATACCGCAGACTTTGGTATATCTATGCATATTGGGCATCAAACTGTTCAGTAGGCCTCTGGTGTTCCTATTTGGGGTGACTTGCCTTTGTACGCAAGAAATTGTGTGAGATAAATGCGGCAAATTGCAACATTTTTAGGCGATTTTCTGAAATGTCATAAAAACCGATAACTTTAGGAAAGCTTTGCGGCTTGGTACTTTGGTGTAGAAAGGACTCTTTACCCTTGTTGGATTTGTCAGAATGTGTACTTTCCAAAAATATATGGTTTTGTGGGGGTCTCTGTATAGTTAGGGGAAGTTTTGGCACATAATACACTGACAGGGGGCTCTGTGTGCAAAAGCTGAGCTGGCAGGCGAGAAATCCTTATGCACTATTTTCATTTAGGGTTCAGTACATACTGCAGACTTTGGTATATCTATGCATATTGGGCATCAAACTGTTCAGTAGGCCTCTGGTGTTCCTATTTGGGGTGACTTGCCTTTGTACGCAAGAAATTGTGTGAGATAAATGCGACAAATTGCAACATTTTTAGGCGATTTTCTGAAATGTCATAAAAACCAATAACTTTAGGAAAGCTCTGCAGATTGGTACTTTGGTGTAGAAAGGACTCTTTACCCTTGTTGGATTTGTCAGAATGTGTACTTTCCAAAAATATATGGTTTTGTGGGGGTCACTGTATGGTTAGGGGAAGTTTTGGCACATAATACACTGACAGGGGGCTCTGTGTGCAAAAGCTGAGCTGGCAGGCGAGAAATCCTTATGCGCTATTTTCATTTTGGGTTCAGTACATACCGCAGACTTTGGTATATCTATGCATATTGGGCATCAAACTGTTCAGTAGACCTCTGGTGTTCCTTTTTGGGGTGATTTGTCTTTATCTGATCTTTATCAAGAAATTGTGAGAGATAAATGCGGCAAATTGCAACATTTTTATGCGATTTTCGAAATGTCATATAAATCTGCAAACTTAGGAAAGCTTTACAGCTTGGTACTTTGTAGCAATAAGAAATATTTACCCATTATAGATTCGGGGGGATGTGTATTTTCCAAAAATATATGGCTTTCTGGGGTGAATGTACTTTTTTTGTAGCATTATCCCACATAAAGGATGTAAATGTGTTGATTTTGCAGGAGCTGAAATGATAGATCATATGGGGGTATGTTCCCATTGGGGCCCCTACATGCCACATACTTAGGTAAACCTATACATATTGGGCATCAAACTGTTCAGTGGACCCCTGGCGTTCAAATTTAGGGTGTTTTATCTTGGTACCTAACACTATGTGGGAGATAAGATGCTGCAAAATGGAAGCTTTGAGGGGATTTTTGGAAATGTCATCAAAATTGCTAACTTTAGAAAAGCTGTGCGGCTTGGTACTTTGGAGTAGAAAGACATGGGTACCCATTTTAGATTCGGGGGAATGTGTACTTTCCAAAAATATATGGCTTTCTGGGGTGAGCGTACTTTTTTGTAGCTTTATCTCACATATAATGATGTAAATGTGTTGATTTTGCAGGAGCTGAAATGACAGAAATGACAGTATATATGGGGGTATGTTCACATTCGGGCCCCTACATGCCACATACTTGGGTAAACCTATACATATTGGGCATCAAACTGTTCAGTGGACCCCTGGTGTTCAAATTCAGGGTGTTTTATCTTGGTACCTAATGCTATGTGGGAGATAAGATGCTGCAAAGTGGAAGCTTTGAGGGGATTTTTGGAAATGTCATCAAAATTGCTAACTTTAGAAAAGCTGTGCGGCTTGGTACTTTGGAGTAGAAAGACATGGGTACCCATTTTAGATTCGGGGGAATGTGTACTTTCCAAAAATATATGACTTTCTGGGGTGAGTGTACTTTTTTGTAGCTTTATCCCACATATAATGATGTAAATGTGTTGATTTTGCAGGAGCTGAAATGACAGAAATGACAGTATATACGGGGGGATGTTCACATTGGGGCCCCTACATGCCACATACTTAGGTAAACCTATACATATTGGGCATCAAACTGTTCAGTGGACCCCTGGTGTTCAAATTCAGGGTGTTTTATCTTGGTACCTAATGCTATGTGGGAGATAAGATGCTGCAAAGTGGAAGCTTTGAGGGGATTTTTGGAAATGTCATCAAAATTGCTAACTTTAGAAAAGCTGTGCGGCTTGGTACTTTGGAGTAGAAAGACATGGGTACCCATTTTAGATTTGGGGGAATGTGTACTTTCCAAAAATATATGACTTTCTGGGGTGAGCATACTTTTTTGTAGCTTTATCCCACATATAATAATGTAAATGTGTTGATTTTGCAGGAGCTGAAATGACAGAAATGACAGTTCATATGGGGGTATGTTCACATTGGGGCCCCTACATGCCACATACTTAGGTAAACCTATACATATTGGGCATCAAACTGTTCAGTGGACCCCTGGCGTTCAAATTCAGGGTGTTTTATCTTGGTACCTAATGCTATGTGGGAGATAAGATGCTTCAAAGTGGAAGCATTGAGGGGATTTTTGGAAATGTCATCAAAATTGCTAACTTTAGAAAAGCTGTGCGGCTTGGTACTTTGGAGTAGAAAGACATGGGTACCCATTTTAGATTCGGGGGAATGTGTACTTTCCAAAAATGTATGACTTTATGGGGTGAGCATACTTTTTACTAGCTTTATCCCACATATAATGATGTAAATGTGTTGATTTTGCAGAAGCTGAAATGACAGAAATGACAGTTCATATGGGGTATGTTCACATTGGGGCCCCTACATGCCACATACTTAGGTAAACCTATACATATTGGGCATCAAACTGTTCAGTGGACCCCTGGCGTTCAAATTCAGGGTGTTTTATCTTGGTACCTAATGCTATGTGGGAGATAAGATGCTTCAAAGTGGAAGCTTTGAGTGGATTTTTGGAAATGTCATCAAAATTGCTAACTTTAGAAAAGCTGTGCGGCTTGGTACTTTGGAGTAGAAAGACATGGGTACCCATTTTAGATTCGGGGGAATGTGTACTTTCCAAAAATATATGACTTTCTGGGGTGAGCATACTTTTTACTAGCTTTATCCCACATATAATGATGTAAATGTGTTGATTTTGCAGAAGCTGAAATGACAGAAATGACAGTTCATATGGGGTATGTTCACATTGGGGCCCCTACATGCCACATACTTAGGTAAACCTATACATATTGGGCATCAAACTGTTCAGTGGACCCCAGGCATTCATATTTAGGGTGTTTTATTTGGTTACTTTATGACCTGTAGGAGATAAGATACAATAGACTGGAAGCTTTGAAGCGATTTTTAAAAAAAATCACAAATTTTGATAAAAACCAATAACTTTAGGAAAGCATTGCGACTTGATAGTTTGGAGTAGACAGACAGTTGTGCCTATTCTGTATTCCCCAGAATCTGTTCTTTCCAAAAATGTACAATTTTCTGGGATAAACCTTCTGTTAGTGGAATTTTGGCCTTGAAATCCAAAGTATGCAGTTTTTTTGGAGCAGTGCTTTGGGAATTTGGTAGTGTACTGCTGGGAGTTTTTGACCTATACAAGTGAGAAATCTCCATAAAACTATATATATTTGGTATTGGCACGTTCAGGAGACATGGGACTTTCCAAATCAGTTGTATATTCGTGCATAAAATAATTTTTGTTTCTAGTATGTGTGATTATATTATGGAAAATTTGATTTTTTTTGCATTTTTAGACATTTAGAAGCCTATATCTTGTTACAGAATTGGAATTACACAAAAATTCTACCATATTTTGAAAGCTTAGGTTGTTCTGAAAAAAACGATATATTGTTTTCCTTGGTAAACTAAAAGTCCCCCCGAGGAAAGGCCCCTAAAGTGAAACAGTGCAAAATGTTCAAAAACTGTCTGGCAATACAAGTTCCGCTTTGACCAAAATGGCTGGCAGTAAAAGGGTTAAAGCCTTTGTGTGCGGTTCTCTGAGCAGCTCTGGTTCTACTCTGCTGTTCCAGCCGCTGGATGTGGTTAAGACTCGACTTCAGGCTCACCAGCTCGCTGCCCTGTACCAACTCCTATTGCACCTATCAGCAAGCGCACCCTAACGCTGCTGTTACCTTTGGCTATTCTTACTAGTAATGGTTGCTTAGCGACATGACGGAACCCTTCACGCTCTGTGCTTTCCTTGCCACAGAACAACATTTCCTATGCTTTCCCCTGTACCATGGCGGTTTAACAGCGGTTGGCCATTGCAGGAATGCCATTTACAGCATGCGTCAAAGTGCAACTTCATGATTTCGTCCGTAGCCGCAAAAGGCACCTACAGCTACTCCTCCGCACTACCGCCAAGGGGCGGGGCATGCCGAAGTCGCATAAGGAAGTTACACATATCTTTCCGGAAAGACACCCCTGCTGACCACTCAGAAACAAGTGTTCCTTAATTCTGCCCATCTACCAGTAAACAAGATTTCCGACTGAATGACACGCCCCCTGTCGCTACGTCAAGGCTGTTGATTGGGCCCCTCCCACCACTAGCTCTTTGCGATTGGCTTTCCATAATAAGAACCTTTGATTAGACAATGCATTCTGGCCCACATTCTGATTGGCTACTGTAGCACGGACAGTGATGCGGTCTGAACTGCAATGCCCCGGGTTCCCGAGTTTGCTGGCTGACAGTTCACCGGCAAATACAAGGGATGTCACAGTGTAACCGGCCGGGATGTCTGACGCGCTTGTAATGGCGGGGGAGCCACTCATGTCTGGGAACTGCTTTTCCCAAATGCACCCGGTGTTTAAGGCCTTTGTGTGCGGTTCTCTGAGCGGCACTTGTTCTACTCTGCTGTTCCAGCCGCTGGATCTGGTCAAGACTCGACTTCAGGCTCACCAGCTCTCTGCCAGCGCTGCCGGGTACCAACTCTTATTGCACCTATTCATCTACAAATTAGAAATGTAGTTGCTGGGGCTGATAGATTACATTGGGTAGGTCACCTTAAAGTTAACTTTAGTATCTTATAAAGTGTTTTTAGCAACTTTTCAATTGGTCTTCGTTTTTTAAAGTTTTGACACTTTTGTGACTTCTTGTGCTAAAACACTGTTGTTCAGTGAGGCTGCAATTTTATTGTTACGTTTTATTACTTATCGTTCCATAAGGCCTCTCCTTTAACTATTTCTGCCTATTCTGTCTCCTAGGATCCTTCCTATTTCTGAACCCTAGTATATATGCCACATATATGCTAAAACTCCAAACGGGAAAGCTTGTGAACATGAAGTTCAATATTTCAAAAATCACAAACAAAAAACTAAAAAACGAAGACCATATTGTCTCAGAATATCACTACCACATCATACTTAAAGTTAATTTAAAGGTTAACTACCCCTTTAACCTTTGTGTCATGACCCAGAAATGGGCCCTCTTGCTGTTTAGTATAGATCCAAAGATCCCCATAAATAATCTAAAATGCATTTCTACACTAGAAAGGTTAATAAAATACTTTTCATGTGTGGTCCACACGGCAGCAGCAGCAGCACACTCCAATGATTGCTACCATGTAGCTGCCCCTGTGCACGGAATACCATATAGATACCGAATCAAACACAACCAGCACCAAGGGTCTTGTGGTTCAAATAAATATTAGTGTATTATAATTGCATGTACAACCGACGTTTCGCTCCCTTTTGGGACCTTTTTCCAACAACAACTCTGTTTAAATAGCCTCCTCCATGAATCTAGGGCGTACCAGTGACATCATATGCACATTAACCCCTAGTGACCATTAACCCACCGACATCATATAAGCATGAATAATCAATACTTCCCTAATACAAAAAAAGTGCATTAATTGTTCACATTAAATAAATTGCGTATTTGGTATCCCAACATAGTTCAAAGTGCAACAATGTTAAAAATATTGCCATTTCTGTGGATAGTTTAAAAGTGCAACAATGTAAAAAATCCTCCATCTCTGTGAGTGATCTAAAGTGCAATTTTGTTAAAACAATTAAATTTAAAAACAAATTGTAACCATACAATAGGGCTGATTCACTAAAGTGCGTTAATTTTCATCGCACGCTTTTTTGCGTTAAAATAGACGTGAAAATTAACGTGCAATTCACTATAGTATTACCGCGTGCGTTAAGTCGCACATCGCATGCGGTAAATTTCGTGCTACTGCATGCGTTAATTTGCGCACAGAAATAACACCAACCCATGATTCACAAACACTTAGACATGCTAAATAATGCATTCATCTATGCGAAAATTAACACCTACTTGAGGCAGGCGGTAATTATAGAAAAGTACAGTTAATGAGCTTTTGGCAACACAATATAATAACTTTGCAGTGGGATTTATTCAAGTCTGTGTTGGCCTTAGAGTGATGTAGCCGCCAGTTTGCAGGGAAATGGTCATTTTCAGTACAGTAATTTTCCGTAAGTATTGGCATGTATGGCTAACATGGCGTGTGTTTTTTTGCACGCGGCAACTATTTATATGCGATGCGTTGATTAGCGCTTGTTCCGTCAAATACCGCACGAAAATAGTCTTTGCGACTAAAATAACGCAAGCAGTATCATGCGTAAATTAACGCAAGTATGCTTTTAGTGAATTGCGCGTTAATATGTGAAAAATTAGACGCAATAAAAATTTTAACGCATGCTATAAATAACTCACTTTAGTGAATCTGCCCTAATATCTCTTATGTCAAAAATCCAAGGTTTCATATAATGTTAACCCATAAGTTCCCAAGTATCCAACATTTTTTTTACTTTGTATATCATATAATACATTACACTACTGATATATATACTTGGGTCAACATTATATGATACCAATATACATCCTTATAGGCATCACTTTTCTGTCAGAAAACAGTTCAATTGCAGCCAAAGGGGACTTAACACCACGCTGCAATTGAACTGTTTTCTGACAGAAAAGTGATGCCTATAAAGATGTATATTGGTATCATATAATGTTGACCCAAGTATATATATCAGTAGTGTAATGTATTATATGATATCCAAAGTAAAAAAATGTTGGATACTTGGGAACTTATGGGTTAATTATATGAACCCTCGCATGTTTGTCATAATATATAATGTATGGTTATAATTTGTTTTTAAATTCAATTGTTTTAACAAAATTGCACTTTAGATCACTCACAGAGATGGAAGATTTTTTACAATGTTGCACTTTTAAACTATCCACAGAAATGGCAATATTTTTAACATTGTTGCACTTTGAACTATGTTGGGATACCAAATACGCAATTTATTTAATGTGAACAATTAATGCACTTTTTTGTGTTAGGGAAGTATTATTCATATGATGTTGGGGTTAATGGTCACTAGGGGTTAATGTGCATATGATGTCACTGGTACTCCCTGGATTCATGGAGGAGGCTATTTAAACAGAGTTGTTGTATGTAAATGTACCTTGAAAAGGGTCCCAAAAGGGACGGAAACGTCGGTTGTACATGCAATTATAATACACTAATATTTATTTGAACCACAAGACCCTTGGTGCTGGTTGTGTTTGATTCGGTATATATATATATATATACCGAATCAAACACAATTTTAATTTAAACATTTAATTAAAACATTTAATTTTTTCCTAAATATATCTCTGCTGGAGCACTTTGTATATGGATCCATGGTGCATCAACAAATGAAGTAAATAGGAGCAGTACCTGCCTTTCCTGCAGATCCATGATAAATTTCTGCCACAGCAGGCGACTAATTTTCCCAGAAAAATGGGAATGGGAATCGCCAGTGGAAAGGCCTATACATTGCTTTGCTTTCCAAAATCTCCTCCTGCAGGCAACTTTGCATGACTTTGGAAAACTGAACTGATGCACAGGCCTTTCCATTAGCAATTCCCTTTATTTATTGGAAAGGCTTTTTGGGGAGATTAGTTGCCTGTGGTACCAGAGATTTATTGTGAGTGACTAATCTCCCCGTGGGGCATTGCCTCAGTAGCTTTCCTTCTTTTGGGTAGTTTACTGCCAATAGATTAGTCACAATAGTGCAAGCTAGAAGACTATATTTATTCTGCAGAAACAGCCATAGAAGCTCCCTCTGTTTAAGATAGCAGCTGCCATTTTAGCTTGGTCTGACTTCACTTTCAGGCAACAGTGTGCAGGCAGGGAACAGCTCTTAACTCAGATTACAGCAGAGAGGGAAGGGGGAGGGGGAGAGAGGAGCAAACTGAGAAAGCTCGTGCTGTGCCCTGAAGAATATATATGAGAGCAGGAAGTCTGATACAGAAGATGTGTACAGAATAGAAGGTAAGAAATATGGTGTTTCTTTTCACTGAGTACTCAGAACAGCAGATCTGTAGGTTTTTTTGGCTGTATTTTCATAGACCTTTCTGATAAAGCTTACTTAGTTTGTACCCTTCCTTTTCCTTTAATTAAACAATGCCTAATGAATTTAGTGGACACTGTCAGTAGACCCATTTTATATGTTGCCACATGGGGCATGATGGGAATAATGTTTGACCACTAAATGGACTTACTAATGTTTTTATCACTGCAGGAGCCGTCCTCGAATGCTAAACCTTTTCATAAAGGTTATACGGAATGAGAATATTTTAGGACTATGGAGGGGCGTTTCCCCTGTAAGTAGGATGCACTACACACACCTTGAAAGCATTGTACATTGTTCAGTGTTAGAGAGAAATAAAAGGGGACATCATGAATACTTTGGGTGGATTGTTTGAATAATGCAAATGTTGGTTTGTGTTCACTTCTGGAAAATGAAGTTAATTGGGTCAGTTCCCGATGAAAGTTCCAGTCGGGAACTGAAACATCGGACCCAATAAACTTCATTTTTTACTTTACTACATTTTTGTGAGAAATTCCTGTGAGTGCTGTCACTATTTTTGATTTTATATATATATATATATATATATATATATATATATATATATATATATATATATATATATCAGTCCTGATGGTGTCTGCACTCCAAGGCTTTTAGTATTCTGTGGGGTGCACAGCCAAAATCTGAGTATTTAGCATGAAATAATCCATGGCCGGCACACCCTTAAAATTCAAAAAAAATTTTTATTGAAAACTCATTGTTTAAAAACCAACGTTTCGGTCCTCATTAGGACCTTTATCAAGGATGGATATATATATATCATGGATGTTCTACCTGCAGCACTCCAGCTGTCACTCAGCCAACAAGTGAAAAGCTGCAGGTTGTACATGCCTTATTTATGCATTTCCAACCCTTTCCCTTCTGATGGGGAGTCACCCTTCATTTCCAATTTTGACATTGTTGTCTCAGTGATTCTTAAGTGTGTCCCTTTTGTTTGTCTACCACAGTCCTTCCTGCGCTGTATCCCTGGAGTTGGACTGTACTTTAGCACCCTCTATACACTAAAGCACCACTTTTTCTCAGAGAGGGACCCCAAGCCTTTGGAGTCTGTTATGCTGGGAGCAGGGTCCAGGACAGTGGCTGCTGTGTGCATGTTGCCCTTTACAGTTGTGAAGACTCGCTATGAGGTAAAGTGACTGCAAATCCCAACTGTGACTTATATGGATTTAGAAAGTTAGCTGAGAGTTCATCTTAACAAGTGTGGGGTCACTGTTTTAAAGGGGCAAGTATATACATGTGTTTTAAATGGGATCAAAAAATAAAACTGGTCATACACAGGCCAATATTATCTTGCAACTTTGCCTATCGTGTATGGGGCCTTTCTAACCAAAATCTGGTTGCACTCAGCTAAATATGAGTTGAGTTGCCTCAACAGTTCCTTTGCCAAGAGCCCTCTCAGGCCATGCATGTGGTCTTCTTTCTGCAAAGGCCTCCTCATAATCTAATTGTTGGCGCAGTGTCCAATCTTTTTGGGTGGCCTTTTTGGGTGCAGTGCTGTTAAACTTCTGTGGTACCAAGGGCCGGAATTTTTCAGACCTGCACGGTGAAGGGCCAATAATGGAAGCCAGTGTTGACCATTCCCTTACACCACACTTACGGGTGTGAACAATACAGGGGCTTACAACCTAAATCTGAGGTGTAAACAATGCAGGTACCAGTTAATCTCAGTATCGATACTATTTAAAGCCTTCACAAAGTCACAGCAGCCAGACAGAAGGGGGACCAGAAAAGGAGGTGACCCGGGCTGTATGTGGCCCCATGGGCCACCAGCTGGACAGCACTTCTATAGTGAACTGTGCTGTCTAAATGAGACATAGTTGTGATAGGCCAGCCTCTGCTCATAAACTCGTTTGAGCAATACCTGCAGTTTTCCCTCAGATTCACCACACAGTGCTTGGGCAGCAGTTTAAATTCCTGTAGTCAGATTGTGTGTTGATCATGGATATTGTGCAAGTAGGAATTGGAGGCCAACCAGGCTAATCCACGTGACACCTGGACAGAAAGAGTTCTCATGGCAGGCTAGTTAAACACTGTAGGTACTGATGTTGTCTTTTAAATTGCAAATTAAATTATTTACAATTACATCAAACTATTACTGCTGGACTTATTTACAGAGCGGCAAATATGGATACAAAAGTGTGTATGGTGCATTGAAGAATATCTACAAAACTGAGGGTCCACGAGGTCTTTTCAGTGGGCTTACTGCCACTCTCATGCGAGACGCTCCCTTTTCCGGGATCTACTTAATGTTTTATACTAGGGCCAAAAAGCTTGTGCCACAAGGTGAGTCCGTATCAGCTCTTCATGTTGCACTGTGTATTGCAAACTCAGCAGTAATACTCTAAAACTTTTTTTAAATTTTTTTATTTAAGGCTTTGTTGTGTTAGTTATTCTCCTCCTACTCAATTTTAAGGTGTCTCTAGACTCAAAGGACCCAGTAGTTTGGGGACATGTAAGCCAGCGGCTGTTTATTTAAGGGTAATGCCCAAGGGTTTATTCCTAGCATTTCGCTGCCTGCACGTCAGTGAGCATTTCTGAAAGATAATGACCCACAAGTGTTATACATTTTGGAAATCTTGTGCTTGACAAAACCCTGTGGCACTGCCCTAAAGCCCTACAGCTTGCTGCTGTTTCTTTAAAGTGAAAAGCAACTAAGCCTTCCAACAGTATACATAGAGAACATTATTTTCTTCTTATTTTGGACAGGTTGAACAGACTCTAGTAAGGTCCCTGAAAGTAAATGATGTTTCTTCTCTTATTTAGATCAAATTGATCCATTGTTTAGTCCTGTTTTAAACTTCGGCTGTGGTATTGTAGCTGGTATCCTGGCATCTGTGGCCACTCAACCTGCAGATGTCATAAAGACTCACATACAGCTCTCCCATGAAAAATGCCATTGGACAGGACAGGTTGCGCTTAACATCTACCAGGTAAGTTTTCAGGGTACAGCCTGGTCACATATCAGATGTCAATTGCTCATCAGTGTGGGGGTCTTATTTGTTAAAGGGAAACCAAATTGGTATGTCTCTTGGCCACTTATTAGCAGCACTGGTTATGCCAGTGTCATTTGATTGGCATGCCAGAAAAAATGCCTTAGATATGGAAGAAAGTGTATAGCTCCAAGGGCTCAGCACTGCACACATATAAATGAAGTACTTAAAGTAACACCAGCAAAGAACAGATTTGTTGCAGGGCCAGATTGTTTCTGCTTGGCTACTCTCTCATTTTGACATGTAAACAAATGAGAGATGAGGGGTGGGCGTGTTACAATGGTCGCTGCCAAAAGTACAGTAGTAGAGGGATAGCCAATCAAAACCCTGTAGTCACACAGGGCCTGACAACCAGTCAGATAATTACTAATCACTGATTAGTTGCTATGGGTTACTCCCAGGTGCAGATTTACCCAGTGTTTATAAATGAGTCCCAATGTCCCAATGTCTCCTGCAGTTGGTCTTCATTCTTAAATTTTTATTGATTTTTAATCAAATTATTTTATTCTGCAGCTCTCTGGTCAGTTATATTAAACACTTTTCTGATTCCTGGACAGATTTTGTTCACATGTCGCAGTGAGAGAATAGCCAAGCAGAAAGATTCAAATCTGGCCCTGCAACAAATCTGTTCTTTGGTTGCTGGTGTCACTTTAAGTACTTAATTTATATGTGTGCCTTACTGAGCCCTTGAATCTACAAGCCCTTCTCACTTTCTTCCATATCTAAGGCACTTTTCTGGCACGCCCATTAAATGACACTGGCACAACTCGAGCTGCTGATAAGCGGCCATAATGAGACAGCAGACTATGTTCTTTGAAAAGCAGCATTGCCTATGTCAGCTTATATTGCATAATACAGGCCAGCAGTACAAAAATGGAAAAAACAGCCACCGTGGCTTCTTAGTATCCTGTTTGTAAATCTTTATTGGTAGCTGTGCTACAATCACCCAGGTATGTAGCAGATTTTATTTCTGGAACCTAAGGAACCTACATATAAACAATAAATGTAAATTCAGTTCTGGGAATATATTTGAGCAACTAATTCATTAGAAAGCCAATATGAATCACCCTGTAAATAATAAATAAATGAATGCTTGGGACTTAGGGTTTTCTGTAATTTGGATCACAATACCTTACTCTGCTAAAATACATTTAAACATTATATAAACCCAATATGACTGATTTGCCACCATTATAAATTCATGGAGCTAAATTTCCCTCAAGTATAAGATAGAATAGTTTTTAGAAATTACAATTATTCTTAGCTTAAAATGGACACTGTGGTACGGCCTTCCTGTAATTAGTAGGTTTCTGCATTAGAGATCTCCTGCCTGTATCATATATATTATAATTAACAACAAGCATAAGTTGTTAACTGCTAATATCTGTTGGAAATAATTCATAATTCAGGTTCATTGTGACACAAAGGAGCAAATTTATGATTGCTCAAGCTTAAGTTTACTAACTCACGCTGGGTTTTGCGCAGAAAATGCTTGTCAGTTTCTGTAATTTTTCCCAAAAGGTTTTTGTTGCAAAGAAAAATTCTGACATATAAAAGCTACTGAAATTTTCCCATTTGGTAAAATTTATGGAAATTTCCAAGCTTTGTCGGCACAAAACCCTGCATGAGTTATGGTAAGGGCACACAGTGTGTATACAGTGGCTTGCAAAAGTATTCGGCCCCCTTGAACTTTTCCACATTTTGTCACATTACAGCCACAAACATGAATCAATTTTATTGGAATTCCATGTGAAAGACCAATACAAAGTGGTGTACACGTGAGAAGTGGAACGAAAATCATACATGATTCCAAACATTTTTTACAAATAAATAACTGCAAAGTGGGGTGTGCGTAATTATTCAGCCCCCTTTGGTCTGAGTGCAGTCAGTTGCCCATAGACATTGCCTGATGAGTGCTAATGACTAAATAGAGTGCACCTGTGAGTAATCTAATGTCAGTACAAATACAGCTGCTCTGTGACGGCCTCAGAGGTTGTCTAAGAGAATATTGGGAGCAACAACACCATGAAGTCCAAAGAACACACCAGACAGGTCAGGGATAAAGTTATTGAGAAATTTAAAGCAGGCTTAGGCTACAAAAAGATTTCCAAAGCCTTGAACATCCCACGGAGCACTGTTCAAGCGATCATTCAGAAATGGAAGGAGTATGGCACAACTGTAAACCTACCAAGACAAGGCCGTCCACCTAAACTCACAGGCCGAACAAGGAGAGCGCTGATCAGAAATGCAGCCAAGAGGCCCATGGTGACTCTGGACGAGCTGCAGAGATCTACAGCTCAGGTGGGGGAATCTGTCCATAGGACAACTATTAGTCGTGCACTGCACAAAGTTGGCCTTTATGGAAGAGTGGCAAGAAGAAAGCCATTGTTAACAGAAAACCATAAGAAGTCCCGTTTGCAGTTTGCCACAAGCCATGGGGGGAACACAGCAAACATGTGGAAGAAGGTGCTCTGGTCAGATGAGACCAAAATGGAACTTTTTGGCCAAAATGCAAAACGCTATGTGTGGCGGAAAACTAACACTGCACATCACTCTGAACACACCATCCCCACTGTCAAATATGGTGGTGGCAGCATCATGCTCTGGGGGTGCTTCTCTTCAGCAGGGACAGGGAAGCTGGTCAGAGTTGATGGAAAGATGAATGGAGCCAAATACAAGAAAACCTCTTGGAGTCTGCAAAAGACTTGAGACTGGGGCGGAGGTTCACTTTCCAGCAGGACAACGACCCTAAACATAAAGCCAGGGCAACAATGGAATGGTTTAAAACAAAACATATCCATGAGTTAGAATGGCCCAGTCAAAGTCCAGATCTAAATCCAATCGAGAATCTGTTGCTGCTGTTCACAAACGCTGTCCATCTAATCTGACTGAGCTGGAGCTGTTTTGCAAAGAAGAATGGGCAAGGATTTCAGTCTCTAGATGTGCAAAGCTGGTAGAGACATACCCTAAAAGACTGGCAGCTGTAATTGCAGCAAAAGGTGGTTGTACAAAGTATTGACTCAGGGGGCTGAATAATTACGCACACCTCACTTTGCAGTTATTTATTTGTAAAAAATGTTTGGAATCATGTATGATTTTCGTTCCACTTCTCATGTGTACACCACTTCGTATTGGTCTTTCACATAGAATTCCAATAAAATTGTTTCATGTTTGTGGCTGTAATGTGACAAAATGTGGAAAAGTTCAAGGGGGCCGAATACTTTTGCAAGCCACTGTATCTGCTTCTCTCAGCCCTGCATTTTTAAGCCAGGCTGAGAGAAAAACGCAGGGCTGACAGTAGCAGATATATGTGCCCTTGCCCTTAGTGAGATACACAATGTGCAGTGCTGGGCCAAGTTTGCACGCATGTGGCTGTGTTGACGACAGGGAGAAGGGAGGTAAAGGAGATGTGGATGGTGGGAGGACAAGGGCCTGGACTAGGGGTAAGTGAAAGGAGAGATACGTTCCTAGTGCCACCATTGCAACCTAGGCACATGCCTCTTCAGCCTACCCCTAATTCCCACCCTGACAATGTGTATAAGGCAAAGTAGCTTTATTTGTTTTTTTTCTTTCACAGAACCATGGCCTAACTGGATTTTTCCGAGGGGGCCTCCCCCGTGCTCTAAGACGGACTCTTATGGCAGCCATGGCTTGGACAGTTTATGAACAGATGATGGAGAAAATGGGATTAAAGTCTTAAACTGTGCAATTTTATTTGAGAGAGCCTGTGTATGACCCAGGAGCCACTGGCACTTTGACCAGTGATCTCTTGGTTCAGGAATATGCTTGCAGATAGAAGCTGATTCACTTTTGCAAACAGAGACCTCGAGCAATGAAGATACAAATGCCTTGACATTGAATAAATCTGTATTTGGATGGATTAACTTGGAAATATAAAGCAAAGGATCCTATTTTTTACAAATGTTCTACATACAAACTTTATTTAAATATAATTATCAAGGGCATATTTGTTGAAAATTAATGCCTCAAAAAAGTATGTTATCAAATATTAATGTGATCATTTTGGAGACCTAAATGAAAAGCAGGGTTGCTATTTTAGTTCTCTCTTGTTTTCTTGCACCAGTTAAGGATATGAGGGCAGCTTATACCTTGTATAAAATTGTAAAAATGCAACAGTCTTATTTATACTGGAAACCAACTGATAAGATTTAATGCCACTACTGGCACAATATGTAACTACAAGGTATATATCTGGTATTTATGCTATCATCAGTGGTGGTTTAAGTTTTGCTTTAAACCAGGTAACACTAAGATGAAGACTTGCCATTGCTCAGGCATGCCACTCCATAAGAAGAAAAATGTGAATATATTTTTATAGAATTTCTTCAGTGTATTTATTGTAAAATACAGAAGCTTCACTCATGCAGATTTTGTTGCCAGTAATACCAGTACTGATCATTTCAGCCATGTATAGAATCCACCACAAAAGATGTAGACAAATCCCAAAACAAACTAATTTGCATATGCAAATCAACACAATTTTAAAAACGTGCAGCAAACCTGCATTGTAAAAGCTTAACTAGAGCACTGCAATCAAGATAGTTAATTCAATAGAGGTTTCCCAAAACTGCCTCCTCACCATCTGCCTTGCACTCAGTGCTGCTGGTAGTCAAGTTTGTTAACTACTGTTATTAAATCCCACACTATTGTCTGGTTTGCCTACATTCCATGTATTCTACAATAAGCCAGTTTGTTACTGTGGCCTAAGTGCATGGTTTTGCATTTATTCACAATAAAAATTCTGATTCACTGGTGTCCAAGCCTTTCTGTAGTGTGTGTGTGTATAGTTAGTAGTGATTGGGGAACTATCATGAATGAATGTATTGCTTAACAAAGAGAACTGTCAGCAGTGCAAAAACTGTTGTGGCCAAGAGCACTGCTGGCCATTAGTCATCTGACCTGTGCTGAAGTTGGATTTTGGCCACAAAGCAGTGCACTAGTCCGCAACAAAGGCTGCTGTCTCTGCTGGTGAAAGTTGATGGTTTGATGAGAAAATTATATTGAGATATGCATTTCATGATCATCAGCACTGATCTTTAATGGTTAATGTCCATCAAACAAATGCTTTACAGTCCAAATGACATGCAGTTTCTAGAGGCAGATAGTATCACAAACTATTAAATCAGTTTGATACATCTGATAGATACTTAATTGGGTCATCCATGTACTTTGTATACTAGTAGAGCATTTCTAAGGTACTTTGTCAGCCACATCAGTTCATGGTGTACAGGTAGATGAGGAGCTACAGCTTTTCTTTACTTTCATATTTGTGCTGTCTTTACAATCAAATGGGTAGGCAGCCATAATGTGTCACTCGTCCATCTGTTTGGCCCATGGGCTAACCAGGCAGATAAGAGTACCTGGATGATTCATGTATGGCTGCCTTTAGGGGTACAGATTATTGTGGTTCAGAAAGTTCTGTCACTTTTCACTCTGTACTTATGTTTGGGGCTGATTTACAACATGGAGGCTAAGCTGCACAAGTTCAGTTGCTAGTATCAACCAACAAGCAATTAAGTTTGAAATTTGCTTTCAACAAGTTAGTACATATTTTTAAAAATAAGCCATTTTATGAAATGACAATGACAGATCCCATCTACAAACAGTAAAACTGACCCACCAGCTCTGGATAAGCTATAAACAAAAAAGTTATCCCAGTTTATAACAGGCAAGAGCTTTGCGGTGCTTATTATTTTTCCTAAAAACGAGAGAAAAAGACTGGGCCCATTACAGAGGGAGAATATTTTTATATTATTAGTACCAACATATTATGTAGCACTGTACAGTGAAAGGGTGTATACATCAAACATATTGTTTACAGAATCATTATGCTTCTATAAAGCATGGTCTTTTAAACCTCGGCTTAAATATTTGTTGCTTGGTCTCAGCTTGGTGGCTGGTTTCTATAAACCAGTTACATGACATATGCTGCATCTATAAATCTGACAGGCAGCAACAAACAATACCCAGTGCTGAAAGTTTTAAAGGGAACTTGTGGTTATGACATTTTGGATATCAAGGTCTGTGCAACAAAACCAGCATCCACATATGTAAATAGTATTACATTTGGTCACCAGTAAATATCATGCTATAAAACAACAAACTAGTCCCTGACTAGCAACAGGTAACAACTTATAAATTGCAATGTAACCCAGCTATGGGAGTGACGCAGTGTGCCCATAGCCTCTGTGCAAGCAAGACTAGTAAATTATGGAAGCGCTATTTCTGTTATTAGTTACATTATATGGCAGTATCTAGCAATAGATTGTTCAACTTCTGTATAAATTATGCTTAATACAAAAAAGTGGCAATCCTACCTATTTGTGTTGTTACAGAAAAACACCCTCAAACACTAACATTTTATATAACGCCTGTTTATAACTCCATGTGCGAAGATCCTTGCCTGTTTCATTGACAATTATAGTTACCTCAGCTGTTTGAGTATGTTTATTAAGAGCGTTATTAGCCAGCGAGAACACTAAAATAAATAAAGCTCCTTCAGTTGAGACCATGTACTATCCGCGCCTATACACCACCAGAACTACACCTATGTGCCTGACTACTAAGGCTTCACAGGCGGAGTACCAATGTGGCCGACTCACCCCGGAACTTCCTTTCCCAGCACTCTGAATATACCGCCATGTAATTGGACGACTGCTGTCTCAAAGCTAGCAAAGTAGTGTGTGATTTGTCGGCTCAGAACTATTTAATGACGTCACGAGCGCCGATACGTTCTCTTTTACTCCAGCTATAGCAGGAGGATCTCCACACGGCTTTGTCTCCCGTGAGTGGCATATATAGCGGTTGATCGTACAGATTATTTTGTGTAGTTCTGGCAGTAGAAATGAGCGTAACATTGTCCGAAAGTGTTTATGGGCCGGTTTACAGCGTTAAAGTTGCGAGGCCTCGGCGCCTGTGTTTGCGTAGTCTGGACAGACGTACATGTGCTTGGGCTCGCCTTGTTGCTGTGGTAGTGACCGCCTTAAGTTACACAATGAAAGAAGGGTCCTATAAACAGTAGTTTAGTCGTTAGAATGTTGTACAAGTCTTGAAGTTCTATTTGGTTAAACGTTTTCTATTGCCTGATGGCTGTACTATATGTGACCCGACCAGGCCCGCCCTGTGATTCAAAATAGGAGATCCTGCCATTTCAAGTACCCAGAGGCCCAAACTGTTCCCCACCAGCCCAGTAAGCAGTGACTATGGCACCTTACAGCAGCCCTTCTGGCATTTGTCAGAACTCAGACTGGCAGTTTGGGCCAGAACCTGACGGGACTTGCCTTAGTACATCATATTAACAATTGGCTTTTTATTAAGTTTATGCCAGATATGTTATATGTGCAAGTAGTATTGGTTTTATTGTGCGTTAATAAAATACTTGCATAGTCTGCAGTGTATTTCAATTGGAGGGAATGTGCAACCATACACTTAGGGGTATATTTATCATGCTATGTAAAAGTGGAGTGAAGCATTACCGGTGATGTTGCCCAGGGCAACCAATTAGATTTTAACAGAAAACCAAAGCATCTGATTGGCTGTTATGAGCGACATCGCTGGTGGTTTTACTCTACTTTTTCCACAGCATGATAAATATACCCCTTAGGTTGCATAGAAATACTTGCCAGTACAGGAGGTGAAGTCTGCTCTGCCCAACAGAGGTTATGGTTTAAATATCTTCAACTTGTTGTTATAAGAGATGGGTTTTGCAGGTTTACACAGCAGCTTGTAATCTACTGACAGTCCCCAACTGCTGAACGACCAGGACAGGGACCCACTATGCACTGACCAAACAGGCTTTTCTTTACCCCCAGAAACTAATCTTTTGAATCCTATAATGTATCCTCATACCTTGGAGTTATGTTATTGCAGTTGGCTGACTTAGATTTTCTCTATTTCAATTACACCCCTTCGGCTCCATCCTGCTTTTAATACTCTTGACCTCTTACTGTTAGCAAGAAGCATTTTATTGCCTGTATTATATATATTGGAAGAATGGCCAGATGACATGATTGGAATTGTTCGAATGTAATCAGTTGTAATGTAATTTATTGTAAGTCTGTTAATCAGCTGGCTTCTGCATTTTCAGGCCACAAGTGCAGAGAACATAAACTAGACACTAGTTTCACAACTATACAAATGCCTTAAAAATATTGCATGTTAATTAGTTTTAATTGGTTCCTTTTACATTGGAATCCTGTAGATCTGCTGGTCTTAATACAAGCTTGGGTTTTTTGCCTTTTGTTATAGGTTCCCCATCGTAGCTTTAAAGGGGTAACTCACAATGTCCGGAGGTCTTGATGTCCTGCAGATGAAGGAGGAAGATGTCCTCAAGTTCCTGGCAGCAGGGACCCACTTGGGGGGCACCAATCTTGACTTCCAGATGGAGCAGTATATCTATAAAAGGAAGAGTGATGGTGAGTATATGCTATATTTGACTTGCTTAAATTAATTTCTAGGATCTATACCCACTGATGCAGTAAACTATAAAATAAACTAGTCCTTGAATTGTTAGGTGTAACACAAGAAAATGCAGCTCATGCCAATGCAAGTTAAGACTGATGGATACAGAGTGTTATTACAGTTGTGTGATCAGAGAATGATTTGCTGCTTGTTTACAATACTCAGCTTTTAGGTTAGCCTAGGAAGGATACTGTACACAGCCTTATTTCTATAATCACAGCACACTGTTAAAGCTTGGAGCTGAGGCTGTCCAGCCAGTGAACTCTCAAGTGTCGGAAGTGTGCTAAAATAACATGGCAGGTCTTTCGCTAACACCGTCAGAGCATCACGCTCAATGATCGGGGTTTGATAGTAGTCTCTGCCACAATGGGAAGCAATACCTTGCTCATACTTTTGCACTTACTATAATACATATTTGCTTATTGAGTTTACATAGTTTAATAGACCTTAGTCTCATCCTGGATGATTGTGACTTGGGTGCCTTATGGTTTTGGGAACCTCTGCTTTGAGGGAATGTAGTATGTGGCGCTAGGGGAAGAAAATATTGTTGCATTTGCATATTAGAATTTAGGCTTTTTCTCTTTATAATGAACTTGGTACATCCTGTATACCAGTGCTGTCCAACTTCTGTTGTACCGAGGGCCGGAATTTTTCCGACCTACATGGAGGAGGGCCGATAATGGAAGCCAGTTTTGACCACTCCCCTTTTTAAAACCGCACCCACTTGAAACCACACCCATGTTATCACATGACCATACCCATATTAATGGTTGTAGTACAGCAAAAACCTGCCACACTCTGCCTTCCCTACCATGCCTGTGTGCCATACTCTGCCTTCCCTACCCTGCCTTTTTTGTGTGCCATACTGCCTTCCCTACCCTGCCTGTGTGCCATACTCTGCCTGCCCTACCCTGCCTGCGTGTGCCATACTTTCACTGTGTGTGCCATTCTTGGCTGGTTTGTGCCAAACTTGGCCTGTGTGTGCCATACTCTGCCTGCCCTACCCTGCCTGTGTGCCATACTCTGCCTTCCCTACCCTGCCTGCGTGTGCCATACTTTCATTGTGTGTGCCATTCTTGGCTAGTTTGTGCCAAACTTGGCCTGTGTGTGCCATACTCTGCCTGCCCTACTCTGCCTGTGTGTGCCATACTCTGCCTTCCCTACCCTGCCTGTGTGTGCCATACTCTGCTTGCCCTATGCTGCCTGTGTATATGGCACACACAGGCAGCCTACAGTGACACAATGCTGGCACTACTCCTACAGTCTGCACAATAACTATATTAAAAACGTTTTAATTGCAGTACCACCTCAGTATATGTTCTTTTTGTAGTGTGCAGGGTTTATTTGTGGGTTTCTACTGCTCCTGAGGTGTGAACAGGGGAACAATGGGGGTGATTACAGCCTGAGCCTGAGGTGTGAACACTGCAGGGGTTGAACAATGCAGGTATTAAAAGGTGTGAAAAACACAGGGGATTACATATTTAAACAATACAGCCTGATTACAGCCTGAATCTGAGGTGAGAACCATGCAGGGGGGGCAGTTAATCACAGTACTGATACCATTTAAAGCTTACACAGGAGTAAGCCATCAAAGCAGCCAGACAGGTGGGGGGCCACACAGAGGGGGGTCGCGGGCCGCCAGTTGGACAGCACTGCTGTATACCATCTGTTGGCTGCCCAGAGTATGCATTTTGAAATTGGTTTTTATACCTTAGGAATCTACATAATTAACCTGAAACGCACCTGGGAAAAGCTTTTGCTTGCAGCACGTGCCATTGTAGCTATTGAGAATCCTGCTGATGTGTGTGTCATTTCTTCAAGGAACACTGGCCAGGTATGCAGTTCTTTGCATTGGTGCTGCTTGTATAGTTAGAAAATTACTTGCTTAGTAGCTGTTTTGTCATATATATCAGAATTAATCTTGTACTGTTCTACAATTTACAAGTTATGCAAATTTATATTTTGAATTGTCCTCTAATTGAAAATACAGCTGCACTGTCAGTGTTAAGCATTCTCCCCCTTTAGTGTTTTGTACAGTGGTGTATGCACTACTCTTAATTCCTTTATTGCACACTGTTAAAGCTCAGATGAAGCCATGCTGGCTAATGAACTCTTGAGTGTCGGAAGTGTGCCATAGCATTATTGTGGCAAGATTTTCGCTAACACCGTCAGAGTCCTTGGCTCAATGATCGGCGTTTGATAGTGATCTCTGCTACAGTTTACTTCCAGGTAAAACTAGGCTGTGAATACTAACTGTCTTTTCTCCATAGCGTGCTGTACTGAAGTTTGCTTCTGCCAGTGGTGCTACGCCTATTGCTGGTCGCTTCACCCCTGGTACCTTCACCAACCAGATCCAGGCTGCTTTTCGGGAACCTCGGTTGCTAGTGGTGACAGATCCCCGGGCAGATCACCAACCCCTTACTGAGGCTTCATATGTCAACATTCCCACCATTGCCTTGTGTAATACAGATTCACCACTGCGCTATGTGGATATTGCTATCCCATGTAATAACAAGGTGAGTAAACCTAAAAGCAACATCACTTTAAATGAGATTTCTCCAGTGTTAAACAGCACTAGATTTTTTCCTTTAACTAAAACATGTGTGAAATTGCTCAGAATGCTCTTGAGCATTTTGGTAAATTGTTTGCTTAGCAAGTTACTTATCTAGATTTACATTTTAAAACAGACTTATTAACGAGCATTTTTGCAGGTAAGTGTCTGGAAACACTTCTGCATTAGACATGTAACTCTTGCTTTTTAAATCTCATTAGCATTATAAAGTTGCAAATATCAAGACTAAAACATTTATTGCAGTGGGCAAATATTTCCCCTTTTTTTTTAAAAGGGAATTTATTTCTAGAATCCAGTTTATTACATTAAAGATTCCAGTTGCTTGTTATGCTACATTTATAATTGTTATATTTAACATAGTTAAACATATTCAACAAAATGATTTTGGTCTGCCTGTCTCTAGTTGGAAAGCACATTCAGACTGATTTTTGATTTGTGCTTTGGGACCCCAGAACTACAAAGCTGGCACCATAGTTCTACTTGTTAATGATGACAATCAAATCATTCTGCTGCTAGATTTATTTCTATATACTCAGTCCATTCCTATTTTTTTTAGTTCAAACAAACTAGATAACATTAAATTCAGAAGTAGGAGGAGGCTGCAGGGCAAAATTAAAAATTGTTTTAAAGTGTTCATTGTCTACTCTACATCAAGCTTGTTCAGTTGGAGACCTGCAACACAGGTTTGTCCCTCTAAAGAATTGCTATAGCACCCAAGCTTCCCGGTGTACCACTGAATTTTGTATGGTATAAATTTCTCTTCTGGCCACAATACAGTATGACTGGCCCGCTACAATTTTAGAAGTATTCTATAACTCGTGTAGATACCTGTTTTCGCTTTGCACACAGTTAGAACTTAGAGCTGAGGCCTTCTCGGCCAATGAACTCTGAGTGTAGGATGTGTGCTACAGTAACATGGCAGACTTTTCGCTAATGCCACAAGGTGCTTTAAAGCTCCAGTGACTGGTTGTAAGTAATTCCTGCCACAGCTATTTACAGTGCAACTTTCTATTACCTTTATCTTCTAATTTTCAGAGCAGTTGTAAGTAAAATATGGAGGTATGTCAAAAGTACATTATCAGAATTCCTTTTTATGCATTTAGGTATTCTGACAAGTGTTAGGGGACCAACTTTTTATGTTTCTCTGTTATATGCTTACACACTGAGCACTTAAAAGGAAAGTTACAATCACTGGGGGTGCCAAAATATTGGGCTCCCCCCCCAGTGATTGTAATCACTTACCTGGCAGGGGGGACCAACCCCCTGTGAGATGGGTCTGTCAATCTGCTGCCTTGTTTTACATTATTTCAAAAGTCAGAGCCACCAGGGTAGAGAATAGAAAAGGACAGACAAATGTTGCTTTTAATAGCAAATATACAAATAACTTATTAAATTGTTATTTACATTAAACATTAAAAATGTATCTTGCAAAGTTGTTTAGAATTGTGTTATTAGGCAAAATAATTTTTTGGGTTGACTTTTTTAAAGATTTAGTCAGTTTGCAGGCTCTTGTTTTTATGGTTACATCTTCTGAATGACTTAAGTTTGGCAAGTGTCTGCTGTTCCATGTAATGGCATTATTCTGGAGCTTGGTACAAATGTGAGCTAAAAAGCAACTTACTTATAACCAGCTCGACTGAGCACCATATATTTATTTATTTTTAAACTTAGGGTGCTCATTCTGTTGGTCTTATGTGGTGGATGTTGGCTCGTGAGGTTCTGCGCATGAGAGGCACAATCTCTCGTGAGCACCCCTGGGAGGTCATGCCCGATCTGTACTTCTACCGTGATCCAGAAGAAGTAAGTGGTTTTGTATATTGGTTTCAACTGCAGGTAAAACTGATGTTTTATCACAAACATCTTTAGGAATTGATGGCTTCTAATGCATTCATTGACTGAAAGGAGAAGGAAAGGCTAAGTCACTTGGGGGTGCCAAAATGTTAGGCACCCCCAAGTGACTTAAATCGCCTACCTTTTAGCCTGGGCTGGTGCCCCTGTTAGGAGAAACCAGCACCAGCCCGGGGTACCTGCAGCGCTTCCTTCTGGCTTGCGCACGCATGTGCAGTACAGTAGAGTGAAAAAGCTGAACGTAAACTATAAAGTTGGCTTTTCACTCTACTGCGCATGCGACTGTCCAGGGAATTAGCGGCAGAACGAAGCAGGAAGCGCTCGCTACAGGTACCCCCTGCTTGTGCTGTTTCTCTTCTCTTTGCAGAAACTGGCAGATGTTACTCCTCCCAAGTTTATTTGCACCATTAAACTCATTAGCTGTTTTGCATCAGGGTTTTATTCACATGAGTTAGGATACTTCATAAAATAACTTTAGAGGGTTAGTAAGTTTGTCCCCTAGTCCTGATTTCTAGTCCTTAATGATAAATTTGCCTTATTAATGACTAGCTGGTAGTATAAGATTCTCCCTTCCTCTTTCCAACCCCTAGATTGAGAAGGAGGAACAGGCAGCTGCAGAGAAGGCTACCACCAAAGAAGAATACCAAGGAGAATGGACTGCACCTGTGGCAGAGTTCCCTCAGGCTGAGGTTGCTGACTGGTCTGAAGGTGTACAGGTCCCATCTGTTCCCATCCAGCAGTTTCCAGCTGGTAAGATATTACTACTTTCAAGAAATTTTCATACTAAAATTAGCATTGAAGCAATTCTGTACAGTAGAATAAATAGCATTTGAGCCCTCAAGCCAGATTTCCTAGGTTGGTATAGCCGTAAATGTTTTGTAAAAACTACTACTGGATTGTCTTCAGCAAACTTTTTTTTTTTTTTTTTTTTCTTATTGAAACTATTTTCACATAAGTTATCCATAATTCTGTTAATTTTTGGACAGTTACTGAGTAAATACATTTGCAATAGTAAAAAACAAACATACTTTAGTAGATGTGAGCCTAATACATTTTATCTATTACAGAACGTCCAGAAATTCCAGCAGCAAAACCTGCAGGTAAACTTGATTTACATTTAATGCAGACTTCTTATCTCTGCTTTTGGGGTTGTGAATGGATATTCACTTTGGTCATAGATTAACTTAATTTGTGATGTATCCAAGTGCAGTGAACATTACTGCACCCTTTGTATATAATCTGGCGTCTTTCATTGTAAAGACAACAGTCCCATAATTTGCCAACATTATGGCCCCATAATAGAACACTCTGGTATATAGCTTTTAATGCCAGTGTTTATTGGCTGTACATTGCTACATTTTTAATTACACATTTTAAATTTGCTCAGCTATGAATATGCCCTGTCTTTACTGGTAAATCCACTTTAGATGTTCTTGGTAGCTTTTTTAAAAAAAATAAACTAACCAGTGTTATTGTCATTAGCTGAAGACTGGAGTTCACAGCCAGCTAGTACTGATGACTGGTCTGCTGCCCCTACTGCTCAAGCATCAGAATGGACTGGAACCACTACTGAGTGGTCTTAAGAACACATATGTCCCAAGTGTGTACGGTCATGAAAAGACGGTGAAATAAAATTTCATTTTCACTTTTCACTTGTGCGTCTGTTAATTTCTTACTGGCACCCATCAGATGATGTAATTAAACAGATTAAAAGCATTTTAAGAGATTTTATTATGTAATAGACAAAGTTGCTGCCATGTTTTCCCCTATACACAAACTGTGCTGGAGGGACCAGATATAAATATTCTACCATTGTAGAGTTTTGTAATAAAAGCCACTAGTATGAGGAGTAGTAGAGGAAGAGGAATTAAGATCCACATTTATACATTTAATGTATATAAAATGTATGAACATGGCTGAAATTTGCAGATAGTAGTTAGCAAAACGCCTTGGCACTGTTTTGAGAGAGTGCGGGTTCCCCAATGGCCACTTCCCATTGGTATATCTAAGCAAAGACAGTCTGGGACAGCACCACTTGTATTCCAAAAATGCCCAAAAAGATGTGTGCAATAAAGGCATTTTAAATAAGAATACAAGTGGTGCTGTTCAGGACTGTCTTTGCTTGAACATGGCTGAAAGTCAAGCCAAAATGTCAACATTTGCAGAAGTTATTTACACAACCATCTTCACTTGGGATTTGGTAAATTTTACTAAAAGTTCAGAAATTGTAGCCATCCCCTGCACTGTCCTAATCAATGGGTGTATGGGCCACAGTTACTTCACTGCATGTTTGTCATGTATAATATGCTATGCATTTCGCAAAACCACCTTAATACTGCCTATCTGCTTTGGGAAGTATTTTGCTACACCTCCAAGCTTTGCAGTGAATGTCTGAAATACAGCAGAAAATTTTGACCCTCTTGTGAATCTGTACCCATTACATTAATAGATTTGTGCAAATATACCTGGGCTAGTAAAGCCGAGCTGACTTTTGGCTCCCCACTCTCTACCATGGAGTTAAAACCCTGCCTATAGCAGTATTACTTAGCAGAGGGAGTTGTAAGCTTTGGCCACTACTGCACATGCCCCTTCCTGTTAATTGCAGTAGTTAGCACTGCTGCTCTTTAGCTGTGGGGTGCTAGGTTCAATTCCAGGTAGGGCACTGGGACAAGGAGTTTGTATGTTCTCCTACTTGCTTGGGTTGCCTCCTACAGTCCAGAAACATGCAGGTGTTAATTGGCTGCTCATAAAACGGACTAGTGTGTGAATGTGATTGTTTGATTATAAGTTCTACAGGGACTGATGAGAATGATGTATGATCTCTGTAAGACATTGCCGAATATATCTGCAGTATATCAATTTGCATGTCCCTGATCTAGAAGGCTTCTGTAAAGAAGGGAGCTAATCGGTTACCTGCCCAAATCTTTTAAACTTTTTAAAAAAAATTTTTTTTTAAATTAAACATTACTACAAACAGGGGGTTATCTATTCTACTGTACATAAGTAGTACTTTATAAATAAGGATATACATACATAAAGTATTGACTGAAGTGTCATCCCTTTTACTTCAGGACAATATCTTGGCTTGTTCTTCTGTTTGCTCATTGGCAAGCTCTTGGTACATTAATTTACTTCATATTGAAGGGAGTAGCTCCTGCACACAGCAGTGTAGACTGCAAAAGGGAATCCCTAGATGTCTGGCTTTCAATTTCAATAAACTCATCCAATTTGATTTAAAGGTGAGCTATAACAGTATATTAATGTAATGATTTCTACCTCATGGAAATAAGGAACTTTCTAAATATAACTGAAATAATTAAAATTTACCTCACAAGGACCAAATATGGAGTAACTTATAATTCCCCTTTTGCCCTGTATAGTTTAAAAAACTAAACCGGGCATAGATTTTTTTTTTTTCTTAAAAGTTAAGTATGTTCAGCACAAGCCTTTTACAGATTCCCAGCATTCATGATAAGCTTATACACAACACACAATTTGCTGGTTGTACACACATTCCCACACAATTTTGTGCATTTTTTTTTTTATCATGAGATGGTTATTGCAAATGGGAATTTTGTATTCACTAATCATACCTTGCTATACTTTATTTCTGTGATTATATTGCATTTTAGTGATTGTGTCACTATTCGGGCTATTAAACACTGGTGTTTTTATGCCATTATAGATGTTCTGAGTGCAAAAAAACTTTTATATGCGTTTTTAAATGCAACATAGGGCTTTTTTCTTTGTTTTTGATGCACTTAGGAGATTTGAATTAAACTCATTATATTCTGCCTGGCTGTATTAATAAGCATTTAGAGTTGCATTTTATGGCATTTGTGTTTCATCACATTTTGCCACATTCTGCATTTTCCTGTGCTTGACCTGCAGTCAGACAATAGAATAGAGCGTTCCATTTGGCACTGACAAAAACTCTCTTATGTGCACTTAGAAAAATGCATATTAATGCAATATATGCAACCATGTAAAGGTATGGGATCTAGTACCCAGAATGTTTGGGACCTGGGGTTTTCTAGATAAGGGAAACTTTACCTTTGGATCAAGTACAAGGTACTGCTTTAGTACAGAGAAAAAGGAAATCATTTTTAAAACTTTGAATTATTTACCTATAATGGAGTCCATGGAGATGGTCTTCCAATCAGTTTTGTGGGGGGGGGGTTTTTTCTTAAATGGCTTTCCTGCTAATGGATCCTATACCTTTATTCTACTGCATTTTGAACAGGGGCCAATGCAAGGAAATGCATCAAGCTCAGACATAAAAAATATAAAAGAATGCTACAAAACACTTCTGAATGCTCATGAGTAAAATGCTTATAACTTGTGATGAGTGAAATTTTTTTTTAGCCAGGCATGGATTCGCAGCGAAATTCCACATTTTGCCATTGGCGAATTGTTTTGCAAAATTTCACCTTTTTTTCTGGCATCCTAGTACTTAGTGTGTGTCTTTCATCACATAATATGTATATGGGGTGCTTATTTGGCAGCAGCCAGTGTTCAACAGGGGAATTTGTGTGCAAAAAACATAATATATCCTCTGCAAAAGAGCATTGATTAAGGACTGGAACTAGGAATAGGCAGAAGAGCCATTGAGGGGATGATGTTGGCATGTTGAGCAGGGTGCGTGGGATTTGAATGTGAGTTCAGACAGTGGGGTGGGGCAAGTAGGCAGGGTGCTAATTTGCTAAGTGCTTCACTGTGGGGACACTTTGTTTACACAGAGTCTGTAATGCCTTGATCTTTAGCATGTACCTTTCCAGCTATTGCTGAACTGTAACTCTCAGAACAGCAGGCAGGAAAGGTTGAAGATGACTGCTCATGTTTCAAGTACAGAGTGTCCTCTGGTGTCTTTTTATCCTGGGAAGCTATTTGGATAAATTTACCTCTAATTACAGATTTATGAGCTTCCAGGAATGTTACAGAGCATGAGACCAGGCTTAACTATTGCTTAAAATATTCAGTTAGTGTAGGGGGAATCTGATCCCTGACCTCTGAGAGTCAGCACATGTAAGTGTAGTGAGCACATTAGGCTTTTGTGTAAATTAGATTTCTCTTTTGGGGTGGTGGGTTAGATTTAAATGTGTACAGTCTTCATATAAAGGGCTAATGTCCTTTAAATATAAAGCTGCACAATTGGAGATTGAAAAAGCAATACCATGCCAAATACTACCATATCAAGTTAACTATAGGATTTTTGGGCAATTTTGTGAATAATTGCAATTCCCCTCCATTGCTAAACACATCCCCTGTCAAAGAATAATCCACAGTAGTCACAGTAGAGAAAGTCACATAATTTCTTCCACTTAATATGTTCCAACATACCTGATAAATGCATGCTGGGAGCCGTAGTCCAGTTGGTGTAGTGGTGCTGTTCCCACACGGGATTGTAGAAGACCTTTAGATACATGGCTTGGCTTTTACTATCTTCAGTAAAAAACAAAATTGCATTATACATGTACTTCACCCATTTAGTGTGAGTGGGGTGGATTGGAGGGGCTGCATGAGAGTTGCCAAGTGGCAACAAATCCATAGAAGTAATTGTACTTTTAGCATCATTTTTTTGCCAACAAAGTATTCAATGTTAAATATTTGGACTTAATACATACTGATCTGCTTTTCATCTTGTGCAACTCATCCACAACTCACACAACTGCAGAAAGTTTTCAAATACAGCTTTGTTATCTTTCATAGACACCTAGTTTAACACGTTTTAATATTTTTCCTAATAAAAATACACCCTTTACTTGCTAGTACTTGTTACAATGCTAGCATAAATCCACATTGATTGCTAAACAATGCTCTTGGTGATTTCATTTTTATAGCCTTGTGGCATGGTGCTCTACATTATCTAGAAAACCTCACTCATTCTGGAAAAATAGATCCCATACCTGTGACAATCAACTATTTACTTCTAAAATATTCTGTGGCACCTTGTGATCTACACCGCTGCTTCCTTTATAAAATAAAATATGTTCCTTACCCTGTAAGAATGAATATTGGGCGCAAGGGTGAGACTACAGAGAAAGCAGATCCTGTGGTTACTGGGGGCTCAGGAAAGTAGACTAGAGAGAGTAAATTACAAGCATTCTCTTATGTTTTGGGGTTCTAAATTGAATTTAATGTGGGGCCCAGTAACCAATAATTATGCCACTGGGGGTCGGAATACCATTTGTATAGATGCATATGGACGCTGTGTGCACCTACCTGAGAAAACCACCTGTTTGTGTATGTAAAGCAGGGGCACAAACACTAATCAGACACAGGGGCCTAATGCTATACACTTGTCAATGAGTTTAGTAATTAGAAAGCCAACAGGAGAATCATAAAATCATTGATCATCTGCACAAGCAGTTGTAGGAACCCGGAAGATGTTTAACGCCCTTCATTAATAAGGAGAAAAACAAAACTCCACTATGACATGAGATGTATGTATAAGAACAGGTAACATGTACATATAGACAATTCAGGGAAACTCCATCTAATCACAACTTTGGCTTTTTGAAAAGTAAACAGAATGTCAAGCAACTTTGCAATATGCATACATTTAAAATATACAGACTTTTATGATATTTAATATAATAGTATGGTTTGGTACAGTTCCCTAAGCCTGGCCCCCTGTTCTCCCGCTGAATACTTTGAGACTCAAATGCAGAAGTAATCAGCTATCCTCATCCTGCCTCCAGACTTCACCCTCCACATCCCACAATTCCCTGCATAGATGATGTCAATAAGGAAGGGAACATTACAGTGCAATGCATTGTGGGTTATGTAGCTCCTGCATGTTGTCTATAACCTGTGAAGAAGTTACAATTTGTAGTATCAATGTTTTAATTGCTTCTCATCTGCCAGGATTTCAATGATGCAGAAAGAGAAGAACTGTTTTGCAGCTGGATTTCAGCATATAAAAATGGTATTTATTCATACTTTCTGAAGGAACAGATTACAGTGATAGAATTATAAGGGGTTTCTGTGTTGTGTGAGGCTCTTTAACACATTTTGGTTCGTAAGCCAGAGTTCCCCTTTAACCTTGACCCTATTCTTATACAGGTGCTGTGTGTATTTTGCATGCTCTGAATTGTTACTGGTGCCTAGTGTTTCCATGTTCCATGTTGTTCACGTTTGAGTTAACTTTTAGTATGATGCAGAGAGTAATATTCTGAGACAATTTGCAATTGGTCTTCATTTTTTATTTCTAGGAGTGGATTGAATGAGAGACTGTTACTTAAATAGAAGAGGACTTGAATAGAAAAATGAGTAATAAAAAGTAACAATAAAATTGTAGCCTCACAGAGCAATAGTTTTTTGGCTGCTGGGGTCAGTGATTCCAATTTCAAAGCTGCAAAGATCAAAAAGCTCTACAACATAAATAATGATTGCCAATTGAAAAGTTACTTAGAAATTTCTCAAGGATGCATCATTCTCATGGGAGCACCTGGGCCACATCTCTAGGGATTATTTTAAGTCCTTTGAGTGCAGATTTCTACTGTGGTGTTCGTTTATACATAAGTATATATATATATATATATATATTTTTTTTTTTTTTTCTCTCCAATATCCTATTACTTTTGTTTTACTTGTCACATGACAGCAGTTCAGTTAGATTCTAGGTAGTAACCTTCAAGTCATAAATACAATTACTCTCAATAGATGCTTTCAGCCAAGAGATGTAGCACAACATGGCTGCTCTTGACAACACACTCCAGATAATAATAGCCATTTATGGTAATGCATCATGAGCAGAAGGTCAGTGGCAGTGCAGACAGATAGTCAATTTATTCACCATGGTGTAATTTTAGCGAGGGCACCCGACTGTCAACTCTCGCCGCCAGTGGAAAGTGGAGAAAAGCAATTTTGAAGTCATTAATAGGAATTATCAGTAAAAACAGGCTAAATTCTAGATTTTTAACAGCACTAATGTTAACTTATGTCACAGCTAATATATGCTTGCAAAGTGTTCCGTAGCTTATTCAAAGATACAGTATATGAAGGTGCCTGTGTCCCAGTACTGATGGAAGATGGGGGGGCAACATATCAGTCTACACCCTAAGGAGAATGTGGAAAATCCTACAAACTAAATTTTTTTAGATTATAAGATCTTTTAAGCATGGCTATTAAATTCTTCTATCAATGTATGCTCCCATTTAATATACAGCATTGTGGAACATGTTAATGGTTTATAACTACATATACAAATAATTATATAGTACAGGTATGGGACCTGTTATCCAGAATGCTTGGGATAAGATAAGGGATCTTTATGTAATTTGTAAATCTGCTAAAAATCATTAAATATTGAATAAACCCAATGAGATTGTTTTGTCTCCAGTAAGGATTAATTATATCTTAGTTGGGATTAAGTACAAGGTACTGTTTTATTATTACAGAGAAAAAGGAAATCATTTTTAAAATTTAGAATTGTTTGCTTATAATGGAGTCTATGTGAGATGGATTTAGCGTAATTCAGAACTTTCTGGATAACAGATCCCATACCTGTATAGATGCAGCTTACATTTATTTCTAAAGTGCTGCAATAAGGTTTTGTTATTTTTGCCATGGTATGGACATGGTAAAAACCATTCTAACCTGGGGGGGGGGGGGGGGATTTGCTGCAAATTTGGTGAGTAAAATATTCTTGAAATGTTTTGCCTGAAAAAAAATCTCATTCCAAACCTTGTTCAGGTCATGGATCTGGAAATAGAATGTATGCAGGTGAAACTATGCACGTACAAATAATATATCTGTAATGCGATTCAGATAGTACTGTATTGTATAAGGCTATTAGACATGATTAATGATGTCCTTGACCACATGAAGTACAAAGCTGCAGAATAAATGCTTATATGAAGGTCACAGGACAGCATTTATTTGCGCGAAAGGACAGTATTCCATGAAATACTCTAACATGCCTTATACACAACAGACATTTTTTGAGAATTTTGTGGCTTGTCTTGCCTTTATATGAGAATATGTTACTGGTTCCTTAGAAAATTCCCTGCAAGTGAATGGAACCAATGCTGGATGGAGAGGTCATACTATCTCCATAGCTTTTGCTCTTGTTGTTGCAGGTTGTTACAATGATGTAATCTGGGGAAGCTGATTTCAGTCAATGCTCCATTTTGTTTTAGATAGAGCTGTAAGTGAAATGACACTGTCATGTAAAGAGATATATCCTGAAAACAAATGGTATGTGCCATCTCAGGATGAAGAATAAATAAACATATTTCTGAGGTCATATTTTCACTCACAGTTTTTTTCATTGCATATTGTTTATGTTTTATGGTTTTGTTATAAATTCTATTTATAGAACAATGGGTCAATATCTCTAAGCATCCCACTTTGCATTCTCATTTGCATTCTTATTTTTTTTTAGAGTAGTATCATTACGCTTATTTTAGTTCAAGTTAAAAAGACATCTAGATAAAAGCAATCAACATAATGGAGAAAGTGTGAATTTGAGCAAATAATGTTGCATATTGCAGTCTATTTACAATTACCATTGCTCCCTGATGGTTGCATTAATGGAATTGTCCACATGGTGGCAGTCATTGCTCTTACAACAAAAAGCACTCCTCCCTCATGTTTATGTTTGTATGTTATTGCCTTTGTATTTTCCAGCACCTTGACATCTAGTAGCTCCAGCATCTCTGCAGAATCTCTTTTTACTGCTCAGAAAATAGATAAACCACTAGAATTACATAGCACTCACAGCTGTCAAGAGTGATTCTGTCTGTATTACAGATGACTGTGTTCGTGTGCACAGAAGCAATAGCAGGCTAAGCTGCAGAATAGATCTATCAAGCTTATCTTTATACTGTGACCCTTACCTAATAATCAATAGACCTGTGTGGTGCAGGCCTTTCTGAACATCAGTTTAACCCCATGTATCCCAAAAAAACTCTACAATTGCGGCACTGCTACCATTTTAACGGATATGTATCATTAGATATAAAATGCATGAGGCAGGATTGAAGTCTATATAGCTTTGTAAGTGGTCACAGTTGCTGCTTTGATGCCCCAAAGGGCCACAGAAATGGTTAAAGTCTCAGGACCAGACAACCCCAACTGAACCACTCCCCTCTCTCCCCCAGAAAGCCAGGGGTCTACCAGCAGCTGCTGCTTAAAATGCACATCCCATTACACCCCCTGGCAATGACAACTTGAGGCCTTTGGATAAATACTAAGAATATCTATATACAATACAGTGTAATACTGTATCATATTTGTACAGAACTTATCTTCTTTCCTCCGTAAAGCTTGGGGCCCTGGTGAAAGTGATCTCTCAGTCCTGTGTTTAAATTAGTCAGGGGGGTGGTGGCCTTGAGCTCCGCTCTTACAATAGGTTTTGGTTACACTATATTATAATGATGTTGGGTGGCAAGCTGAGATGATTTTCAGCATGCAGCATTCATACAGATTACTAACTAATCAGAATAAAGGCTTAATAAATATGCCGGCACAGTGTTTCTTCTCTATCTGCTTAGCTGCAAGGGATGTGGTGACAGCCCTATGGATCTTACTAGTAACACAGAACTGTATGCACAAAGCACTCTGCCTGGTGATTGTCTCCATTTATACTGCTTTTTCCTGCCTGACCTTGGACCTGCTGTTTCTTTTCTTTGTACCTGTTTATTCTTCTTGACAGATTCCCTGCTCAGGAATTTGGCCTTGAGCGCAAGGCACATTTTCTGCGCGTGTGATTTTCTATTTTGGGTTTAATTGAAATGTTACTCTTTGTTCTGCCTATGTAACACCCCATAAGTGATAGTCTTCTTGGGCCTCTGACAGCAGGCACAATAGTATCCCTTAACATAAACACAGCCTAAATGGGCACGCGGTGAAATAAGGTTTGTTTGTACATGAAGACAAAAGATGTTAAAATAACAGTTCTATTTGCAAGTTGTTCTATTGTGAGATAGTTGTTTTGAGCATTGTAACCTCTAGTGTAAACTATTTCATTGCCTCCATCCATAATTTGTAGTTGCAGTGTCCCTTTATGCTGTGCGCTCTTGAGATGATTATAATGATGCACAGTGACACATCTGTGGAAAAGCCCTTTATTTTGTACCAAATGCACACAGTTCCTTAAAAGTGCACATGAAAGATCATTTTTGAGCACCTAGCCAGGAAGCTGTGGCAACAGTAATTTACCAATCCCACCTTATGTTTATATTTTCACATTTCCTAGTCAAAACCAGGAACTGTTGATGGAAATTTGGGGGAACAGGCAATGATGATAATCATACCCAAATGTAGTTATCTCATACCTAAGGCAAACGTTGCAGAACCATTATTTATAAAAGACCGGACTGTTCAAATTATGACCACTCTATTGTAGTTAAACTGCAACCCAAAGCACCCCCTGAAGTACATCAAGAAATGTATAAGGTGTTACTATAACTATCTTGCTCATCTGTGGCTGTGCCATACCTGTTTTTCCCACCCAAAGCAGTCACGTCTGTCACTGCCACATAGGGGCGGATCCTTGGCCTGAGGATAAACGCAGACCGAAAATAGAAAACTAAATAGCAAGAGAGTAAAAGAGAAGAGAATGGCACATGGGAAGATAGTAAAGGAGGGGAGAATGGCACACAGGGATATTGTAAGGGGGGCCACATGTAAAGTTGGGGAGAAGAGAATGTCATGTACAGAGGCAGTGAGAATAGAAGACATGGGCAGAGAGCTAAAGGAGGGTGGAATGACACATGGGCAGAGTGGAAATAAAAGAAGGAACACCAGGAAAGGCATGTGATGGCAATGTTGAACTGTTATTTTTTGCTAGGGGTTGTTGGGACACACAGTTCTGTTCTCTCTTAGGGGTCACAGTGTAATTTTATCCTGGTGTTTGCTTTTGTCAACTAGAACACTAATTTGCTTATAATGGAGGTCTATGGAAGCTTACTATGTTGGCAGACCAACTATGGACAACCTGGACTACTAGGAAGCAAGATATGCATGGGACTGTCCCCTGTGATTTTGCTATGTTATAGTGATACATGACAAAATTAGATCTAGTCTGCACACACACAGTTGTAAACTAAGGGGTAATTTATTTACAACTGAGCTTTCATGCAGTTCTATTCCTGGATACATGGAAATAGGCTTTGATGAAACAGCCTTTAGTTAGTAGCAAGCTCAATATCTATTGGTTTTAATTTCCACCTTTATCACCCCTAATACAGGATCTTGGTTCTTGTATGTGCAGGCACCAAGCCACCTCATTTAGTTAAGTTAAAAGTACTGTTGTTTTCATTTGAGATGCAGGGGCTGTAAGTGTGACAAGTCTCCTATGTAATGTGGCTGTTAGCCTTTTTGTAATAAGTCAAACAGTAGTAAGCAACCAGCCAGTTGGCTTATGACAGAATTTATATGCAATAATTCAGAAGCCCCTTCAAACTAACCTATTACCCAAGGTTCCTTAACATGGGCTCAGAATCTTTGGATCATTTGGTAAATGAAAGCAAACTCCTCTTTCCTTCCAACAGGCGAACCGGACAAATAGCTTTGTTTTTCAAGCGCTGGGGTTTATATGCTCAGATGGCATGTTGTTTTTGCCAGATTTCATTTTTTAAGAGAATGAAGACATTTGCTGTGTGCTGTGCACAAATTTTTATTAAATATCCTTTTCTTATTATGAGCCCACATGTCCCATGTTGCCTGATATATCAGTTTTTGGTTCTTTTCTTCAAAAAGAAAGCTGCATAGCTACCAGGTGATGAGCCATGGGGCCAGATGTACTAATGCACTTACCTGGCACACCTCCTCTCTAAATCTTTAGCAACTACAGCCATAATATTTGAATGCAGTTGTATCTGTGTATTATAAGCATAACTGTTTGTTTAAGATTGCAGCTGCCATTTTAGATTGGTCTTTATAGCTTCCTGCTTGCAGCTCTAGCCATTGGTAGCTCAGATTACACATTCCCAAGGGAGGGGGGAGTGAGTTTTATGCATTCTTATGGGAGGGGGGAGCAGGAGAAGGGAGAGAGCCGCACAGACTCTGGCCCCAGAAATGAAGGATTTTTCTTAGAGAGGAAGTCAGATGCTGAAGAACATGTTTACAAAAAAAGGAGACAAGAAATCCTGTGTATTTTTTGATAGAGGACTCAGTGCAGCATTTCTGTGAGTGCTTATGGCTGTATTTATATAGACCTTTCTGACAAAGCTTACTTAGTTTTTACCTTTCCTTATCCTTTAATTGTTCCTTTTAAAAATTATGAAATATGCTGTAGTTGGTTTAACTAGCTGCACCCTGGGGACTGCTAAAAGTGAAGGTATGCTGTGGGTCTTAAATTAACAACAATAGAGTATGTTTTTTTTACATTTAATATTAATTATGTTAGGCCCTCTCCCGTGCATTATTCCTGTCTGAACATCATTCTACCATCTTAGCTTGATTTCCTAGCAATCCCCTGCATTTAGCTATGCATTTACCTAGACTAAAGGTGGCCATACACGGGCCGACTATAGCTGCCGATATCGGTCCCTTGGACCGATTCGGCAGCTAATCGGCCCGTGTATGGGCAGGGCAGAGCGGCCTGGCCGAAAATTGGCCAGATCTCGATCGGCCAGGTTAGAAAATCCGGTCGGATCGGGGACCGCATCGGCTCGTTGATGCGGTCCCCGATCCGACTGCCCCATTGCCGCCCACATAATCCGATCGTTTGGCCCCAGGGCCACCGTAGGTGGGGATATCGGGGGAAGATCCGCTCGCTTGGCGACATCGCCAAGTGAGCGGATCTGCTCGTGTATGGCCACCTTTAGAATAGTAGCAAGTTTTACTCTACTGCTTTTATGCCAAGTCTAACTAGGGAAATCAAGATAAAATGGTGGCACAAGGTAGGAGCCTCATCAGGCCAGTGCATGTGTTCCAAGCTCTAAGAAAAAGCATAATTTAAAGCACTGTAGGTGTCTAGCATATTGGCACCCCCAGTGAATTAGGCTTGTCTTGTCCTTTGACCCAAAATCAAGGCGATTACTCTAACAGGTCTATGTATCACATTTTTTTCAATGATTTTTGCAGGAAATGTTAAAAAAATCATATAAAATCACTGGCATATTTCTATGGTTTGCATTTTTATTACACCACACGAGTTGCCATATTTTACAAAATGACACCACTTCATACCTCACATAAACCATTACAGTGTGAAAAATATAGGCTACAAATAAATTCTGTCATAAAAACAGCATCAAATTTGCATTAAAACACAAAATTTTCTTTTCTTTTTTTCTTTGAAGATTTTTATTGAGTCCGTTAAAAGAATTTAGAAAGATAGAGTCGCCATGTGCCATACCAAGAAGGCCAATGTTGGCATATGTTGGTAAATAATGTTCAGTTTGGAAAACTGTGTGTGAAGGTGTGAGTATTGTACCAAGAAACAACTAATATATTAATTTACATTACAAGTTACCCATAGGTTATGTTGATTGTTTTTGCTGATAGGTCTGTTTTTGTAAGTACTTGAAGTTCCTAATCTTTACTGATTAGCCAACCTAACTTTCCTTTCTCAACCTAATTGATTGTTTACTTAGTGCACATCTATTCAAAAATCAGAGAGTCAAGGAAGCAATTGGCATGTTAACATATAATGCTCTTATACAGTAAGTAAATATTAACAAACAAGAGCGTCACACTTCAATGCAAAGTATATATACCACCAATTAGCCTTGACACAACAGAACAAACATTGACAAAGCAGACACGTGTGGATTGAGAGAACTCTCTGATTTTTTGATAGGTGTGCATTGAGCAATTAATTTGTATCATAACTGAACAGTTAAAAATGCTAACCTGCTATGGGAAATGGGCTTAGGACATACAGGTAGGAGATTTAGATCTGGAACACTGGAAGGAGGTCTTAAGACACTTGTTACCATCTACTCTATCATGCAGGGATAAATTAATCCAGGTCTAATTTCACCGCTGTTATCTGACCCCTTAGCGACTTTACCGGATAAATCCACCTAAAGAAATTAGCTGCACCTGAGGCTGTGGACATCCAGGTACATGATTCCATGTTGTTTGGACATTAACTTAATAATTATTGACACATTTATTTGTAAAGTGTTGACATTGTGACTGTGGACATTATGACTGTGGAAAGCAGGACTTTACTTCAACTACTAATGTGCTATGCCAAAAAACTAATTATCCTTAAATGGGACAGGCCCACCATACTTACAATGGAAGAATGGAAGGCACTAGTAAATACGACCTTGCCATACTATAAAGCCACCTCTATCTCTAGGGGATATATGGGTACCTTTATCAATGTCTGGTTACTATGGGCTAATTACAAAACCCACAAATAAACCCTGCACACCAGGATCTGCTATGGGTTCTTAACCCTGAAACTAACAGTCCTCCTGTCTTCTAAAATGCACTTGTTATGTGGTTCTCATTGCAAAGATCATACAAGTACTAGATCTCGATCCCCCTACCCATCTATACTATCGCTCTATTTCTTCAGCTTACTTCTTCTAGTACTCTACTACCGCCATTCCATAACATACTAAACGTTAACTTAAAGGTGTACAGAGTAAAAAGAGTTGATATAATGTAAATGATAAAAGCTTTTACCTTAAAGGGATTCCATCACAGGAGAACATGTTTTTTTTACAACATGTATCAGTTAAAAGCACTCCTCCAGCAGAACCCTGCATTGAATTCAAAAAGAGTTTTTTTTACATTTAATTGCAAATTTCATTTTTTTTTGTAACTTAAATTGTTATTAAATTTAAGAATATATGCATATAGTCATATGTAGCAGTATGATTATAGGTACATGGTATGTATTAAATGACTAAAGATAAGAAAACATGAAATAAAATAACATAGAAGTGGTAGTAACATCTAGAGGAAGTTAAATGTGTAACAATGTCTCATATGTCAAAAAATTCAGGGGTTAATGCTAGCTCAAGCAAGTCCTCATTCTTGAGATTGCAGTTCCCAAACAGACCATATTTCTAAGAAATAGGGTGTCTTATTCTGCAAAGTACCTATACAAGATTCAAAAGCTTTATTGTGAATTACCTGCCTCTTTATTTTTTTTATAGATGGTGAAAGCGTTGACTTCCAATTTGGCGCTATAGCTAGGCGAGTGGCTATGAAGATTAGGTTTAAGAGTGCTTGAGAGTGTTTAAGGGTGTGAGGGATTGCTCCTATGCCCCTTGTGGTAGATATGAGAATAACACTGAATTGTAAAACAGACAAGTCTGACTATGACTCCTCCAGTTACACTAAGTAAGAGAAACAATAGCTTATTTGAAAGCAGTTGCATTGTGAAGTACTTATACAGCAGCTTATACTGAAAGCACATGGACCAGGCACAATGAGATGGCAATATTACAGCTAAAAAAATACATTTATTAGTTCAAGAATACAATTTTAAATGGTAGAATAAATTTGAACAATAATAAAAACTACACAATAAAAATCATTACAGAATCCCTTTCAGGATATATACCCCAAAACTTGTATAAAGACACAGTTATAGGTTGTGTTGTTTCTCTGATTATTGCAGCAGATGTTTGTAGATCATGCTATTATGTCTCTATAATGTCAGAACAGAATTATGTACAATAGAAACCCCTCTAATTAGAAGGGAAAATGTAACCTAAGTGAATCAGATCATAAAGAGCACATGAATAATTGAATACATTAATAAATGATATAGAAATGTAGTCTATGGCAAGAGACCATTATCTCTATTTCCTGCCATTTGGAATGCATTTTTTGTCATAAGAAAGCAGCTCTTTAAGATCTTCTTATGTATAACCCATCTCTAATACAGTCTCATTACAGCAAAAGATCTCTGAGCTGTAATTGTTGGGCATATTTTTACCAATTTCCAACATGGCCGCCAAGCACTCAGTCACGTGTTGGTGTGTCGCCAATATACAAGTCTCGCTTGTCGAATCTTGACGGAAATCACCGAACGCTCTCGTTAGAGCAAGTTCTTCGTAAACCCTGCCCTCCGGTTCCGGAGATTGCCGAAGCTTTTAGTTGGGTTCGGGCCGTGTTGTGTCGGACGCTGTGTGTGTGTTTGCAGCTGTGAGATTGGGGATTATTTTCCCTCCTCTTCCTATTTTCTTCCATCTTTCGCTGTGTTTTTGCCCTTTCCTGTTAGCAGTGTGACAGAGCAAGCTCCCATTCCATGCACACTCGTCCAGTTGCAAGCAGCCGGAGCAACATCACATCTTGCACAAAAGGACAGCTCGCTTTTGCAATTCCAACCTTAAGTCTATTGCTTTCTCTTCCCAACATATTGCTTCCGTTATACTGTTCATGATTTTTCCGGCTCAAGTTTGTGCCTAGCTTTATCTCGCCGGGCGAGTATTAACAGGATCAAGATTTTCACTTTTGCCATTGGCAGTAGAATATTGTGTTTGGCTTATGTATATATATATTGCCCTGTCTTGGCATTTAGTCCCAGGCCAGTCCGTTTGCATCTTTTCATCATGAAGTAACTTGTTTTGAGTAAGTTTTTTTTCAGCACCCCAGACTTCATTTTAACCATCAGCAGCAATTTAAGCTGTTAGAATTTTTTAATAAAGCACCTTGGTTCCTAGAGGTGTGAGTTGGCAGTGCCTATTTAGCCTAGCTTTCTAAAGTTTCATTAGATCTGGCTGGTGTGAGCTTGCTATGGCAGATGCTGTAATGTCAGATGCTCACCTTCTGGGCTTTAATACCCATGGCACCAAAAGAGAATCAGATCAGCAGTTGCATCTGGGAAGCAGTGGTGCATCTGGCGCTGGAGTGAAGAGGCAGCGCGTGGAGCCAGAGCAACAGGAGCCTGACAACACTATGGTGAGTAGGTTCTCTCTAAACAGACTTTTCTCTTTTATCTCCATTGCCAACATACTCATTTTGATTTTTAAACCTTACACAATTCACTATAAATGGGTTTAAACTAAACAAGCTGTAGTGGATAAGTTAAACTTGTGTGAAATTAGTGGATGAAGGCATGTCATTTAACCCTGTGTCATTAGAATGATAATGATCCACTCTGAGGATTCTGAGGCCATACTGTAATAGTAGGTTAGTACCATTCCTGGTACCAAAAATATTACTTTTCAGAATTTGGGCTTTCAGAAATAAATACATGTTTTTTTCCAACTGTAACTGTATCTGGCAACTTCTGATCTGTCTGTCAGGTGTCTGTCCTTTGCCTTACTGCCATGCAGTGCTGAAACAAAGATTGTCAGCTCTCCTCTAACCCCCATAAGGCAATACCCCACGTAGAATGGAAGTTGAATATATGATATTTCTTAGTTTTTCTGATATTTATACAGTGATGTGCATACATTATTCTAGAAACAGCTTTTTAATAAGGAACCCTCTGTGGCTCTATAGACTAAATGCCCCTAATACCCATAATATGATGATTCATCAACACAAAATATGCTGCTACATAAGAACTTGCTAAAGTTTCCCTATTACCCCTTTAAAAGGATCCCATCCCTTATTTATGCAGTGTCTGTGTCTGAACCCATTAGATATTATTCACTGTATTGTGTGGGTCGATCAGCTGGGCTTGAAAGGGTTGGGATGTTTCAGAATTTGTGTTTCAGATACTGTTGTGTTTCAGATAAAAGATCCATTTTATTTAGTAAATGAAACACCTAGAAAGGGCTTGTCTTAATTGCAATAAAAACACATGCCTTGTAAACAGATTCTTAGGTGCCTTATTTTCCACAGAGTTGCATGGTATTAATACAATCTCGGTGTATCCTCCTACAGCAAGCATTGGCAGCTGTCTGTCAGGTATGCAAGATCCCGAGCAGAGCTTTTTAAATACAATTTTCATATCTGTGGAGTGTATAGGTATTATCTAAGGATAACAAGGCATTCATGATATGGATATTGGATAATGGATATTGTGTGTGTGCATGCTTTGAGTGTAGCCTTGCACAGAGAGCGCACAATGGTGTAGTGAGTAATGGAGCACATGAGGCCTGGAGCACTGAGAGAGAGGACCAGGGGCATCAAGAGACAGTCAACACCAAATAAGGTGATCAGAGTGTAAGGAGCAAGCAAGCCAGTCCATTAAAATCTGGTGCACTTATTGTGGAAGTGTATGCATGAAATGTGCAGTAGGTAATTTTAAAACCATTTTGCATCACATCTCTCTATGCTTTATAAATAAATTATGTGTTTCCATATGTTCATTGTATTTATGTTCTTGCACATTCAGTCAGGTGATAGATAACATTTTAAAAAGCCTGTTCTTCAGTCTTACATTTCCAAACTTCCTAACTTTAAAGGATCTCTGGTATGCACCCTGTACCCCCATATTGTTATAGAGGTGCAGTTCTTGGCTGGCTAATGCTTGCTACTCACTGCCTGCTTTGGTATTCTCCATCACTGAGACTTTCTCTCAGCAATCTTTGTTTCCCTTTCTTTCCAACCATTTCCCAGCCTGCATGTTTATCACAGCCTATCTGTCACTTTGCACATGCTTTTTTTTTTTCTCTGTCAATGGTCCTGTTTTTTCTAATTACCCACCCCAAGAATCTTCTTTAGGGCTCTGGCACACAGCCCACGACAAATCTCCCCGAGTTGCCATCCCACCGGCGAAAATGTAAGTCGCTGGTGGGATGGCACACGCTGCGCAGGCGATTTCGGCAAATCGCCGAAGTTGTCTCGCGAGGCATTTTCGGCGATTTGCCGAAATCTCGCCGCCGCGTGTGCCATCCCACCGGCGACTTACATTTTCGCCGGTGGGATGGCAACGGATGGCAACTCGGGGAGATTACTCGCCCGCGAACAGGGAGATTTGTCGCGGGCGACTAATCTCCCCGTGTGCCAGAGCCCTTAGGGCTCTGGCACACGGGGGAGATTAGTCGCCCGCGATTAACTCCCTGTTCGCGGGCGACTAATCTCCCCGAGTTGCCTACCCCTGCCATCCCACCGGCGAACATGTAAGTCGCCGGCGGGATGGCAGACGCGGCGGCGCGATTTCGCGCAAATCGCCGAAAAAGACTCGCGAGTCTTTTTCGGCGATTTGCCCGAAATTGCCCCGCCGCGTCTGCCATCCCGCCGGCGACTTACATGTTCGCCGGTGGGATGGCAGGGGTAGGCAACTCGGGGAGATTAGTCGCCCGCGAACAGGGAGTTTTATCGCGGGTGACTAATCTCCCCCGTGTGCCAGAGCCCTTATAGGTGAAGACACGCAGAGCTACTTATTAGGAGCTACTTGTCACAGCTACTAAACACCAGAAAATACCCTGCCATAGACAATACTGAGAATTGCCTCTGTTAAAACACATTTTTGTAGCCATTACACAAGTAGCTGCTACTATTAGCTCCATGTGTCTTCACCCTAAGGGGCAATATATCCCCTTTTTTAATATGAGTTAAATGAGTAGGGCATACTTTTTGCCAATTGTCTATTTTATAAGCTTAACAGAGCAAACAAAAAATTAAAACAACTCATTGTTTGGTCCTTGTGATGTAGATAATTAGAAATCATGTTGAAAGGGGGTTATACTGCCCCATCAAGAATAGATATCGCCTCTAGTTAAGTGCAATGTGCCACGGGGAGATTAGTTGCTTGCGATAAATTTCTTCTACATGGGCTACTAATCTCCCTGAAAAGCCTTTCCACTGGCAATACAGAGAATTGGGCCTATGCTTTGGATTGGTTTTCACATGACTTTGGAAACCCCAAGTGATGTGTAGGCCTTATCTTAGCGGTTCCCTTTATTGCCGGTGGAAAGGCTTTTCAGAGAGATTAGTTGCCCGTGGTACAGGTATCAGACCCCTTATCCGGAAACCCATTATCCAGAAAGCTCCGAATTACGGAAAACCTGTCTCCCATAAACTTCATTTTAATTCAGAATTTTAAAACTGATTTCCCTTTTCTCTGTAATAATAAAACAGTACCTTGTAATTGATCCCAACTAAGATATAATTAATCCTTATTGGATGCAAAACAATCCTATTGGGGTTAATGTTTTATTGTTTTTTTAGCAGACTTAAGGTATGGAGATCCAAATTACAGAAAGACCCCTTATCCGGAATACCCTTGGTCCTGAGCATTCTGCATAACAGGTCCTATACCTGTAGTAGAGATTTATTGCCGCCGACTAATCACCCTGTGGGACATTACCAAAAAGAGGACAGACATATTGTGTAAAAAAAAAAACAAAACAAAACAAGAATGTTCCACTGCATTATACAAAAATAAAGGAATGCACTTTAAAAGCTGATTTATTAAAAACTTCCCCAAAAACCTTACTTGCCCATCTGCTCCATTTCATGCTGCCTCCTTTCCCTGTAGCATGCAGCACAGTGCACTGTAGGATAGGAACCAATCGAGCCTACTACTGCTTCTAGGCTCAGCTTCACACCTGTCCTTTTTACCTGCCAAAAGTCAATGCTCCCAGTCATGCTCCCAACAAATATTATATGGTATTTTGGAATCTGTACAGCCATATGCAGTGGGGTCTGTGTATCTCAGAAAATAGTCCTGCATTGGGTTGGTTACCAGCGGCTAAACACCATGAAATTGGTTTACATTTCGTAGGCAGAGAGTGGTGTTTTTGTCCCTGTGTGCCTGGGCCTTTAATATATGATAAGTTCCTTATTATCCAGAAAACCTAGCTATGTAGATCCCAATGCAGTGACACCCCCTGCGGGTGGTAGTCTATGGGTCAAAATTGGCTGTAGGTCTGCCCACAATATGAATGTGCACAAACATTTCTTTTATGTGGTAGTGCTGAGCTGTGAGACAGTGTTTATTTTTTTAAATATCCATTTATATATTCGATAGTTAAAAAATATTATGCTTTTATTCATATGACACCCCCCCCCACATTTATAGGACTTCCCTCAGTGGCAGCATGTGTGTCAGGTTTTTTTTTTTCTTTGGCTTTCCTGGATTACCCGGCTCATATTTCTTCCCTTAATCCCTAACAGATCAGCCCAGATAAGCGCTGTTTGGCTAACGTAGATCTCGTTAGGGGACAAAGCTGCTTAGGGCAAATCCAGGAGAAGTGGGGAGATTTACACAAAACAATCCTGGTTCATAAGCGCCGGAAACTACCATTTAATTTACCCTCTAAGGATTAGTTTCACTGCCAGGGCCAAAGGATACAAGTAACCACATTCATTGTGTGTTTTCTTTCTTTATGTAAAGGAATGCAAATGGTCCCATGCATGAATTTCATACAAGTGCATGGTTAAAAACAAACAAACAAAAAAAAAAACTATAAAAGGGCAACCATATGGGGGTTTTAACCTTGAAAGCAAGAAAGTTGCAGGTAAAACTTAGTCCCTTGGCTAAATGTATATTGAAGCAGTAGAATTCTTAATGAATCGCATAAGTCAGTGTAGGAACTGGCCAGAAGGGATGACTTTGATGCAGTTGGCCAGCTTGAAGTATATTGCAATATATGGACAAACAATCCCTGTTTTGCTTAAAGGGAAGGGCATTTCTTAGTAGCTTAATGCACCGAATGTCTTAATGTCCTATATATATATAGATAATGGGTGATTGCAGAGGATCTCTTGTTGTTGTTTCTATGTATTTTGTGGTCACAACCTCATTGCACCCCCGCCTAATGGTTAGTCGGGTATTATAAGCAAACTACATCCACCAATGTTCTGGTTGGAAAGGGTTCCAACATTTACCTCTTGCTGCAGAAAGGATGGCTTAGCCTGCATTGCCAGCACTGTGCATTGCTAGACAAGGTACAGGTTGCAAGCAGGACTTTTCTACTGGTTCACCCATGACACCCCACTTAAACAGTTGTATGGCTTGCTGACCTAACAGGAAACTTCTATGTAACCACAAGGTGAAAGTCTCAAAAAGTGCCCTTTTGTTTTCCCCATATGGAACAGCTATACTCTCTTGCACTCTCTAGTGGCTGAGGATACCTAGTACCTGATTAAAAAACTGTATTATGTTCATTACTGAGTCAAACATATGAGCATCCAAACCAGCTGGGATACTTCTGAACACCACATAGAGGCGTGCCTGGTAACAAATTCAGTCAAACTTTTTTTTCACAGGCTTAATGCAACAGCTACTAACCTTTATGCTTATATGCTTCCTAGCTAGTTAACCGACTTGGAAAGGAAATTTGTGCATTTGGCTCTGGCAAATGCCAGAGGGACTGGCTGTAAGAAGTCATAGAAAGTCACTGTAGGGGGCTGGTGGGTCTTTTTGGGCTTCTAGGTGCCTATTTTGACTCCCAGTCTATACCAAAGTTAAAGGTATATTTCTTATGATGTTTCTGTATGGGATATTGGATAAGTTTGCTTTTCTCAAGGTGAGGTGCCTAAACAATATAGAGTCTCAAAAATCTTCATGTTCCAGTAAGTAGAATAGAAAATGTCTGGATTTCTGGATGACAGCTGCTTGCATGTGCATTGAAAAGATTATTACTTTATTGGGGCAAGTAATCTGAGACATTTTTTGAAATTTGTTTCCTTAGAGCAGGGATCCCCTACCTTTTTTTACTCATGAGCCACTCGCAGGTGTAAAGAGTGTTAGTGAGTCATACAGGCATAAAAACATTACCTTTAGGATGCTAAATAAGGCCTGTGATTGTCTATTTGTACCATGTGGACTGCTGGCCTGCAGAAGGCTCTGCTTGGAGTAAAACTATGCTTCTGCTTCAAAAACTTGCTTCCAAGCCAGAAATTTAAAAATAGGCACCTACTTTGAGACCACTGGGAGCAACATCAAAGGTGGTAGTGAGCAACATATTGCTCATGGACCAGTGGTGGAAATATACCAAATGCCTAACATATCATTGTCCTTAATGAAAGCACACATTTTTTGATGGTCTACCGGTCAAGGTCATTAAAGGAGTAGGAAAGTAATTTTGGTATTTTACTGACAATAGATTCGCACCATTAGTGCCATCTAGAACACTATATTTATTCTGCAGAAAGCTTTACTGTACCGGAGTAGAGACCTAGAAGTTTTCTCTGTTTGTTTAAGATTGCAGCTGCCATTTTAGCTTGGTCTTCATAGCTTCCTGCTTGCAGCTTAGCCTTTATAGCTCAGATTACACATTCCTAAGGGTGGGGGGAGTGAGTTTTATGAATTCTTATGGGAGGAGAGAACCGCACAGACTCTGGCCTCGAGAATGAAGGATTTTCTGAGAGAGGAAGTCCGATACCCTAAGAACATGTTTACAAAAAAGGAGACAAGAAATCCTGTGTTTCTTTTGTCAGAGGACTCAGTGCAGCATTACTGTGAGTGCTTATGACTGTATTTACATAGACCTTTCTGATAAAGCTTACTTAGGTTTTACCTTTCCATCTCTTTTAAGATGCCTGCAGTGTGGCTGTTTCAGATGTAACCCCATCACAACATAGATCCTTGTTTCAGATAACCCAAGAGAGCCAAAGCAGTAGGTAGTTGACAGCAATAGATATTCTCCAATCTCCTACATATGTTTCCCCACTGGCAATAATGTAAATTGCCGGTGGGAAAAAAAAATGTTGCTTTGGCTTTGCAAAGTAGCCCAAAGTTTCCTCAAGGATAGATCTATCTCATGGAAGAGGAGATCACATATAAACAGGCAACCACGGAAAAGGAGATCACAGACAACTAATTGACTAGTGTCCATGTGTCTTTCTGCAACCTGTTATGTGCAGCATGATCACTTATGGATAAATGTTATGATCCAACTGTTACTGGGAATTGGTATGTGTATTACAATTATCCTTGTGCTTTAACTTCATTTAGTTTTAAACACTATTTTCCCTGTACCAGCAATGCCATTTCTATGTCTCTGCCATAGGCTCTGGTCTCAAAGGCTGTTTGGTGGAAAAGTTAATTTAGAGCCCTGTAAGCCATTACTTATTACTGGGGTCAAATCAATAGAATCAAGCTCTCAACTTGTTCTTAGCAAAGTCTCCTGTATAAGTGAGCCAAGTTATAAAGACAAGCAGTCTAGATAAAAGAACAATAGAGACTACAGGTGCACACAGTGACTCATAAAAGCATATGTATTTTCCTTCAGCAGGAATGGAAAGCAAATGTAAAATGCCATGAGAATATGCCTTGGTTGGATGGCAATTAACACAAGACAACCTTTGTTAATCACATTTTAATAAACAATTGCAAGCAATATTCTGTATGGGAGGAGGGTATATAGATACTGAGATGAGGGGTAGCAAGAGACCTTGGCATAGGGAGGAGAACATTATGGAAGCTGCAGCCAAGAAGTCACCAGAACAGAGTGACATTCCACACAGATGCCACTAATACAATGAGGTAGTTGACTTGCTAAGCAAAAGCTCCTCTATAGCAACTATATGAATGCTACTGCAGTGATAATTACAATTTGCAAACTAGCTTTTTAGGTTTGACATAACACTTTTGGGCTTATTTATCAAAGGGTGTCAGGACAATTCACCCTAAATGAATTAACTGAAAAAAATGAAATCATTCTTTTTATTGTCTTATAATACATAAACATTCTGGGGCTGAAATAAAATGTGCTAAACCGCACCTGTGCAGTTGCCAGTAGCAACCAGTCAAAAATCCTTTTTGATCAGTCTTGAGATCTGACTGGTTGCTCTTGGTAAATCAACTCCCTAATGTGCAAGATAAAATTCAGGATGTCAAAAAAATATGTTAATATGTCTGTTTGCCACTTTTTAGTCTGAAAAACACATGAAGCTGTATGGATTTCAGCACCTGCACTTCAGTTTAGGGACTTGGGAAATATGATATAATCTCCCTCACCCCTCTGTCTTGCACCCGTCATCTGGCAGAATATTGGTTTCCTTCTTATCGGGTGGTGCTGATAGATGTGTGAGTGCTTAGCTGTTGGCTTCTGCTGGTTTCGGCAACATGAGAATTCTGGGATCAAGCGGTCATGTCTCTGTAGTGTGGAGAGGCTTAAAATTCTTTAACCCTTTAAACCCTTCGACAGAGATAAGCAAGGTTGCTTGATTCATCAAGATAAGTAATGGCTACATTAGATACTCAAAGCAGTAGGTATTTGGCTGGTGTATTTTCCAGTGAATATGTTGGGGTTATTAGTTTGGGCAGGGGATTTAATAATGCATAAAGATCATAAGAATCAGGTTTAAGATAATATCAAATTAAACCTGCGGGTTCCTCAAGACAAAAACATTTATAATATGTTACTGGGTAGATAAATTGGGCAGGGAATACTATATCCTTAGAGCTCATTTTAAGTAGTTAGAATTTTAGCTGTGTGATCCAAGCTAAGATTGTGCTTTGTGAAATAAAGAGAATTTAGAGGTGTCCTGTTAGAAGTATAGGTACAGTGCTCCTGTAAAGAATAGCTTATCAGCATAATCTATCTGAGCTCACTGGGGGCCTCTCATGCCTGGAGATTAAACATTCTTGTCTTCTGTCTTGCACCCAGAATATTTATAAAACAAAAAATACATGTATATAATTTTGATTGTGTAATGGAATTATCGAATTTATTAGGACACAGAATGGTGGAATGCAATTTTTTGTAGACCGATGAAACATTGCATTGCACCCTCCTGCAAATTAATTAATAGGGTAATTCATCTGGCCTTGCAGAGTCTTAGTGCATCTGTGTAATTTCATATTAACCTGGTATTCTCAAAGGGGAAGAACAACCTATTAAAGTGAATACAGATACGAAGATCTTCTTGTTCAGTGTTGGCCAATTTGGCTGTTTACATTAGTAGGCGACCCTAGGGGATCTTATGGTAGATCAGGTGGGCTGCACAGGAGTTCATTAGATCCGGTAATGTTTTCTCCCAAAAACCACATCTACCCCATGCTTACAGCTTTCACTTCTATACTGTGACAGACTAGGGCACCAAGGGTCCACCACCCACTTGCTTCTTGCAGCAAAAAAGACACTGGTATCCAGTATGGGCACTACCGACGGGCCTGCCTGACCGATATCTGGCCTGAAATCGGCCAGATATCGATTGGGCAGGTTAGAAAATCTAGTCATTGATGCGGTCCCCGAACTGACTTTGCCTATACCCATCGTTATAGTTCAATCATTTGGCCCCAGGGATAGATAGAATTAGCCTGGATTCTCCTGATATCGCCCACCCGTAGGTGGGGGATAGCGGGAGAGGATCCGCTAGCTTGGTGACATCGCCAAGTGAGCGGATCAGAAGGTGTATGGGGACCTTAAGGCTGTATGTACTGTGGAACAGTAGCTGGAGTGTAAGGAATGTCTCTCCCAGAATGCTCTATTAGACACGGCATCTAAGGAGAATTACAGAAGCTGTGTTCAGTCAGGATGGGGGAGCCAGTACAGGTGCAGAAGAGTCACCACCTGACAAAAGGAGAGTGGGTGGGGGTCAGCTCTCTGCCCAGGAAGTAGGAGGTCTATGGAGAGTTGCTCATACAATGAGATTTGACAAGTCCTGAGGAAAACCAAGTGGGAGTTCAATATCTGTATTTTGTATAAGGTAGATTGCCTATTACTGGCTGATGCCTTATCAATGGGCAAGTCCTATAATGGCAGACTGCCAGAGAACCAGACTGCTCTGGTAAAAGAGGAATACACTGTAAGCTGTTGCTTGTGTTATGTACTGTACTAACTTTATGAAAACAGAATAAAACAAATAGGTTTCTGTTTAAAGCTACCCAGAATCTAAACTCATAAAGCCACCTTAAGGCTCTGAACAACCAAATGCATCAATTTTTTTGTTCAGAGATGACTGGATTGGTTGTTTTTTTTCTTAATTTTTTATATGAAATTTAGGGATGTGAGTTTTATGCAGTATTGGGCCAATTTTTTGGAGACTTAAGTATTCAGCCTAAACTATAAATGATAGATTTGGTGCCTCCTTATGCTCTGACCTGTAATTAATTAGATGTGCCTAATGTTCCTGGCTCTGTTCAGCACTTGGAACTGCCATCTGGGACTTTTGCATTCATTTCCTATTGCTACAGTCAGAAAGAGGATGAGGAATAAAATTTCTTTTGTATTTCTTAAACTCATCTTAGCAACATTGTGGAGGTACAGGTATGGGATCCCTTATCCAGGAAACTGTTATCCAGAAAGCTCCAAATTACGGAAAGCCCGTCTTCCATAGACTCCATTTTAATCAAATAATTTAGAACTTTAAAACTGATTTCCTTTTTCTCTGTAATAATAAAACAGTACCTTGTAATTGATCCCAACTAAGATATCATTAATCCTTATTGGATGCAGAACAATCCTATTGGGTTTAAATAATGTTTTATTGATTTTTTAGTAGACTTAAAGTATGGAGATCCATATTACGGAAAGACCCCTTATCTGGAATACCCTTGGTCCCGAGCATTCTGGATAACGGGTCCTATACCTGTAGTTCATTTTACTTTATGATTTTGCTGAGCAGAGGTGACTCTTTCCACGATATATTTTACTGTTTAGTTATTAACTTTAAACCGTAAACTAGTATATTGATCAGGTGCTGACGCTGAGAAGCCCTAATGTTTAGTGCATATTCAAAACAAATGAAAAAAATAAATCACATACCTATAAGTTCCTTATTCTTATACAGGTATGGAATCCGTTATCCAGAAAGTTGCAAATAACATATATATTTCCTTTCTCTCTATTATAATAAAACAGTGCCTTGTACTTGATCCTAACTTAAATATAATTGATCCTTATTGGAGGAAAAACAATCCTACTGAGTTTATTCAATGCTTATTTTTGTAGACTTAAGGTATGGAGATCCAAATTACAGAAAGGCCCCTGTATTCCGTATAATTGGTCAAATGATAACAAATATAACTATTCCAGACCGGAAGAGGATTTTGCCTCTTAGATCTTGTTATAATGAAGGGTAAAGTTGAAAAATGTTGCTATAAAAGCTTTTAGAGGACTTGAAAGAGCAACTTCCTGACTGCTGAGCATGTGAGAGTCCGATGAACCAGGGAGCCAAATAAAAAGAAAGCGGGACAGCTTTAGGCCCCAGCAACCTATTGTCTGCCATCGAGCTATTTTTATATTAACTGTACATCAATGTCAGCTAAACGTTTCCCTGTGATCATAACTAAAGGAATTTACCCATATTCTGAAATCTACTAATGTACTACACACTAAAAGGAAACCATGCCCCAGAAGCTTGCATACAGTATATATATTTCTGGGATTGTAGCAGTCAGATGACTTAAAGGGATACTGTCAGGATTTATATGGTATACTTTTTATTTCTAAATTACACTTTTTACACAGCAAATAATCACTCAACCATTTAAAATTTTATTCTTGAACCAACAAATGTATTTTTTTTTAGTTAATTAATATTGGTGAGTAGGCAGCCATCTCAGTCTGAGCTTACAGAGAGAGCCAGTGGTACACATTACAACTGCTTTCAGATAAACTATTGTTTCTCCTACTTCCATGTAACTGGAGGAGTCCCGAGCTGGACTTGGATTTCTTATTATTGAGTGCTATTCTGATATCTACTGGGAGCTGCTATCTTGCTACCTTCCCATTGTTCTGATGAGCAGCTACTGGGAATGGGGTGATATCATTGTAACTTGCAACTCAGCAGTAAAGTGTGACTGAAGTTTATCAGAACACAGGTCACAAGGCTGTGGCACCCTGGGAAATGAAGAATATGGCCATGTGAAATTTCAAATTAAATATAAAAATATTCTATTCTAATTTAATCACTTTTCTGTTTAGACCTGGTTTTTTTATTTACCTTTAAACTGTTAAAAAGAAAAAGCTATAGCAAATATGTGTATGTATATCACATTAAAGGGGACCTGTCACCCAGGCATAAAAAGCTGTATAATAAAAGTCCTTTTCAAATTAAATATGAAACCAAAAGCCATTTTTTATTAATATATCCATACCCATTATATAAGGATTTAAAAATCCCAGCTGTCAATCATATATTGCTTACCCCGCCTCTATGCCTTAGGCATAGGGGTGGGGCAGACAGTTACTTTCACTTTCAATTCAGAACTTCTTAGATGCTGCTGCACCCCTCACATTCCCCCTCCCTCCTCACCATCTAATTTCGTAAGCAGTGCATGGACATGGGCATCAGGTCCCCCCATACTGGCACAGAAACAAGATTTTGGCAGGATGCACAGCTTGCCTTAATAACAGTGTCCACAAAATGGTGCCTGTTTGCTGTAATTGTGAATTCCAAGGCTGAAAAAAATGAAATTAAAATGATTTCTACAGTGTAGGGGACTATTATTTTGCTTGACAAACACAATAGAAAACAATTTGGAATTATTTCTTAGAGTGACAGGTCCTTTTTAATGTAATCAGATCCAAAACTCAAATAATCATGCATGATAATTGTCTAAAACCAATAATCCCTAAAAAACAGATCTATACAGATTTGAAAAATGCTGTTCTGCAGGGATTGGCCCAGTGATCTTATCTACACATACAGTTAAACACCAGTTTTACCTCTCTGGGTTTTACATTTTCCCGGAATTGATGCCCTTTTTTATGGTCCCATACAGGCAAGTAGTGTCTTTTTCCTTTCCCAGGTTTTACAATTCATTTACTTTATTTTGACACCATCCCCTGGGAAATCCGGGTTCTACTGTATTTATAATTGTCAGTTGAATCTGGGCTCACCAGACTGATTCAATTATTGGATTTCTGCTTAAGGATCAGATCAGGGCCAGATTGGTCACTGGTATGTGTCAGAGCTAAAAGGCAGGTTTACAATCTAAGAGCCATTAAATTGACCAACTTGTTTTGGTAGCTGATTGCTACGCTCTCTTAGTAAACCAAGACCCTTTTACTCAAGGTTTCTGAGCTGTACCTGTACTTTTTTTTTTTTTTAAGCATTTAATAAAATATAGAGCTGATGGCCCCAGACATACACACCAGTTCTGTGTTTCTTAGCTTTGTTGTAGTATGAGACTTTGGCTGTATCTGGTCTCCATGGAGCATTTTCAAAACCATGGTTACCTGACCTCTGGGATTTGTCAGCTTTTACTTATTCTCTTCCACCTGAGACACACAGGCATGCTCAATGCACCGATCCCTAGTGTCTCTGCCTTGTCTCTGGGGAAGCAAAGTATTGCAAGTCTCAACTGTCGCCTATAGGCAGCATAATTATAATGTTGTATTTTCAGAGCTGGTTATCTAATTAAGCCAAACTGAAGCTTTTTTTTCACACATTTGGTTAGGCCCACATTAGATCATATCAAGGTTACAGATATAGAAGAAAAACATTGATGTATGAGTCATTCAGCTCTAGTTAAAAAAAAAAAAAAAATATTTAGGACATAATTTTTTTTTTTACTTTCAAGCTGGGTATATTTAGGAAATTCTTCCCAAAATTCACTCTTAACTGACCTCCAGGTTGAGGCCTCCCAGTTCGTGCTCCATGCTTCCCAGTCTGGAAACCACTGCTCTGCAGTTTTGCAGTTTCTATTTAATGCACATAGTACATTTTGTCACCTGAAGCAAGTCGAAAAGTCCAAAAACACCTTTGTATCGAGTCACTGTGAATCTTTGCAGGTAAAACTGCATTCAAAACCTATTCAAATTTCTTTACCCCAGAGATTCATATTGCTTTTAGAAAAAAGATATTCACGTTATATATAATATATAAAATGTAATATAATATCCTTTTATAAGTGCATTCTTTAGAGATACACTAGATTAATATACAGGTATGGGATCTGCTATCTGGAAACCCGTTATTTGGAAAGATCTGAAATACAGGAATTCTTTTTGCTGAAAACAGCACTGGGCCAGGGTACTTTTGTAGGAGCACCAAGGCGTGACAAGCGCATCGGCAGTAGCATGTAGAGGCTGACTTTATGCTTAAAGTTCGTTTTTTTACTCTACTGCACATGAGCATCCAGCCCAGAGAAGGAAGTAACTAAAGGCGGCCAACACGTAGCAATTTTCGATCTTTCGTGCGACCACGAAAGATCGTTCCCACACTCCACTGATGTTCAGGGCTGAATCGTCTGATACGGAGGTAGAAACAATAGAAATTCTCCCTCCTTCTGCTGATTCAGCCCTGAACATAGATTTTGCTTTGGCGCCTTCAAAATCTTTTAACCTGGCTGGTCGACCGATATCTGCAGCGGACGTCTTGTCGAGCCGCCGTACACGCACAGAATATTGTATGGAATAAGGTTTTGTACAATATCATCGGTGCTTGTATGGTCAGCTTTAGATTGCAAGGTGCTGCTCTACAGAGGTACCCCGGAATAGTGCATTTTTCAGCTAACAGGAGCACTGGCCCAGGGTATGAGGTAAGTGGGTGGTGAGGTTGTGGATATTGGCCTCTTTTGTGCTATTTATTACGTTGTCTATGGAGATGTTTTTAGGTTAGAAATGAATTTTCCTGATCCCAGCCTCTGCTTGCAGGCTGCGTCCCAATCAATCTGCCTGAAGCAAATGCACCAATGCGTTTCCCCCAGTGCTTTGCGGTTTCTACCATCTGTGTGTATGGGATACCAGAGCAGTTGGGTCATGCAGCGCAGCTGTAGCTGTACGATCTTTTATTAAAATCTCTGTGGAATAGATACATATCTGTAGTACTTGTGAGGACCCATACAGCTGAACAGTGCTAAGCTGTTGGTTAATGCATTAGGCTGCTCATTATTTTTTCTCCCCCACTTTTAGAATTGGAAGGGGTTCAATAAAAAAGTCATTGTTTCCTAAGAGTAAAATAGGCTGCATGACCCAGAGAAAACAATGTGCCCTACATATAGTGAGCTACAAGTAGCTGCTACTAATCTTTCAATGAGAACAGAAACCTAATTACTGTCAGGTTTCAAACTGATACCATTTTGGGTTTCCGAAGTACAAACCTGCCAATGTACGAATTTGAGCTACTTTTTAGAGCCTTGGCTGGTTTGCACTGAAACCTAGCCAACTTTTTTTTTACCTAGGCATCCCTCTCTGCATGCATGTTGGGTAATGTAATTTGTATTTAACAAGTAGCCTTCAGCCAAGGTCAATGTAAAACTGCACTACCCAGCATGCAATGGGGCTGCTGTAGAAAGAAGCTCACTTTTCTACTCTGCTTTGCTGCCATTATAACCTCAGTCCCAACCTGTTTGTATTACAGCCTGCTTCCTGCTCTATATGGTATGAGATTGTGCTACTACTTTGTACTGTGATGTGGGGGGCTGATATTAGTTACTTTCTGCATTTGATCTTTAAGCTATAATTCTCAGGAGCTCTTAGGGTTTCTGCGAGTTGTAGTTAAAACACCCATATGTACAGTGGAGGAAATAATTATTATAAAGTTTGTCCAATGACAAAGAAATGAAAAGTCTCAGAACAGTATCATTTCAATGGTAGGTTTATTTTAACAGTGGCAGATAGCACATCAAAAGGAAAATCGAAAAAATAACTTTAAATAAAAGATAGCAACTGATTTGCATTTCATTGAGTGAAATAAGTTTTTGAACCCCTACCAACCATTAAGAGTTCTGGCTCCCACAGAGTGGTTAGACACTTCTACTCAATTAGTCAACCTCATTAAGGACACCTGTCTTAACTAGTCACCTGTATAAAAGACACCTGTCCACAGAATCAATCAATCAAGCAGACTCCAAACTCTCCAACATGGGAAAGACCAAAGAGCTGTCCAAGGATGTCAGAGACAAAATTGTAGACCTGCACAAGGCTGGAATGGGCTACAAAACCATTAGCAAGAAGCTGGGAGAGAAGGTGACAACTGTTGGTGCGATTGTTCGAAAATGGAAGGAGCACAAAATGACCATCAATCGACCTCGCTCTGGGGCTCCACGCAAGATCTCACCTCGTGGGGTGTCAATGATTCTGAGAAAGGTGAAAAAGCATCCTAGAACTACACGGGAGGAGTTAGTTAATGACCTCAAATTAGCAGGGACCACAGTCACCAAGAAAACCATTGGAAACACATTACACCGCAATGGATTAAAATCCTGCAGGGCTCGCAAGGTCCCCCTGCTCAAGAAGGCACATGTGCAGGCCCGTCTGAAGTTTGCCAATGAACACCTGAATGATTCTGTGAGTGACTGGGAGAAGGTGCTGTGGTCTGATGAGACCAAAATAGAGCTCTTTGGCATTAACTCAACTCGCTGTGTTTGGAGGAAGAAAAATGCTGCCTATGACCCCCAAAACACCGTCCCCACCGTCAAGCATGGGGGTGGAAACATTTTGCTTTGGGGGTGTTTTTCTGCTAAGGGCACAGGACAACTTATTCGCATTAACGGGAAAATGGACGGAGCCATGTATCGTGAAATCCTGAACGACAACCTCCTTCCCTCTGCCAGGAAACTGAAAATGGGTCGTGGATGGGTGTTCCAGCACGACAATGACCCAAAACATACAGCAAAGGCAACAAAGGAGTGGCTCAAGAAGAAGCACATTAAGGTCATGGAGTGGCCTAGTCAGTCTCCGGACCTTAATCCAATAGAAAACCTATGGAGGGAGCTCAAGCTCAGAGTTGCACAGAGACAGCCTCGAAACCTTAGGGATTTAGAGATGATCTGCAAAGAGGAGTGGACCAACATTCCTCCTAAAATGTGCGCAAACTTGGTCATCAATTACAAGAAACGTTTGACCTCTGTGCTTGCAAACAAGGGTTTTTCCACTAAGTATTAAGTCTTTTTTTGTTAGAGGGTTCAAAAACTTATTTCACTCAATGAAATGCAAATCAGTTGCTATCTTTTATTTAAAGTTATTTTTTCGATTTTCCTTTTGATGTGCTATCTGCCACTGTTAAAATAAACCTACCATTGAAATGATACTGTTCTGAGACTTTTCATTTCTTTGTCATTGGACAAACTTACAAAATCAGTGAGGGGTCAAATAATTATTTCCTCCACTGTATATCACATCTGGGGTTAATGCAATATGCTAAGTCCATTTCTGCCGTGACATACATATGCCTTCTTTTTATTTTTCTTTAGATATTTTTTTCACTCTGGATATTGCACTATTTTTGGGCTACTTTTGAAGTGGTGTTTGGCTAGTTTTGTGCTGATTTTGGGACTGACTTTGACTGGTTTGGAAAATTTGACCGGCAACCTTGCTCAGTAATAATGCCAGTTTGCTCATCATATCAACGGCTTAAGCAATTGGGTACATTTTCCTGGTGTCTTGGAAAGCATTTCTTAAATCAGTGTACATTTACAAAATGTGCTGCCAAACTTCAGAAGATAGTGTCAATGGGTACAGTGCATGTGGTGTCACCATGTGGATATATCTTCATCTCTCTTTAAGTAATGTGGTCAGCCAAGTTGCAAAGAAGCTGTGTAATGTCACAGTCACATGACAGCACGCAGTGGTATAAGTAGCAAGTTTTCAGAGAACAGATGTACTGCTGCAAAAGAGAAGAATATTCAAAGCCCCACAATATCAGGGCATCTCATGGTCCCTCTTCACTTATGTCAGCTGGTCTGCGTTCTCCACCAAATCTTCTAGTCTCCAGTGATTCCCGATTGCTGCAAATAAAGGTATTTTGGGTGCTTTTATTACTGGCTTTGATATCTGCGGAAGGAATGATTTTCCATTAGTGACAAAGCACCCCATTTGTATTTTAAAGCTTATTCACACTGATGTTTTACAGTTGTAACCTATATTTGTAGATTATGAGAACTGTCACAATAGGGTATTACTAAAAAAAAAAAAAAAAAAATGTTAAGCCTCATACTTAAGTTGCTGTTCCATTGGCTTTGGGTTGCACCAAATCCAGCATTCCGGTAACTTTTTTTTTTTATTCTCTAAAGTTCAAATATGCAGATTCAGATATGGTACAGTATTCAGCTGAATCCTTTTCGGAGGATTCAGAATTTGTCACAATCCAACATAATGGAGTCATTATGGCCCTACATTCTATACAGATCTAACAGCATATTCATGTGTGTTTAGTCTCTTTCTATCCTGGAACTTGGCTTTTTCTAACATTGTTTCTTCAGTGGCAGCAGGGTGTATTCTCTGCAGGGTAGCCTCTTGTCTCCAGATGCAGATATCAAAGCTCTTATCCCACTGAAAAGCTATCCAAAATAAGCAGCATTTATCCCAAAATGCCTTTCCTAGATCAGATTATATCCTTCTATTAAAGGGGTAATGTTCAAAATAATTTGTGACATGTAAATTTTTGATCATTTGGGGGAAAGCACATTTATGTGCTTGCTTGTATCCATGTAACTTTATTTGTCCTATTTGATGAAAATAATTCTTTCTAGTTTTATCATAATTATTATAGAAATATTAAGAGTTTTAGATTTAGGCAAAAGTGTGGGTAAGGAAATCAAACCACTGAACATTAAACTTGGAGAAGCTCAAACTAACAGTACTAATAAAAAAATGTTACAATCAAAATGATACTTATGTGATTACCTTAAATGAATGAAGCCCCAAAAGGGACTCTGTAAAACATATGTAACTCATATATTATGTATGAATACTTGCATTGGGCCATTTTAGTTTTTGGATAGTATTAGCCATTCAAACACAGGACTTTGAGCTTTGCCAATATACTGAACAAAAGGTTTGATCTTTATTTAATTTTGGGTGGAGTTTGTTTACTGTTCAATGTAGATAGACATGAGAAACTGAGCTGCTAGTAACTATTTGGATAAGAATGTTATCCCTTTTGGATAATGCTGATCAACAGCACTGCCCTTATCCAGCCTGCAAGGCCATTCTTTTTAGTTGAAATATAGGTCCTAACAGCATCAGTTCTTATAACAGTGTAAAAAAAGAATATTTTCAGAAGTACATTTTTACTATTGCATATTGCCATACTTGTAGTTACTTGTTTAAATTTGTTTTGAGTACACCGCCCAAAAAAAATTAGAGGGAAATAGAGATGTGCAGGCCAGCCCAAACCCCCCTTCATTTAATAGAATCCCATTTATTAATAACCTTATTATGGAAACTTACTTGGAATTACATTTTTATTTACTGTGCAAGTTTTTTTTTGGTTGGGAACTCTTTAAGACCTAGAACCTTCACTATGGTGATTTTCCTTGGATACAGTGTTTTTATTGACAGAGGCCTGACAAGTGAGTGAACCCTCATTTGCGCGTGATTGCCATACAAATAAATGGGGGCAGTTTGGGGAAACAAAATGCTTAGAATCCTCCCATGTGCCATTGCCCAAGTCTTAGGCATTAGTAGAAACATTATATTTTAATAAAATACAGCAAGCGTTCAGCAAATATAGTTGACAATACCATTACATAAGATAACTTGTCATTTTTTAAAAAAAAATTCTTGCCAAATGTGTATAAAATTGAAACAAACAAACAAAAAAATGTGGCAGTTATTGCTTTACTTTTTTCTGATGTAATACCTTTTTCCATGAAAAGTATAGCAAAAAGGCATTTTTATTATTTGATAAATAACTGCACTATAGCTGCCAGTCTGCAGTGCCGTTTGAAGTACAGCTTAGCAGCTCCTTTCAGCAAGAAGAGTTCGTCCTATGTAACTCTTTCATTGCTGTTAAGCATTACACTCCTACCCACACTTTACAAACAAGCAAACACTTGCATCTATAGGACCCAGTCTGGATAAATGTCTTTTGTCTCTGAATTTTATAAACCTCCAAAGGAGAGGAAAAGGGAACCATGTGGGGGCCCTTGGAAAGCCAGTAATGTCCGGATTTTGCCCTGTAGAAACCAGATGGATTCCAGATGAAACTTATTTTACAAAGGTTTCTGTGTCTCTTCTCCCACCCCCTTCTTACTTGGATCCAACATTCCCCCTTTCCCACCCCTCTTCCTGATTATTATTTTTTTTTCCAGTTTTAATAGCCAGGTCTTTTCATTCTTTAAAGTATCAGCTTGAAGCCCACACACACCTGGATAATCCTTCTGCTCTCAAACAAACCCTTACGACATCCCTTATTTGGTAAAGTTGAAATAAGACAAATAGTTTTGCCCTGAAATGCTGTTATACAAATGTTATAGATGCCTTAGTTACCTCTCATTAAAGAGACAATGCCCAGTTCCGTTTTCTTAGGATACAGCTATTTGGAAATGCAAGACTTGGTTATCTGGTGTGTGTGCAAAATTATAGCACCAGTGTTGTCATCATCTTATTGCTGAACTGGACTTTGTCATAGGCACAGCTGTGTCTCTGGTTTTAAATGAGACCTATAGGATAAACGAAAAAACTTTTATCTGTAAAAATGGCCCCTTTATTGGAGCTCCGTGTAGATCTTCTCAGGTCCCTGTGTGTTTCGAACAAGATAAGGGCATGTTCTAAAGGCCCATGCCAGAAGCCCAGTAGGAGAGGAGTAGCCAATCACAGCCCTGCTGTCACAAGCAAAGACAGGCTTTAGTTCCCTATCAGGTCAGCCTAGCTGCTAAATGGTTCCTATCCTACAGTGTAGTGTAGGCCTGGAAAAGGATGGAGCAAGAAGTGGAATAGATGAGCAGGACTAGTGGGGTTTTTGGAAAAATTTCAATAAAACAGCCCGAAACACTACTTTTTCCAAAACATTATATAGATGTTCTATATGTACCAGTAAAATGTATGTTTTTATATTTACAGCACCACGTGTGCGTGCCGGCAGACTTTGATACAACAAATATATAATATAAAATTAGAAATATAGAATATAATTAAATTCAAGATTTAAGTGCTGATCCCAAACAACATCCAGAAGCTATGGGTGCCAATTGGTTTATTTCACGTAAATGGAGAGTACATGCATCTTACCTATGGCAGCTTATTATACTTTATTATTCCTTGCAAAATTGTTCTCTGTTGCTGTTCTCTAGGGTAAAAGAGGTAATAAAACAGTTCCTGTAGTAATGAGTTTCTGATGCTTTCATTTGTTTGTTGTCACTCACAAAATATGCCTTTTTCTAATGGTACTGTATAGTTGCTGGGGTTATAGGAAAATGGTTATTAATAAAGTAAAGGCCTTCATGCTGCCTCTGTTACCTGCATGTCAGTTCTGTCATATTTGATTGATATAAATACCCTGTTTATGAAACAGATGTGAAAAATAAGGCTGTGGCCAGCTAGCCCAAGGCAATGAGAGCTTAAGATGGTCTTACAGTGTTCCGTTTAGAGATTGCTGAAGGATATGGTCAGAAATCTGTCAGGCAAGCCATGAGTTTAGTCCCACACATTGTGCAATAGTATACCGACTCGTTCTATGGGGCAGGTTATTGCACAGTATATGGGGCCAAACCGCTGGGCTGCCTTTTTTCTTTCAGTAGGCCCTTTTTAAGCCCTGCATTTCAAATGTGTCTACTGTTATAAATAAGTTATTTTGTTTACCTGTTGGTCACAAATATAACTTGTCATTATAATAAGTACCAAGTTTATAACTGCAATGCTTGACACTGCCATAAAACATACAAGTATGACCTAAGAGCACAGAACTTTAAAGATAAAAATGTTAAAAAACCAAAACCAAATACTAAGGGGCAGAATTAGTGAATTCGGGAGTTCTCCTTAAATTCTATTTGTTGAATCTTGCACGTAAAAAAAAAGCTGTGGAACATTTTTTGCCAATCTTTCTAAAGCATTTATCATTTGTCGCTTGAATTTTCTTGAGACTAAAAACTCAACAAAAAAAATGTTTTCTGTTGTTTCTTTTTAAGCAATGTTGCAAAGGTCAGTCTCCTGCAGCTGCTGGCTTGTGTTACATTGTTTCAAAAGTAAGAGCCGCCAGGGCAGAGAATAGAAAAGGACAGGCAGACACTATATATACAAATAACTTAAAAACCATTATAAATTTGTAATAAATATAAGTTGCTTAGAATTTTGTTTTCTTTTATTAGGCAAAAAATATATATATTTTGGGTTGATTTGTATGTATTTATATCTTTATTTATAAAATTCAACTAAAAGTTTGTCTCGCACATTGATAAGTTTAATTGTTATTGAAACAAAGGCATTAATAAGGCAAATGATTGATATAACGCAATAAACACAGAATTTTGGTTAAGATTTTGTTGTTAAAATACCATACAGACATCAGAGACAAAATCAGCGTGCCCATGTGGTCCTTGCCCAATGGGGGTTTTCAAACCTGCCGAAAGATACCTGGGTGATTTTCAGCCAGATATCTGTTGTGGAAGCTGTTGGGAAACATGTATCACTTCAAACATGTATCAGCCTTCAAGCTGTAGCTCATGAATTTTATTTAGTACATCCAGTGTACCCAATGATGCAGCATCATCAGCACCGGATTTCTTATCCAGTCCCCCATGGCCGCCTCCATTCCTGAGGCCTGAGCATCATAGATTTCTCTAAAATGTTATTACCGTCAAGTAAGGACTCAAGAGCTTCAGCTTTGGTAAAGGAGCAAACAAATAGCACATTTCCACTGACTTAAATCACTGATGTAGGTCAGAAGTGATAGTATGAAATGTCATGAGGAAAGCTGTGAATTTCAGTACATTTCTGTATCTTAAACGTCATCATGGTGTCATGACTTACAGTGTTCAGTAGCAGTGGAAATCTCCAGTACTTTAGCATTTGGCTTGAATGAGTAGAGAGGACACTTATCTCAAAGAGATTTTATTTCTTTAATATTTGCAGCCCAGTTTCTATAGAGATGTTCACTTCAGGTCAGCTTGATACTGCATTTGCAATTAGGTGGTTCAACAAGTTGTGAGCAATTAAGCCGCACATACATGTAAGATAATTCTCTTAGGCTAATGTCAAACCAGGCGTATACGCCTGGTCTGACATTTGCCTTAGACTTTATTTTATCTAATTACTTCATACGTTGCCTCCATTGTATTTAATTTCTCCAGTCTTTGTGATCAATTTAATATTCATCTTTCTGCTATATCTGTTTTCTAAAAAAAATTATGAAAAAAACTTGAAAGCACTAGTTTTCTTTGGACTCATTTCTGTAAACATAGAGCAGGGGTCCCCAACCCTTCTTACTACTGAGCCACAGTCAAATGTAAAAAAGTATGGGGAGCAACACAAGCACCAAAAAAGTATTTGGGGTGCCAAATAAGGGCTGTGATTGGCTATTTGGTAACCTCTATGCAGACTATCATCTTACAGGAGACTTTGTTTGGTAGTACATCTTGTTTTTATGCAACTAAAACTTGCCCCCAAGTCAGCAATTGAAAAATAAGCACCTGCATTGGTGACACTGGGAGCAATAAGATGTTGGTGAGAAACTGGTTGGTGATCACTGACATAGATAATACTGTTCGGTAAAGATTGGCATATCTCTCCACAATAAATAGTATTTTTCCTTTAAGAAAGTATGGCATCCAGAACATGTTTTTTACGCAGATTTATTCATCTTTAGTTGCCCATGTTAAATATTAAACTGGGAGTTTCTTTAGTTTTTTTCTTAGCAGGATGTAGTCATATAAGAATTCTAGTAGAATTCCCTTTACAGGAACAATATTACATCTTCTACTTTCTGGAACAGGAGCCAATCAGAAAGAAATATGGGTACTGAACTGGGCTGGGTACCTACACCATACCCGCAAAGTGGTTGGGATTCGGATGGAAAATTATGTGCAGGCAGTCTCCAAGTACCCTACCTAGGTACCCAGTTAAACTGCAGGTTCTTATCTGGACAATTTGTCCCCCACTCCTCCCCCCCCCCCCAAAAAAAAAAAAAAATATATATATATATATAATATGTGTGTGTGTGTATATATGTATACACACTTGGCAATCTGTCTTGATTGCCTCTGTTCACTGTACAATGTCTGTGCATTCTTATTCTTCTAGAGCCCTGTACTTGTATATTCTCCCTGGGTCTGCGTGGGTTTTCTCCTGCACTCAGGTGGGTTAGTTGTCTTCTGATAAGAATGGCACTACTGTATTGTATGAATGTGATGGGTACTGATATGTAAATGTGTCATCACTATTTAAATAAAGGCTTATAAATATACATAAAACACCCAGTACAGCACACATTAATTTCTTTGTGTTCATTGCAGTTATAATCTTTCAGCATTATCTGATACACATGCACAGGGACATTTCTCCCAGTGATGTGATTTGGTCATAGCAGGTACATTTATCTTATTCCATATGTCTGACAAAAAGTAAGTGCAAATTATTGTTTCTGGCAAGAAGAATTGCTACCTCTCCCAATGTGCTCCAGATACAGCCACATAGAGAATAATGTAATGATCCTCCTCATCTAGGATCATAAACATAGGAGTAGGAGACCTAGTTCTGGCCCTGGATCCAAGAACTTTATTCATCAGCTATAAGGGGTGCAATTAAGCACTGCTTAGTTCTCTAGTGTCTGGCACAATAAAACATGACCTTATATGTTTTTGAGATTTTTTTTGTTAAATTTCTAAAACTTACACAATATCACTGTAACCCTAAACTTAAATATGTAGCCTTATGTAAACAACCCTTTTTTTCAAAAATTAATATATTGTTAATATAGAGCAAATCGGTGGTTAAAACTCATTTTGCGCCTTACAATATTAGTCATTACATGTACATCACTATAAAAATAGATGTTTTACTTGTGGTATGGGCTTGAGCAGTGATCCCCAACCAGTGGCTCGGGGGCAACATTTTGCTCACCAACCCTTTGGATGTTGCTCTCAGTGCCCCCAAACCAGGGAGTTATTTTTGAATTTCTGACTTGGAGGCAAGTTTTGGTTGAATAAAAACAAGATTTCCTACCAAATAAAGCCCCCTGTAAGCTGATAGGGTGCATAGAGGCTGCCTAATAGCCAATCTTAGCCCTTATTTGGCTCCTCCATGAACTTTTATGGGCTTGTGTTGCTCTCCAAGTCTTTATACATTTGATTGTGGCTCACGAGTAAGAAAGGTTGGGAATCCCTGTGCTTGAGGCTTCTGAACAAACAAGTGTCCTTGTAGGGCTATAGGTTCAAGACCCTGAGCCTCTGTCACCTTTTGTGCTGACTGAAGTGAACTTTTTTTAGGCAAGGAATTGTATTGTTAAAGGTCTCTTATCTTTGTTTTACAGAGTGTGCCAGTGTCCCAAGCATATCAGGCATATGCAGCACAGAACAGCCAGGTAAGAGGTTTTGTCCCTACATGGTCATCAAGTATAACTGTTACAAAGGTTATAAAGCTTTTCAATATAATGTTATTTGTAAGTGTAACTGCTTGAGAAAAGAGTCTCTGTATTCTGTGCTGCTGTACCCTACTATGTATAACATCATGTCAATTTTACAATAGTCAGCTCCCCTCCAGCCTTGGATATTCTGCAGTTAACAGATCTGTAAATTTTAATTCTTTTAAATTTAATTTCACTGCTGTGGTGCATGCTGCCATTCCAATTCTTTCACTGGTTCCAGAGCTGGGTTATTTAGTAGAAGCCTGTGGAAATGTCAGGCAACTTTCGAGGTGAACTTTCTCTAGAATTTGCTCGAGAGTTTGCAAGAGAATGCAAAAAGCAAAAAAAAAAAAAGGTTTGTGATTTCACTCATGAGAAGGGTCACAGAAAAAACAAGAATGTTTATCAGATTTTGGGATCTGCGCTTTAAAGGAGAAGGAAAGTAATTTTGGCATTTTACTGCCAATAGATTTGCCACATTAGTGCCACCTAGAACACTATATTTATGGTGCAGAAACCATTAACATACCTGAGTAAAGAGCTTTAGAAGCTTTCTCTGTTTGCTTAAGATAGCAGCTGCCATTTTAGGTAGCTTCCTGTCTGCAGTCTAGCTGAGATCACACATTCCTAAGGGAGGGGGAGGGAGGTCTTAGCATTCTCATGGGAGGGGGAGCAGGAGAGGGGAGAGAACTGCTCAGTAACAGGCCCCAGTAGTGAAGTTTTTTTTGAGAGGGGAAGTCAGACACTGGAACATCATGTTTACAAAAAAAGAGACCAGAAATCCTGTGTTTCTGTTGATAGAGGACTCAGTGCAGCATTACTGTAAGTGCTTATGGCTGTATTTACATAGACCTTTCTGATAAAGCTTACTTAGATTTTACCTTTCCTTCTCCTTTTAAGCACATATAAACCCTCCACAAAAAATGTAATCAGTGAAAAGCGTGTCAGAGAGAAAATGGCCCCTGGGTGAAAGCTGCTATTTGTTTGTTTTAGGAAAATGTGATGGCAAAGGGGATGCATGCAGTACGAATGATGCAGTTTGGTTGTGCCCAGCATGGTAGGAAAATGTAAATGTTCTTTCAATCTGGCTTCCCTGAGGAAAAGTTTTTAGAAACACAGGGTTACACAGATAATACTGTTTAACTATTGTGTTAAAGGGCAGCGTCAAAACTAGGGGTGGGCAGAAGAGGCATGTGCCTAGAGCGCCATGCTGGGGGGGTTGCTAGGCACATGCCTCTTCTACTCCATGGCCTTGTCCCCCCATAGACTGCATCTTTATGCCATGGCGCAGTTGTCAGGCATACCTGCTGACAGAGTAGGGTAACGTGAAGGGAAAGGGGCGGTGCCGTGAGCGAGCTAGGGCGCCCGGCCGCCCAGGGCTGATACTGTTAAAGGGGAATTCCACCTATGCAACAAGCTTTTTGAAAAGTAAACATAATTTAAAACAATTTTGCAATGTACAGCAATTAAAAAATACACAGCCTTGGCCCCCTGTTCTCCTGCTGATCTGGCTGACTACTTTGAGACTCGAATAAACGTAACAGCAAGCGACTGTCCTCAGCCTCCATCCTCCCAAGTCCCACAATTCCCTGTCATGTTGTTAGAAATTGTAGCCTCAGTGTTTTAGTCCCTCCCTAACTGTCAGGATTTCAAATTATGCAGAAAGAGAAGAACTTTTTTGCAGCTGCATTTCAGCATATAAAATGGTATTTATTGATACTTTTTGAAGGAACAGATTACAGTGATAGGTATATTAGGGGGGTGTATGGGGTTCTTCAACAAATTTTGGTTCGCAATCTACATTTCGCCTTAAAGGACAATGAAAGGTTAATATAAATTAAAAGTAAGTCTAAAGGAATTCTTTTTAAGTACTTACTGCATATCTAAATTCCCAGATCCCTGCTTGCTTCTCAGAGATATGGTGCTGGCAGCCTACAGCAGTGTGAAAACTACAGTGACATCACTGAAATCTCTCTCCCCTTCCTGTAGGTGCCAGCGGCAGCCTTCCTATTCTCTGAGCATGTGTGTAACTTGATCCTGTCTCCTGTTCTGAGCTACACATGCCCACCAGCCAATCAGAAGTGGATCTGGCAGAGGGGGGGGGGGAGGGAATGAAACACATGTGCAGTATGAAGCAAGGAGGGAAAGGAAGGGAGAATACCTTTTTAGAGATAGCTGCCTGTTCTAGAAAATGTGAAGTAAGTGTGACTGAGTAAATATATGATTAGGTGAGCCAAAAGTGTGGCGTTTTTACTAAACAATAGGAGGACTATTGGGCAGTATGCTTTTTACATTTTGACTTGCATTCTCCTTTAAGATGGCCATACATGTTGAGAGCTGGCCAGGAAGTTTTGCCGATTGTGACCATACTGCCTGACCATCTTAGCATTTATGCTCTTTACTCTTTGCTGTTCAGGTTATTGGGAAGGTGCATGTGCATGTGTATGGCCCTTATTAAAGCATCTGTCCTTTTGGCCTACAGGCTGATCAGTACCATGCAGGTTTAGCCCTTTTATGGCCACCATAAGTATTTATTGTGTGGTAAGGAACCAGTAAGTGCAGGGAGTTACTGGACACCCATGTGTCCCAAAACTTTCACCTGCGTCTAATCAAAAAGGTTTAAAACAACAGAATGTTTCTTCTATGCATGTTTTATTTATTCTTAAGTGAGAGCGCAGCCATGACTTGGGATACGTCATTCTCCAGAGACTTTGGTACTTTGTAATCATTTATATTTGCTGCTTGGTGGGGATTTAAATGTCATAAGAGAATACTCCCAAGTAATTGTGTAAGTTAAGATATTCAGAGAAGGAATGTTCTATTTACATGCTGAACTGTATAATCTTACTGCAATAGACAGTCTGCATTGTAATCTACATTGTAGTTGGCTTGGAAATGGAAGCTTTTCTGCCAGCAGAAATCACTCCAAGCCACTGACTCGCAGATGAAGATCACAATATGATGATGAAAATTATACTTTTTTTTTTCATGAATTCTTAATACATTTTGGCTGTTCAGACTGATTACCCTGCAGTCCTCATAACTCATTGATAAGTTATCAATGCGTTCCATGACTATCAAGTCATGAAACTTTACTGTACAGTGGCTTGCAAAAGTATTCGGGCCCCTTGAACTTTTCCACATTTTGTCACATTACAGCCACAAACATGAATCAATTTTATTGGAATTCCACGTGAAAGATCAATACAAAGTGGTGTACACGTGAGAAGTGGAACAAAAATCATACATGATTCCAAACATTTTTTACAAATAAATAACTGCAAAGTGGGGTGTGCATAATTATTCAGCCCCCTGAGTCAATACTTTGTAGAACCACCTTTTGCTGCAATTACAGCTGCCAGTCTTTTAGGGTATGTCTCTACCAGCTTTGCACATCTAGAGACTGAAATCCTTGCCCATTCTTCTTTGCAAAACAGCTCCAGCTCAGTCAGATTAGATGGACAGCGTTTGTGAACAGCAGTTTTCAGATCTTGTCACAGATTCTCGATTGGATTTAGATCTGGACTTTGACTGGGCCATTCTAACACATGGATATGTTTTGTTTTAAACCATTCCATTGTTGCCCTGGCTTTATGTTTAGGGTCGTTGTCCTGCTGGAAAGTGAACCTCCGCCCCAGTCTCAAGTCTTTTGCAGACTCCAAGAGGTTTTCTCCCAAGATTGCCCTGTATTTGGCTCCATCCATCTTCCCATCAACTCTGACCAGCTTCCCTGTCCCTGCTGAAGAGAAGCCCCCCCAGAGCATGATGCTGCCACCACCATATTTGACAGTGGGGATGGTGTGTTCAGAGTGATGTGCAGTGTTAGTTTTCCGCCACACATAGCGTTTTTCATTTTGGCCAAAAAGTTCCATTTTGGTCTCATCTGACCAGAGCACCTTCTTCCACATGTTTGCTGTGTCCCCCACATGGCTTGTGGCAAACTGCAAACGGGACTTCTTATGGTTTTCTGTTAACAATGGCTTTCTTCTTGCCACTCTTCCATAAAGGCCAACTTTGTGCAGTGCCCGACTAATAGTTGTCCTATGGACAGATTCCCCCACCTGAGCTGTAGATCTCTGCAGCTCGTCGAGAGTCACCATGGGCCTCTTGGCTGCATTTCTGATCAGCGCTCTCCTTGTTCGGCCTGTGAGTTTAGGTGGACGGCCTTGTCTTGGTAGGTTTACAGTTGTGCCATACTCCTTCCATTTCTGAATGATCGCTTGAACAGTGCTCTGTGGGATGTCCAAGGCTTTGGACTTCATGGTGTTGTTGCTCCCAATATTCTCTTAGACAACCTCTGAGGCCGTCACAGAGCAGCTGTATTTGTACTGACATTAGATTACACACAGGTGCACTCTATTTAGTCATTTGCACTCATCAGGCAATGTCTATGGGCAACTGACTGCACTCAGACCAAAGGGGGCTGAATAATTACACACACCCCACTTTGCAGTTATTTATTTGTAAAAAATGTTTGGAATCATGTATGATTTTCGTTCCACTTCTCATGTGTACACCACTTTGTATTGGTCTTTCACGTGGAATTCCAATAAAATTGATTCATGTTTGTGGCTGTAATGTGACAAAATGTGGAAAAGTTCAAGGGAGCCGAATACTTTTGCAAGCCACTGTATATGATACACAGTGAGCCTGTGACACAAATGACACCACTAAGCACTGATTATAAATGATGAGTACTGGTATATAGATAAAATTTACAGCATATTGGGAGCTCTTGTCTATTTATGTATCTTTACAATATTAGTATAATAATTTGCAGTTTATTGTAACTGCAGTGCCTCCATTTCACCATTAGCAAATAAAGCAAAACTATCTGACCATCTGGATGAAACAACAGCATGGTATTAGTGCAAGTGAAATATTTTGTTTTTAAAGTACAGGTATGGGACCCATTATCCAGAATGCTCAGGACCTAGGGTTTTCTGAATAAGGGGTCTTTCGATAATTCAGATCTCCTACCTTATGTCTGCTAAAAAAATTATTTAAACATTAATTAAACTGGATAGGATTGTTTTGCCTCCAATAAGGATTAATTATATCTTAGTTGGGATGAATTACAAAATACTGTTTTATTATTAGAGAGAAAAAGGAAATCATTATTTGAATAAAATGGAGTCTATAGGAGATGACCTTTTTGTAATTCTGAACTTTCATGATAATGGGTTTACCTGTACCTCAGTTATCATATTGTTAACTTGAGGAGCAGCAACTATAAGTGATTGCAAACTCCAGAAGCAAATACTAAATGCACAGTTTTGCTAAAGTGCTGGATGATAGATTTCTACCCTGGTCCATATTTCTTTAAACTCTGGATTTACCAGAATGCCCCTCTAGAGGGCTCTAGATAGCAAGAAGAGCCTCAGTGGAAATGCACAGTATTTACAGCGCTGTATTGGACAAGGTATGTATAGGTTCATCTGTCTGTGGTAAGTGGTAAGAGTTGACCAGTTCATCTGACTAAAAAGGATCGCTGGAAAATTGTGTGGATAGTTAAGGTGTCAGTTACAGCTCAACTTGGAAAAAAATCCTTCACTGCTCCCAGGGAATTGTGGGTAGAAAGGTCAGAATGTCAGAATGCTTTACTGCACCCTGTATAGTATAACTGGTTTAGGAGCGTATCATGTAGCAGTAGGCTAGGGCTCTGGCACAGTCATTCCTGTTACCTTTAAATGAAATATTCTGTCAGTTTATACACAAGCAAAGGATGTAAATATTAGTTTCAAAAATGGGTAATGCCAGCTGGTGCAATTGGATGACTGGGCCTAAATTGTCAACCAGCGCAGCACAGAAACGACCTGCACTCATTAAAGTACAGTTATACCTGCAATTCCCTTGCATACCAAATAATATAAGGGCTCCCTGTTCCTCCCTGTTCCATGCACCCACTGGTCTGTACTATATTGCTTCTTTGGAAGTGACAGTGCTCTAAGCAAATGCAAAATTGTGTATCTTCAAATTTCTTCAACTACATGGTTACCATAGAAACAGTTAACGGATAAAAAGCCCCAGTTAAAATGAAGAAACGTAAACAGATCCATTCTGTTCTCAACTGGCTTTTGTATTGCTTGACTATCACTAATTCCTCTAGCAGAGCACCACACTTTTAACCATTCCTTCAACTCTATGTGAATTGGGAGACATTGTGTAGAATATTTACTACTGTAGGACTGCCAAAGCGCATTCTAAAGCACAAGCAAAGGATTCTGGGTACACAACTGTTTAACTGCTTAACCTTAATCTTTTGAGACTTGTAAATGGTTGCTAGGCATCACCAGAGTAGTGGGTAGAGTGTGGCCTTTGTTATTTCTATCATATTGTGCATTTTATTTTCCAGGAACACTGGACCAGTCAGAGCATCAAATTACATTCTCAGTCTAGTACATTTGTCTACAGACAAACTGCAAATTGCAAACTATCTTATACGGCTACTGTGAACATTATGCTAAAAGGGGAAACTATACCCCTGAACATGACCCATGATCAGGATTCTATAAAAATATATTACATAAAATAAATAAACCATTTTCATAAAAATATACTTTTCTAGTAACATCTGCCATTGGAGAATGTTAAATAGAAAAGTGATCTTTGAGGGAGCACACAGACCATAACAAAATGGTGTTTCAAGGTAAAAGATGCATGGATACATGCAGATCCAGGAATACAGGGTCAGGTTTGGTGTGCACCGGGGACGTCACTAGTGTGCACGTGACTTGCCTGCCGCCTTCTATCAGAATTTAATTAGAAAATGGAAATAATAAAAAAACAAAACTAGAGTCCCTGATCACACTGGACTCACAGTATTTTTTGATTTGTTACATGAAAACTGTAACTATTTTGAATTGTCACCAAAAAACAGCATAAAAAATCCCAAAACTCTAAAGTTTCTAAAGAAAAGAAGAGAAGGACATCTGCCATTGACTTCTACATGATCTCGGCAAGTTTTAACTGGTGGATTGTTAGATTTGGATTTTTAGTCATTTGGACACAGTACATCTCAGAAAAGTCTCTAAAAATCTATCTCTAAAAATCGGAATTAAAAAAAAAATGTTGTCTCTTGTCCTTAATCCAAGGGCTGATTTAATAAGATTAGTTTAAAAAAAAAAAAAAAAGTGGGAATTTGTTAACTGGAATTTTTTTTTTTGCTAAAAATTTGCAAAAATATATTTTGCCGTATAGATGTGTTAGTTGATGATATATGACTTTCTCTCATATAAGTTAGAATTCTAAGGTGACTCCCTGTGCATGTGATGTTCAGCCTATACCTAGCACATTCTTGCAGGATGGTAGAGGCATTATAGGACATGGCCTTTTTTCCATTGTCTGTCTTGCTTCATGTGCTTCTGTTTCCGTTGATTAAAACTTTTTTCCTTTCTTACTTGCAAGTTTCATATCAAAAAGGCCTTACAGATCCATCTGCTCCCAGTGATACAATGTACACATCCCTGTGTGCCATAAGGACATATAAGAGACTGTACTTTGTTTTCATATTACTCTGGGCTACAAAGTTGGTTTCTTCCTTTGTCGCTGGCTGCTGCTGACATTCCATCATTGTGCATTGGCCAGTAAGTGAATCACTTTGGTTCCAGGTCAGTGATTGCTGTGATTGGTTGTCATAAAGATTATTGTGATTGGCTAGCTAATATGTAATCACATGACAGCCAAAGGCAGTAGCTCTACCACTTTCTGCTTTGTTAAATAGACTGTTTATTTAAAATGTTTATGGTGCTGAATTGATAGGCTTGTATGCTGGATTGACTGGCTTAATTAACCATCGCTCCCATTTTTCTACCTATAACATAAATTACAGGAAATATATAGTTTTAGGTGTGAATCCTACAGCCTACTTACTGTGCAAGTCACCTGAAAAATGTGGTTGCTTCACCCACATAGATATTAGAATTCAGATACACACTGAAATAAATGCTCCAACATATTAGCACTGATGTTCTGGTGTTGTGCCCCCTAGAAAGTATTCTCTTCTGTCCAAGACTTAACCTATACATTATTTACTCTTGCATCAAACGCTAAAACAAGGTTGCATGGATATGAGCCTCTTCTAGAGTTAGCAACAATAGACTTACAGCTGCTCCACAAATATTTGCTATCCATGAAAGGAAGTACCAGCTGTGTAGTGAAAGTACAATGTAGCTTGTATCTTTTGAAGCAGAAGAAGCTTATATAAATCACAGCTATTTTAAACATTTAGATGTATGTTATAAGTGATACTGTGTCATTGTGCCATCCTACTGTTGGCATGTAGTTTACAGGCATACATGAAATTCTGTATAGCCTAGTATCTCTTTGCTATATCACTTTTAAAGCTTTTGTAGGATAATCATTTGTTTTGATTAATTCTCTAATACTTTATGGAAGGATATCCCCAAAAGCTGGCCAGTTAAGCTTACTGGGGGGCTTAACTCGAAAATCTCTGGTAAAGCTCATTTAATCTTTCTATGGCCATCAGGAGAATGAGAATCACATTAAGAATGAATGGCCTTTACTAGCTGTTTAAAGGATTAGGTCAGTGGGGGTGGGATATTGCCAAAGTTTTACTCCCTGACTGTGATACGGCTGAAAGTGGTGTCAGTACCAGTGGAATGTATTGGCACTTTGTAGAGAAAGCAGGATGACTGAGAAGCATTACTTCTGCAATGCATGCACCATCAGAGTGTTTACTTAATCACGGTTGCAACAAGGCAGCGTGAAAGTGTGCTTTCCATTGCTCAGACGTTTCCTAAAATTCATATTTTGTATCTTCGGTGGAAAATACATATTTCAGAACAGTTTTGTAATTAATAAAAGTTGCGTTTCAGAAATCCAAGGAACCAACTAGCCATAACTCTGGCTGGGGATTCAAACACATACCACTGTCTCTAGGATGGGAAAAAAGAATCATAATGCTGATTTTTTGCAGATTAGCAGCATGATAGTGGGACTCCACAATATAGTGTCCTTGCATGATTGACCAGTGCAGGAGTGAATGAGCATCTGTTATGTTAAAATGTGGTGCCAGTGGCATCAATAACCATGTTAGCATGCAGTTCATTAGGTGCAAGTTAGTTGTGCATGTAGCCATAATACACTAAGGCAACTCTGAAAGTAATGCCTTCTCAAGGAAGGTGTTAATTCCCCTACTCCCCTACTTTGCAAGGAGCATGTAGTGGTGTTTAAGCAGTTTTACACTTCATGAGGGTGCCTGTTGTCTTTGCACAAATGAAGAATCACATTTCATTGTTTCTGCTCAAAGATGACACTGGCTGTATTGCAATTGGTGGTGTTAGTTCTTAATTTGATTTCCCTTGTTTCCATGCATGACAGAAACCAGAAAATCAGGCATTCTTTAGAGAATGCATCATGTACATTTCATATTGGGACTAAATGGAGGATGTTCTTTGTTTCATTTAGCAGTAGTGTTTTTGATAGATAGATATATATTTTTATTTCCTTGGCACTTTCATAAATAAACCTTTGTATTTGCATATTTCCCCTTTAAGACCTATGGAAAATGCAAGGTTTTTCAGTCTGCAGAGAAAAGCCTGATACCTCTCTGTGCTGCCTGTCATTGGCATGAATAGAAACTGCCTGTCATGGCTTGTGACAGGCGGTTTTCGGCTCGAAAATGCACATTTGCGCCTCTTACTCACATGAATGGAAAATGGAGGTTTCCATTCATGTCAATGACAGGTGGCACAGAGGAGTATTGAGTATTTTCAGTATTGCCAGTGGAGAAATGGTACATGTGCCATTTCATTAAAGAAGAGGTACTTATCTTTTAAAATGTCTCATTAATTGATAACTTAGACCCAAAACACTTTTTGTTAGTAAATATAGTGCAGTGCATAAGACTGTTGATTGATTATGTGAATATGTTGGCGCTTTATAAATAAATGTTAATAATAATTATCATTGTGCAAAAGCCCTATACCAATAAATTTGGTGGTCCCACTCTTCCTGTTTACTCTTTAGGCTGATTTACTGGGATCAATGGATTCCTTGTTCCCAGTGGATCTCAGAATATAGGACCTTTATCTTATTCACTCATAATAGGGTTAAGGTGGCCATACACGCACCGATATTATTGTACGAAACCTAGTTTGATTACGGCTGGTTTTACAGCCGAAACGTCAGTTCATTTCTTCAAATAAATTACATTATGTATTTCTTAACTCCTGTGTGAAGCGGTTCCAGTATATATATATATATATATATATATATATATATATATATATATATATATATATATACACACACACACACACACACACACACACACACACACACACACACACACACACACACACACACACACACACACACACACACGACATGGGATGATTGGCCTACATACTAATGTCACAAGGACAATGTAAGAATAGATTGCAATAACCACGCTAAAGACAAGGACATTTTGTCCACCCTGGATTTTTCTTCTACAAGATCAGTTTTCTTTACTCCTTCCCCAGAGCTTTATTTTCTCTTGTATATTTTGTTTAAAATTTTTTGGAATGTGACAATTATTTCTGTATTGGGGTTGTAAGCTGTTAAACATGGAAAGGTCTGTACCTACCTGATTTCTAAGGTTTGGGTATTCTGTTGCAATTTAGTAGCCTTTCTATTTTGTTCTCGGCATGCAAACATAGGGAACATATGAACTCTCATATGTTACCCTACTAGCTCTTAACAACTGGCTTCTAGGCAGCCAGTTATTGCCCCCGCCCCCTCTCCTCCTTTGTATAAAAATGTAATCCATACCAGCTTCAGTATATGTAATGATAGTGAGGGTTTTTAAAATGTTCAGAACATTTCAGTTCTTGTCTCTATCAAAAACACCCCTTGTATATGTATATTTACTTATTTAATTATTCACATGCTGTGTTATAGGCAATGCTATAAATTGATGTTACAATGCGTTCATACAAGTAATTGTATAAAGGAGTGCCATGTTTGTATCCATATTAGTCCCATTTAGCTCCTAGAGACCAAACTATTACATAAGGACAAGACATGCTATAATTGGTTTGAAGAGGAAAATCTTGTTCAGTGATATTTTGGATCCTATAAGATTCCTAGGTGGCTTACTATGAGATTTTGTGTACTCATGATGTTCTGGCTAACAAAGATTTAAGTGAAAACTCGCCATTCTCTAGGGTTCACAAAAATGTATTTTAATCTAAATATTAATTTCACTTTAAAAAAGCAAAAGAGGGAAGTGTCACCACCTGTGAATGTTTTAAGCAACCTTTGGAAATAAGAACAGGTTTTATTGTTTTAACAAGTTTAAAACATTGCCTGTGTTCATTATTATTTAAAGAGACTCAAAGTGCACATTTATCAAGAACAGTGCTACAGTGTCCACTGATGGTACCAGCAGGAATTTAAATCAGTGTGGATAAAAACATTCCCCAATGTTTATTTCAGTTTTACTGTATATGCCTGTGTGCTATGGTGTAGCATTGATCTGCAAGCAATGCATGAGTCATTTTCAGGGTAATTTCCATGTTTCCCCATAGCTATGGAAATGTGCAGATGCAGCAGAATGTGTATTTAGCTACTGAATCTGGAGCAGCCAAGAAAGCAGGGTTTGCAGTGTGATTACTTGATACCACAGAAGCTTACTGGATGCCGCAGTATATACTCTGTCCCCAGAGGCCTGGAAAGCAGGTTAGCCTACATATATTTATAGGACTGGCAAATATAGGTCTCCATCTTCAAATATTTCCTGGCTTTCCATGACTTTGAGCAAGATCACGAGTTTTACACTATAGAAAATTGGTGGTCATTTTTTTGGACCTATAGATATCATAGTGTGTGGTCTGTAAGGACTTTGCATAACCAATTGATTTTCTAGGTAGACGTTATTTCCCACCCTCCCGCTGTAGTGGCTTAAAGGGGATTAGTGCATAAAAATGTTAAATGGTTTTGAAAGTAGCTATAGGGATATATATAGTGTGTGTGTGTGTGTATATGTGTATATATATATAAAATTAGAAAGAATATGCCGCACACTCAGGTCTTAGATGCAAAAAACAAAAAAAATTTTATTTGGATCAAGGACTGACGTTTCGGCCACACAAGCAGCCTTTCTCAAAGTGCAGATGTGGCAATCAAACCCCCCTGATAAACCCAGCAGTGGCAAGCCTTGATGACATCATAGAGTGGGTGTGTCTAAGCACCAGACACTGTACAGACACAATTTGAATAAAACAATTACAAAGGAAACCAAAAATGAGTAGAAAGTGCAAGAGAAGTGAATCACCCTGTGTAAAAGGAGCGGGAAATCCCAGTGAAATAAATAAAATGCAACAAGTGTGCAAAGAAAGGGCGCTTGAATCACTGTGTGGCTGAACTGCAACTCCCAGTACCCGCTCTGATTCGAAGGACGCTGTGGTAATTTGTATATGTTTGTCCATACTGTTAAGTAATACGCTCATCCACATAGGTAGGCTGGCGGCTTGGGGCACAAGGAAGCGATAAGAGCACCGTAAGCACAATATTGTGCTGCAGAGGGTGGCAATGTATCAAGAAAGGGAACCATGTAGTTCACATAGCGCTCCTCAGAGCGTCTAAGTATACTTATACCTCGGCATATAGCGGAGTGTACTGACATGAGTGTCATAATTCGCGCTGTGAGACAGTGCTCATTAGCGGTTTGTTGAGGTGCCTGCGGCTAGCTGCGTGCATGACCAGGAGTCCGATGTTGGGGGACCCTATTGTCAATGCGACGCAGCAGCAGATACCGACAGGCTAGGAGCGTGTAGTGCTGGTAAAAGCATAAAGCAGACTGTATAAGTCCATTCAGAAATCCTGGGGAATGCCTTGTAGAGTTATAGCGCCCAGTGATCTGGGTTAGCACCCAACTTATTGTCAGTGAGCCTCCAATAGCCAGCCAGGGGTACCAAATACTGGACCTAATATATACAGAGTAATTGAGCTGGGTAGTATAAGGGAGAAAGTGCCTACAGTCACAGGATAGCGATGTTTGAAGAAACTCCCAAGGTAGAGGGAAAAGCAGACTAGAGAGACTATAAGTCTAGTTTCAAGACAATAGTATATACATCCGAGGCACAGTGTGAAATAGAAAACAGAGTATATAACACAGAAACACATTCGTAACAGACAGAGATGCTTAATAGTAGTAGGATACAAAATTGCAACATAGATATTATGACATTGTATTGCACAGCATATAAGGCAAAGTAAATAGCATCAAATTGATACTTAATAGTAGTAAGTACACAATTGTTATTTTAGAAGTTAGAACACTGTGTTGTACAGTGTATAAGGCAATATAGAGCATGTTGATTATTGTACACGCATAGTGAATAAAACACATCATCTATTGGTAAAGGGGAAGTCAAAATTAGATAGAAACAGTTCATACTATTCACTTTAAGTAGAAAGGGGCATATGAGATCAGTTCATTCAGTCCATATGGGCTTAGAGTGTTACTATTAAGCATCTCTGTCTGTTACGAATGTGTTTCTGTGTTATATACTCTGTTTTCTATTTCACACTGTGCCTCGGATGTATATACTATTGTCTTGAAACTAGACTTATAGTCTCTCTAGTCTGCTTCTCCCTCTACCTTGGGAGTTTCTTCAAACATCGCTATCCTGTGACTGTAGGCACTTTCTCCCTTATACTACCCAGCTCAATTACTCTGTATATATTAGGTCCAGTATTTGGTACCCCTGGCTGGCTATTGGAGGCTCACTGACAATAAGTTGGGTGCTAACCCAGATCACTGGGCGCTATAACTCTACAAGGCATTCCCCAGGATTTCTGAATGGACTTATACAGTCTGCTTTATGCTTTTACCAGCACTACACGCTCCTAGCCTGTCGGTATCTGCTGCTGCGTCGCATTGACAATAGGGTCCCCCAACATCGGACTCCTGGTCATGCACGCAGCTAGCCGCAGGCACCTCAACAAACCGCTAATGAGCACTGTCTCACAGCGCGAATTATGACACTCATGTCAGTACACTCCGCTATATGCCGAGGTATAAGTATACTTAGACGCTCTGAGGAGCGCTATGTGAACTACATGGTTCCCTTTCTTGATACATTGCCACCCTCTGCAGCACAATATTGTGCTTACGGTGCTCTTATCGCTTCCTTGTGCCAGCCTACCTATGTGGATGAGCGTATTACTTAACAGTATGGACAAACATATACAAATTACCACAGCGTCCTTCGAATCAGAGCGGGTACTGGGAGTTGCAGTTCAGCCACACAGTGATTCAAGCGCCCTTTCTTTGCACACTTGTTGCATTTTATTTATTTCACTGGGATTTCCCGCTCCTTTTACACAGGGTGATTCACTTCTCTTGCACTTTCTACTCATTTTTGGTTTCCTTTGTAATTGTTTTATTCAAATTGTGTCTGTACAGTGTCTGGTGTTTAGACACACCCACTCTATGATGTCATCAAGGCTTGCCACTGCTGGGTTTATCAGGGGGGTTTGATTGCCACATCTGCACTTTGAGAAAGGCTGCTTGTGTGGCCGAAACGTCAGTCCTTGATCCAAATAAAAATTTTTTTGTTTTTTGCATCTAAGACCTGAGTGTGCGGCATATTCTTTCTAATTTTGTATGCTCACTTTATACTGCACCCAGGCAAATTATTACTTCATTATACGTGAGTGCCTGTTTTCACCTGTTCCTGTATATATATATATATATATGTGTATATATATATATATATATATATATATATATATATATAGGTTTTTTTTTTAATATGGAGATTATTTCTCCTTGGCGGAAGTGAAAGAGGTGCTAGTGTGCACAGATTTCTGGAAGGAGTGGGAGTTAGATGCAGATCTATTCCTAAAGCTGTGTGTACTAATAATAGTAACATAGTGAAGGGTCAGGCCCTTGTGAAAGCAACCTGTCTTCATTACAGTGCCGTCTTAAGGTATTTGGTCCTAGCTTTGAGAAAAGATCTTTTTTAATTATTGGTTTAAAAATAAGTCAACAAATGCACAGCCTCCAGTAGGTACTGGAGCTAGTGAAGGATAAGTGGGGCAGGGGGAGACAAAAAAAAATGGAAAAAGTATGAGGCTTATAGAGGAAAAAACTGGAGACCACCGTGCTCATAAGAGAAGGGATCCCAGACTTCCTTAAGATTCTATCCATCAGAACCATATAAATTCATGAAGAAAAGCTCTTTAATTGCACAAACATGTTTAAGGGGTGAATCCCACTTTTAGAGCATAGTATACTAATGACATTGACATGTTCGGAGGTCAATCTCTTACAAAGCCAAAAAGCTTTAAGGGCAGAGACATGTAATATTGATCCCTCCAAGGATCAATATGGTAAGCTGATACTTGAGATGATTTGATCTTCTCTAACTGCTTTTTGTTGTCTGATGTCACTATATTTTCTGCTGTCTGATGTCACTGAATCATAAGCACTCTAATTTCCTGATTCTACCCCTGCTTTATCAGTAAAGGGTAATTATTGTAGGTTTTTGTGTAAATTATACTTAGAATGTAGTTCTGACAATCTGTAGGACACCCATAAATTTGAGTTGTTACAAATAAAATGTATATAAGTAGTCATTTGCTGAAGTTTAAATGCTGTGTTAAGGCTGAGACTTAAAACCTGCTTTTGAGAGGCCCTAGGGTCTGACATCTCTATTTTTAGGCAGTTTATGGCACTGATTTTGAAGACCCTAGAATGGCGCTGCAGAGAGTTTCACTGTGAGCTATATGTGCTGTATGGTGCATGGAAGGTTTTTATTATTTGTGTGCATGAATATGAAGTTGCTATAAATAATCAAGTCCGTATGGCCTTGAGCGAGTCACTTAATGTTCTTGTGCTTTAAAAACCAAACTCTGAGTGTTAATGCTCAGGGACAGGGATTGCCTCTGTGCTCTGCCCAGTGTATACAAACACACCTAGCTGGACAGTTTGCAAATGTTGCTTTCAATTTACTGGATACTTGATATGTGTATATGTATATCTATATATACACATAATTTTGTTTGTGAGAAACCGTATCCTTATGACCTTGACTGTATTTTCTACTTCTGAAATCTGTGCATTAGTGGTCTGTGTGCACCAAGGGAGGAGTGGACCCCCTGTACAGTTCCATGTTTGGGTGTGTTATTGATAGAGAGAGGGGGTGGAGGTGAGAAGAAGTAGAGGGGGATATTTTCCCAGCTGCCATTAGACTTACTGTGTTAATGATAATGTGTTAAGCTTTCCTCTACATGGTTAGACAGCTATTACTATTAATGTGATTGAAATACTCTACATACACCACAATTACCTACAGAATGACAGTCTGAGTCTAAAACAAAAAAACTGAAGTGCATATAGGTGTTATTTCAGAGGAAATTATTATTCAAATTATTTAAATCTGTGTTCCTTGTGATCTTTTTTCAGTTAAACAAATGTAAGACTAATGCCACACGTAGTGTATGGCGCATGTTTTCAGCAAGTCGAAAAACACTTGCCGAGAATACGCGCCATATGTTTAAAACTGCCCCTACTTGTGCCTGCACCCGCATGAATTGAATGTGCTCTGGTGCATGCACATGTAGCCGATATTCACATAAAACCACAAGACTTTGCATTTTCTCGTGTTTTTATGCGGATAGCGGCTACATGTGCATGCACCCAAGTGTATATGCAATTCATTCAGGTAGAGGCACAGGTAGGGAAAGTTTAAGCGTATGGTGCGTATTCTCGGCAAGTGTTTATCGAGTTGCCGAAAATATGCGCCATACACTACGTGTGGCATTAGCTTTTGGGGTAGCATTTCATCTGCCTGTTTAACTATAATTGATCCAGGTTTGGGGAAATCTCTGGGTCAGTGGTGTTAGCTGTGGTTGAATTGTGTGTAAAAGTGTGTTCTTTTTTGAATAAAAAGTTTTTGCCGAGTCAGGTCAGAATTCAGAAGTACTGCTCAATGAGTACACAAAACAGGTCTTAGCTTGTTTATTAGCTTAACTTTCACACCCATTGCAGACAGACCTGCACAATGCTTGCACAAGTAGTGCACAAACCTATGTATGCATTTGCTGTGTTAAATTCAGGGAAGAGTTACAGTATTAAGTCCCTTTATTGTATGAGCCCACCCAGAGGAGGGAGGTGACATTTTTGTTTTGAGAGCCTGCCAATTAAAGACTTTCCATTGTAGAACTTCTCTGTGTATAATCCCACCTGGTGGCCAAAAGCCTTTTATTTTGCTAGTCACCTACACAAAGTTTCAGTTCTTTTGATGTGGTCATCATCATTATTTAGTTACATAACACCAGCATGTTAACTGTTTGTGTCACTTTAGAATATTATAACACGCAGTGGTCTTACAATAAATTAACAAGCAATAGTTACACAATGAAGCACCAGGATTAGAGGGCCAAGTTCACAATGTAAAATGGGAATTCTTATCTCAGACTTGTTGATGTATGTTAAAACCTCCAAACCTCAAATCTGAATAAAATGGATTGAAGTTTGTAGTCCGTAAGTACACACAAAACTTGCAAGCAAAATCCAATTTACAGAACAGGGGGTCATGGGCCCGGGATATTTAGAAAGGCTGGGACCCCAACTTTGGAAACAATTTTAAAGTTAAATCTGCTGCCACTTCAGTTGCAGGCGAACTTCAAACACTGTACCAAGTCTCCCCTGGCCACTTTTGTAATGTAATAAAATAAAATATAGACTGTGTCATTACTAAGGAGGTTCCTTTACCAAGAAACCCATGTGATGACAAAAATTAATTACAGAATGTGTGGTCTTCAAACAACTGAAGTGCCAAGTTAATAAGCTATGTAATGTATGAGAACAATTACTTTGTGAGCATGGCCTAAAAATGACAAAAGAAACTGAATGTACAGTTCTGTAGGAAATTCTGGATTTGTGGCAAGGCCACAAAGGCCCGGGCCTAGGGCTACACAAATTTAGGGGCGACATGCCGCCCAGCCGCACCTAAACTTTGCTCACACAGAGCACTTGGGACAGAAAACTGTCCCCACTGCTCCACATGTGAGCTAAATGTGGGGGGCATCTAATTACAGTGGCCTCCAATGGGCCTATTTATCATAATGTGTATGGTAACTAAAGACACCACACATCACTACAGATTTTTACACTGTTTTTATGGTGTTAATTGTTTTACAAAGTATGATAAATAGGCATGTACATTGTCTGAAACCTTTTCTTGTGCTAAAGCAATGATCCCCAACCATTGGCTCACAAGAAACATCTTGCTCACCAGCCCTTTGCATGTTGCTCCCAATGGCCTCAAAGCAGTTGGTTATTTTGAATTCCTGGCTTTGAGGTAAGCTTTGGTTGCAAAAAACTGGGTGTACAACCAAACAGAGCCTCCTGTACGTTGCTAGTCAACATGGAGACTACCAAATATCCAATCACAGCACTTGGCTGTGAACTTGAACTTTTTGCATACTTTTTTTTTATATTTGAATGTGGCTCACTGGTCAAAAAGATTGGGGATCCGTGTGCTAAAGGAACAATTATTATACTTCTGTAAACATTGGCTTATTGAACACTGGTCAGGTGTAATAAATGCATATTAATTGCATTTATTGAACACTGCATAGCTTGGCCTCATCTAATTTATTACAGTGCAGATTATTACAGTTTCCCAGCTGGTGCTGCACTTCACTCCCAACTAGCTGATAATGTAGGAGCTACATGTAGACAGGGAGTACAGGAAGCAACAGTGTGGTACCATTGTGGGGACTGAGTAATGTTCTAACTAGTGCAATATGTGTAATGATTTTGTCCCATGTCTGCATGGTGTTTCTTTGGTACTCTGATTTCCTTCAGAAGCAATCAGGCAGTTTACCTGCCTACTGATAAAACTGAACAACATCTGTGTGTATCCCAGGATGCAGGGGGTGATATGAATGAAGACTGGTCTCCAAACCAATGTATAATAGATCAGCGCAGTATACATAAAGAATAATGATAGGCAGCATATCAGATGGCGTTTGTGTAGCGATGCCATTACTTCGTGTACATCACACAGGCAAGCCCTTTAGATTAGAGCTGTGATCCCCAACCAGGGGCTCGTGAGCAACATGTTGCTTACCACCCCCTTTGATGTTGCTTCCAGTGGCCTCAAAGCAGGTCTTCACTCTTGAATTTCTAACTTGGAGGCAAGTTATGGATGCATGGGTACTACCAAACAGAGACCCCTGTAGTCTGCCAATCCACATAGGGGCTACAAAAGAACCAATTACAGCCTTTTTTTGGTCATCCCCAGGAACTTTTTTCATGCTTGTGTTGCTCCCCAACTTTATTTTAATATTTAAATGTTGCTCACAGGTTAAAATGGTTGGATTAGAGGAAGAAAGCTTTCATCTGAAGCAGCATAGGTGTTTCTTCCCAGTGAGGCTAAGGAGGTTGTGGAATACCCTGCAGGATTCTATTAATGCTTGGATGATTTCCTGAACAAGCATAATATCAAAGGCTATTGTGATTCAAAAAGCTACAGTTATTATATGGTATATAAAGTTTATGAATGTGAGTCTATGGATAAGTCAGTACAGCTCTTTATGTGCGCTGGGTTCATTTAAAGTGGTTGAACTTGATGGACTTTTCGTTTCGACCTAACTTAACTATTTAACTATGGAATACTAGTGGAAAAAATACCCATCCAGCTTAGCACTATACCTGCAAACTTAACCAATGCCTGCATATGTATATATAATTATGTAGTGTCATACATGTATCCAGTGCAGAACTTCATGTATTAAACAGAAACGCAGTAGACACTGTGGTGTATGGGGCTACCCACGGAGTCACTGTGCTGCTTCTTTTCTCTCTTTAATCCTCCTTTCTCTCCATTGACCTTTCTTTTTCTTCTGCAGTGTTATTCATATCTACCTTAACTTTTTCCTTTCACCTCATCTTACCTTGAAATTCTTCTCTCCTATGCACATGCTTCCTTGCCTCAGTTTTTTATGTTTGTGATTTCACCCGTCTGCTTCAATTCTCAGCCTTCTGCTTCTCCTCTTACCCCTCTGCCTCTCTCCCTCCATTTCTTTCTCTCTGCTCTACCTATATACCCACTGCGTTTATTTCCCCCAACAACTCTTTCACTTTCTCCTCTTTCTCACCTCCCCCTCTCTCTCCCCGAGGCAAGAGACAGGGCGTGCGCTGACATACAGCAAGGGCTGCCATGTCCCAGAGCAGGGAAACAGGGAGACAGCCGTGAGAGAGAGAACTGGTGAGAATCACCTCAGTTCAACAAGCTCTGTAATTCCTGTGCTGGTCTCACAGGATGATGTATGTATGGGTGAGTACTGCTGGGAATAGGGGTCCCTAGCAAATAAGGAATGAATTCAGCTTTCCTGACTGCAATGTACAGCAGACAGCAACTGGAGAGTGGGATTAACTACCTGCCTAGATTAGGGCGAAAGGCTTTGGTTTTGATCTGACAAGACTATGTTATTTATTATATGTTCTTATACCATATCTGTATCATGCATTAAACAATCCAGTGTTTAGTGTTAGTGTACAGTATTCTCCAATGAGTGTATTTTGTAATTAGTGTGTGAATGTTTGCTTATGTATGTATGTATAACTTTGGTTTGTTTATGTGTGTGTAAATATATATACACACACATATACACATAGAGAGAGTAGGAGTGACATATAAACACAAATGTGTGTATGAAATAAATTTGCATCAGAATATACAATGTAATCGGTAGTTAATTGATTTTGTTTATATTTAGAATTTATATAGAAATGTATATAAACTTTGAGAACAGGGTTGTACAATATATATATATATATATATATATATATATATATATATATATATATATATATATATATAATTATGATTAAAACTGTCAGTGTAACTTTCTACGTTGCGGAAAAGACGCTTTTCTGTGTGAAACTGCACCCTGTTGGGGCTGACCCTGTTAGCAGCATGTAATATAAAGGAGGCTGTGAAGTTCTCAGGATGCTGGAAGCCCTTTGAGGATCTATTTAGTAGCAAGCCTGAGAAAAAAGCCGTGCAGTGGCATAATGTATTAACCCTGCAATGTTTATATAGTAGTAGTGTGGCTCAATTGATCTGCAGTGTTTTGCACGTGGCATGCAGTCAAATTCACACTTCATTTTTTCCCCTTTCGCGGAATAAAAGAATCTATTTGAAACGCTTCACACTGTTTATGTGCCCTAGGCTTTTAATCTCTGTGGTGTCTACTGCTCTTTGTAATGGAGAAAAACGGCTGGAAAATCAAGGTTCCTATAGCCAGTATTATTCTATAGTATATGCTTAAGAGCCTTTTGTAAATCCTTCTTGTCCAACCTGAAGCAGCCTCTTAAGGTCTGTGATATTGGAGGTCTTTACAGCAGAATTTCTGGGCTGTTGTCCTGTATGCTCAGGAATTTGAGGTGGATTATGAAGCCCATAGCGCTTTTTTCTAGAGGCAGAGCCAGTGATAGCAGCATCATAAAATCTAGCTAAGTACCAAATGGATAAAGCTAATATTTAATGCATGCTGAGCAACAGAATCTACTGAAATGCTGAAACTGCAGGTTATGTTACCACTTAAATACATGTTATTAAGAATACTATATTTTTTTTCTCTAAATGCCAAGCAATACTTAATACTTAATAAGTCTATATGTATAATAACAAATATATATTTATAAACAGTGTATATATAAATGCAACGTTTCAGACAAACAGCAGTTCCACAAATATAACACTTATTCAATGCACATTATTAAACAAAAACAAAAAAATCATATACCAAATAGCAGAGAGGTTTCAGAGCGCCATGGTCTCATAGCTCCTCCCTCCTAAAAGGGACACAGAGACACCTATGCTGTTTGGTATGATATGATGATATATTGTTTCATAATGTGTACCTAATAAATGGTAAATGTGTGGAACTGCTGCGAGTTTATTATCAACACAGTTTTTACATGAAGGTGTAGTATGAAACAGAATCACTTTCCCTCTAGCTCTCTTAACATATATTTTATATCCTTCTGTTTTGTTATTTGGCTGCTTAACATTTTAACTGGCCAGGAGAGAAATGTGGAATTCTATTTTTCCAGGATCTAGGGTGCAATGGGGATGGGCAGCCTTGTCATTAACTGAAAATAAACCTGATTGCTGTTTCATTGTATAAGTTACTAATAACTGGTTACCTCTTTCCACTACGATACAGATGTGTATAAATTGCATATATGTTTTTTGCTTTATTGGCAGTGGTTCTGCTAGGCTGTATTGTGAGCTATAGGCTTTACCAATCATTAAGAAAGCTGGAAAACTAGGCATAATGATGGAGGAGGGGATCTCTAGTTTAAATCAGAATTTTCTCTGCATAATATGGCTGTAAAAATAAATGCTTTCTTATATTTTACATTTCAAATTGAATTTTCTAGGTTTCTTGTGTTATTTTCTTAAGAATATAAATATTTAATCCACCTTCAGTCCAAAGGAGCTGCTTTAAGAAAAATGGTGTTTGTTCTTATTGACACAACACAGGCACAACACAACACTGGCAAGCAAATAGCATAACACTTTAGTTTGCCTCAAAATATTATTGTAATTTTAGTAACATGCGCCTTAAACTTTTACCTACAATTTCCCTCCCAAAGATGAAGATTCCCACCAGCACTGACTGACTAATTAAACTGCAAAATTTTGTATGTTATCAGCAGAGCTGGGGAGTTGGAATCATAAAGTTGGAAGTAATTTTGGGTACCTGGAGTGGGAGTTGGCAAAAATCTACTGACTTCGACTCTGACTAATAAAATTGAATTCTGATTCGCAGTTTATAACCATAATAAAGTACTTCTCTGCCGTAAGAATAAAGCCCAGCTTATTTATTTATTTATTTTTTAAACTTTAGGTTTAAGGAATGTTTGTAGTTTCTTTAATAAATAAAATAAAAAGCCACCATGACATAGGTTTAGTTATAGACTTTATGCTCATTCATGTTGGCTTGATGGCCAATAGGGTAGTGCGTCAGCTTCATTGCAAGTGGTTCTTTGGTTTGTTCCCAAAAGCAGACACCATTTTCATATAGCATTAACATTGCTGAGCTTTGCCAGTGATGAAATGCCTTGTGCGTTGTGTTCTTTCAATCGACGTGGAAAATACATTAGTGTGTGAGTCGGAGTCGGAGGTACCATAAACTAAGGAGTCTAAGTTGAAGTATTTATATACTGACTCCACAGCCCTGGTTATAATCAAGTGTCCTGTTTCATGTGGGTTGGCAGTGTAGAGCTGCCTCAGGGGTCCTGGCCACCTGAGGCGGCCAAGTTGATGCTGCCCCCTCACACTTTTCACCTCAGAGGGGGGGTAAGGGGGGCCGCAACCACCACCATTTTATGATGGTTTGTGTGCTTCCTCAAAACTGACCTGATATGAAATGATTTAGCTCTAACTGTAACAGGAAGAAGCTTGAGAGTAAAAGATAGAACATTGTCCATTAATTGGCTGGTGGCCTGACATCTATGCTCTTGGTTTGTTTGCACAGTGAATCATATGATCCCATTGAATGGCCTTTACTACCTATGACACATTTGTGATTAACCAATTGCACATACTACTAAAAAGGTGTTTTCCTTTAAACATTTTCCTTAAATTACCTTATGGTATGATGAAGACAGAATTTGCAGTTAGTCTTATGTTTTTTAAAAATACAATTTTGGTATTTATATTCTTTACATTTTATTGTTCTGCTGCTCACAGACTTGGAATTTAAATTGTTATCTGGTGGCTAGGGATTAATTAACCTGGCAGCCAAGCTGCAATTTTGAAATCAAAATGGAAGATGAATAGTAGAGGGCCTGAAAATGAAAAACAAGAAATGAAAAATAACAATAAAATTGGAGCCTCATAGTCAGTTTGTTTGTGGTTAATGGGGTCAATGACCCTGACAACCATACAGCAGTTTCAGCTGTAGACTGGAAAGAACCAGAATAGAAAAGCTACTAATTTAACCATACAAAATAAATAATGAAGCCCAGTTGAACCATTACTTATAATGGGTCTTTCTGTAACACGCTAATAGTTACTGTAAAGGTGAAAACAGCTAGCGCTTGTTATAAGATTCAGTCTGAAAAAATGAAGCTTGCAGTCCTTTAGCTGGGGATGAGAGGGAATTTTCAGCTATTTTATTCTGCATCTTTGGGGGGTGGGAAAACATGGCAGGCAAAATGCCCCAAATGTGTGCCTTAAGGCTGATGCCACATGTGGCGTTTTTACGCTGCGTATTTTCTAATTCTCTCGGCGGCTGAAAAACGCACAATATCATCATCCATAGAAATAACTTGAAAAGACTCGAAGGAAACCACACAATGCGTAAATACGCTAGAAAACGCCTTACCACGGATTTTTCAAGCGTTTGCCGAAATACGCCGTTATTTGGACAGCAACCTATTCCTATGTATACACAAAGGCAGATGCCAGACCTAGCGGAAATACGCTGCGTTTTTTACTATTTCGCACTATTAGCACCATGGGAAACGGGATTTGCTACGTCACCAGTACTAGGCTGAAAAACGCCATAGTCGGGCTGTGTGGCGTTTTTAGGCTGAGAAAATACGCAGCGTAAAAACGCCACGTGTGGCATCAGCCTAAGGCTAACAGGCAAACACACCATACATTAGGAGTAGGGAGCAACAGTTCAGCACTTTGTAAGTGAAGTAAGTTCAGCTGTTTATTTCAGTTATCCTTTTAAAGATTGTAAAAATGTGAGAATAAAGTTATCAAAACTAGATTTATTTTTACTGAGAGTAACTAAGTTACTGAGCCCCATATACAAGTTTTTTCAGGGACTCATGTCTTAAGCTGCCTCCAGGAAATCACCTGTAAGCCTGCATTATTTTTGAGCTATTCCTACTGAGGCAAATCGCTGTGTTTGCTGTAACTAATTGCAGCTTTGCAGACCCAATTGCTTATTTTTTTTCTTTAAAAAAAAAAAAAAACTGTAGTGTTTAAGACACCATAGATTGCATTAGTCAGTTTATTCCATCTTACAGAAGGATTCCAGGCACAAATAAATGCTTTTTCTTGCCCTTGGACATTTATTGACAACAATTGACAAGGAGGCTGAGTTGGCTAGCTCATACATGATTAAATAGCCTAATGTAAGTGAGTTAGATATTGCAAGGAAAGTAATTTACTGAATTATGGCCCTGTAAGCAAAAGAAAGGCTTTGTTAAAGAGAACTGTAGCTTCCGTTATTAATTATGTAGTATGCTTTACATCTAGTGATGATGAGCGATTTGATAATTCTCCTGTATCTGGGAGCTTTCCTTTAAAAAGGAAATTATATTTTACAACAGTCACTGAGGTCATAGTAACAGGAATGGATTCTTCTAAGGGTTCCAAAGCTAGACATATAATTGCTTTCATCTCTTTAAAGGACAAATATAGCCCTCCTTTTTTACATGAGCTCATTCAGTTAGGTTTATTTGGAAAAGGTGCATAGACACAATCTGAACTGTCAAAATTAAATATAAATGTCATTTTTTTAGTCTGCCTGTGCCGTGCAGGGATCAGTCCCCGCCGGTCTTCATAATTATATAAAAAAAAACAAAAAAACCCTTATAGGGTTATCTGTTAGGATATGAATGGAGTTGTATGGGGGAAGCAGGAGGAGCAAAATAGGTGGATATGTCTAGGGAAAGCATTTTTAATTGACTCAGGTAGCATATCTATGGTGAAATCCCAGCGCAGAGTAAAGTCAGCACAAGTCATACATAAGGTGCCGAAATCTTTGCCTGACGTGGAGGGCCAAATAGGACTCGCCAGAGCAATCTGTAAAGGATACCATGAATACCTACCCTTTAATATTTCACTAAGCTGTGTTAAGGTTGTGTTGTCAGTCAGTATGTGTGTATTACCATCTTGTTACGGTAGGCTAGGTGGGAAATTATACAGGAATTAAATTGTTTCTGCTCTTGGGAAAAGGTAAATTTGTGGCACAGTTGGTAAAGGTTTGTATCTGGGGAGTTAAATAGAACAGTGTCAACATGGCTCCAAGGAATGAAAGATGGAACAACAAATGAAATTTAGGAAGATGATGGTGGAAATAAATTTAATTGAGTGGATTGATTGAGAGTTGTGCCTTTTAGAGCAGTTTTTTTGGATTATTGTAAAGATTTCTTCATTGCTTGTACAGGTATTGGACCTTTTATCCGGAAACCCATTATCCAGAAAGTTCGGAATTACGGAAAGGCCATCTCCCATAGACTCCATTGTAATCAAATAATTCACATTTTTAAAAATGGTTTCCTTTTTCTGTGTAATAATAAAACAGTGCCTTGTACTTGATCCCAACTAAGATATAATTAATCCTTATCAGAGGCAAAACAATACTATTGGGTTTAATTACTGTTTAAATAATTAAATAATAATCATTTTTTAGTAGACTTAAGGTAGGAGATTCGAATTATGGAAAGACCCCCTTACCGGAAAACCCCAGGTCTCAAGCATTCTGGATAACGGGTCCCATACCTGTAGTGAAATTTAATTTTCTGCCACTTCCTTATTGTGGGGTCTCACCCTATGTGTGTGTGATTTGCATGTATGGGCACTTTTAAACTTGTTTCTGCTATGGTCTTCAATTTTCATTTCACTCAAAATGAATATTGCTAGATACCATGATTTATGTACTGAACTTACTACACCAACTGCAGCAACATGCCTGTAACAATAATGATCCAGGTCTTCAGAGTTGTCACAGGGGCTCTTGGGATGCTGTTAAGCTTAGGGGTTGGCACAACTATCAAGCAAAAAAAGGGGTTTTCCGGTCATATAAAGGAAAAAGATAATACAGGGCTTGTTATTAAATTCGGATGCTAATTGCTTTGGTTTTGGAGTTGCCATGTTGTGAGAATATTAATTACTAATCAGCCCTGTATCGTGATTTTTATATTTTACAAATACAGTATATTGTGGTTCATAGCACATGTGCTATGAAAAAAGAGATGGGGATCTACCAGGGGCATCTCTGGAGGCTGAGATCTTCATCACTACAAGGCTATAGTGGGTTCCAGTGTCGAGATTTTGTTTCTGGGTTCTTGTTTATTCAGTGTGCAGTGCGCCCAGCATGCCAGACATAGAAGCACAGAAAGTTTTGTGTGTGTGCGTTATTTATCAATGCAACTTGCTTAATGCTTTAACTAATTTTTATCTTCTTTTGGATTAAGTAAAAACAAATTCCATATAGACAGTGGTGCAGAGTTTAGCATTGCTTCCTTGAAGTGCTGGGGTCCCAGGTTTAATTCTAATCAGTGCACTATTAAAGAGTGTATGTTCTCACTGTGTTTGTGTGGGTTTTCTCCAGTTTTCTCCCACACGCCAAAATCCTGCAGGCAGATAAATTGGCTTCTAATAAAAGTGACTGTTGTGTGTGTGTATATGATAGGAGCCTAAAATTCCAAGCTCACACTAGGGCCAGGTTTGATGTGAATGATGTATTATCTTTGTAATCATAATATGTAGGTACTATATAAATAAAGGATAAATATCTGCCTTATCGTCTTAGTTAATAAATTCTCTCCTTAATTTGAGCATGTGGCTACCTGGCGCTTCTTTCTTTGCTGATGTAGGCCTCAGGTTCAGGTATAGGGAGTGAGAGGAGTGGCAGATAGTTCACATACCTGTCCTTTCAGTAGCTGCATTACTGAGTGCTGAGTGATCTTTGCAGTGCAACAGTTTCACTGTTTTTTAAGTTTTTTCCATTTATTATTACTCTCAAGAGGTAAATGAAAGTAGCGCTTAGAACATATTTATTTTTTGAGCAGAGCTGCGTATAATCTGTGTATTTATCTCCGGAGTAACTTTTCATTGTGCAATGCAGATGTGCCATTGTCTGTCTGTAAACATGAGCACAACTCTAGGCTGCAAGCAAGAGGAGCGTCCACTGTTTATAAAGCACTTTTTCATCCTTGTCACAGAAGAATTGGAAATCGTTGAAGCATACTGTGTGCTGCTTAGCCTGCATAGAACTGCCCAGTGATTTTTGCACTGCAGATCATTAGAGTAGCTGTGTATTTATGGTGGCTTTCCTATGTTTGCAGCTGGAGGTGGCTGAATAGTTATGCTGTTGGGCAGTGTGTTTTTTTTTCTGAAGTATATTTTTCTGTTTATTCCCATTACTGCTAAAATACTGCCATGAATATCCTAGCATACATTCTCTCTAGCCAAATCCATAAAAGTTATAGGTCTTTTGACTGTCCTGATCTGAACCAGGCATCTTAGTATCAAATTCCATTCACATGTACAAGTATGTGGGCTAGTGATATCAGACTTGCATTGACTTGTTGTGAGCTTATTGTGTTCACTGTAATTGGTGGGCTGACTTGCCATTGATCGTGCATTGCAGTTATGTGATTGCATGCTTTTAGCTATGGTTGAAAGTGCTGACAGTACAGTTGGGGGTGGGGGCACAGGAAGGTTTTCAAATAAACCATTTCTGTGCTGTTTTCTTGTTCATTGTAGGTGCCAGGGTTGCAACTGCACCTGGGCTATGGTGCCTAAATGGGGCACCCAATATTGCACTCTGAATGAATCATTTCGAAATGTTACATAGATGCACCAAGATATATGGGTGAATGGAGGTGAAAGGGTTACAAAACTGATGGTCATTGCAGACAAAAGTATTTGTAAGTATACGAATTGCACTTATTTCTGAACAGTTGTACCCCTGGCTACCATCAGCTTCTGAGTATCAGTGAGTGAGTTTAATCTCAACATTGCCTGGATAGTGTGCTAATATGAAACCCCTTATCTTAGGGCTCTTACTGACAAGCATTTCTTCCCGCATCTCATTGCAGTGGAACACAGGTGAATGCCACTGTAAGGGAGTGCAGGCAGAAATGCAGCTTATTCTTCACTAACACAGACCCATGTAAGCACTGAACACAGGTGTAACGTACAACCAATGCAGGAAGAAACGTTAGTCAGTACGAGCCCTAAAATAATATTGCAATATATTTCTCCAGTGCCACATTTTGGACTAACCCACAGGCATCCTCACTGAATGTTATGTCTTTACATGTACGTTATTTTATGTGGTGTTGCGTGCAGTTATATGTCCTCTGCACTATACTTTGCCTTTTTCTTATAAAAAATACATATGATCATATGTTATTTTATGATCTAATTTATTCTCTGCAGGATGGAAAAAACCAACAAACAAAAAACCCCCATATAATAGTATTAAATATAAATGCAAAAAAGATCTGATTGTCATGTTTTTTTAATGTTGTCTCAGCATGATACAAAAGAGAGCACTTGTATGCATTAGCCCTCAGGGGAGCAATACAATGCTATTACCATTCCCAGTACAAGTGTATATTATTCAGAAAGGTGATGGAGTTGAAAGCACAGAGACAACATATCCACACTGCTTCTTTAAACAGGGTAAATCAGTTGTTACTAATGTTTTAAAGGGGGAGTGCATTTTAACTGAATTCTTATTATTTCATACACATTTGCCAAGATTATTTATCTGTGGATGGATCTTTATGAGGGTGGCTCTTTAAAGTTATATGTTTCTTTGGTGCACTCATCAATGTCTAAGGCTAATGCCACATGTAGCGTATGGAGCGTATTTTCAGCAAGCCAAAAAACGCTAGCTGAGAATACGCTCCATACACTCAAAAATGCCCCTACCTGTGCCTGCACCCGAATGAATGAAATACACTCGGGTGCAGGCACATGTAGCCGATATCCGCTGAAAATATGAAGTCTCGCATTTTTTGGCGGATATCGGCTACATATGCTTGCACCTGAGCGTATTCCATTCATTCGGGTGCAGGCACAAGGTAGGCTGAATTTACAGTAGCGGGGCCGCTAAAACACTTGCCGAGAATTTGCCCATGTGGCATTAGCCTTAGGACAGTGGCTATTGCTGGCAACTAATCTCCCCGATATACCATCCCACCAGCAAGAATGTAAATCGCCAGTGGGATGGCAGACACATTGCTCCAGTTTTCCAAAGTCAGTTGAAGTTTCCTTGCGAGGCAACTTCGTCCATACAAAGTTACGTGCATATTTATCTGTAATATTGTTCCCCCTATTTTTTGACAAGGCGACCTATATATCAAAAGCCTTGTATACTGGTCGTCTTGTCAATCGGGCAGGACAAAACATTTTGATTGGGTGCAGTTGAAGGCTCCCAAGCAAAGGCTGCATTTAAGCCTGAATCTTCAGATAGGCATAGATTTCTTATTGTTTTTACCTCCAAATCTGATGATTCAGCCCTAAACGTTAGTGGAGGGTACCAACAATCTTTCGAAAAATTGTAATTACAACGTGTATGGTCACCTTAATGACCATATTGTATTTTTTTTGCACAAAATTCATTTGCTCGCCACAATTTAATGTAAGCACTGGCCCCAAAATTTGTATTTGCATACAAATGTGTATTTTGGAGGAACCATTGATTTGGGGTCCTGCTTTAAACATCTAAACCAGTGCTGTCCAACTTCTACGGTGCCGAGGGCCGGAATTTCTCTAGCATACATGGTGGAGGGCCGCTAATGGAAGCCAGTTTTGACCACTCCCCTTTTTGAAACCACACCCACTTCAAACCACACCTATTTTATCACAATGGTGGTAGCACAGCAAAATCCCAAATGCTTGGTCCTTACTGTGGGGATATCAACCATCATTCATATGTGAAAGAATTATGTCATATTAAGATATACCCTTAAATTCCATATGCCTCCTCCTCCCCTGTGGATAGCAGAGCAACCCCCGGTACATAATTACACACCTTAGGGACCATTTAATGGCTATTTCCAACTGCTAACAAACTCCCACAACAAACCCCTGCCAGGTTCACCTCCCACAAGCAGCATAGGGCAAGCAGAGTATGGCACACACAGGCAGCACTCTGCCTGTCCTACCCTGCCTGTGTGTGCCATACTCTGCCTTCCCTATGCTGCCTCTGTGTGCCATACTCTGCCTGCCCTACCCTGCCTGTGTGTGCAATACTCTGCCTGCCCTACCCTGCCTGTGTGTGCCATACTCTGCCTTCCCTATGCTGCCTCTGTGTGCCATACTCTGCCTGCCCTACCCTTCCTGTGTGTGCCATACCCTCCCTGACCTATGCTGCCTGTGTGTGCCATACTCTGCCTGCCCTACCCTTCCTGTGTGTGCCATACCCTCCCTGACCTATGCTGGCTGTATGTGCCATACTCTACCTGCCCTATGCTGGCTGTATGTGCCATACTCTACCTGCCCTATGCTGGCTGTATGTGCCATACTCTGCCTACAGTACCTGAGGTGTGAAGAAGTGAACAATGGGAGTGATTACAGTCTGAGCCTGAGGTGTGAACACTGCAGGGGGTGAACAATGCAGGTATTAAAAGGTGTGAACAACACAGGGGATTACATTTTTAAACAATACAGAGGGATTACAGCCTGAATCTGAGGTGAGAACCATGCAGGGGGCCAGTTAATCTCAGTACTGATACCATTTAATGCTTACTCAAAGGTAAGCCATCAAAGCAGCCAGACAGGTGGGGGGCCACACAGAGGGGGGTCGCGGGCCGCATGCGGCCCGCGGGCCGCCAGTTGGACAGCACTGATCTAAACTATAGTTCCTATAAGTTTGGTTAAATAAGTAGCACTCCAAATAAATGTATTTAAATTTGTATTTAAGTTTGCCTGGGTGCGCTGGTTAATTTTTGGTATTTGTTTTGTTTTTGAAATAACATCGGGGTCCAGAATTACCTAATGTTACTCCTTAAAGTGGCCATATGTTGGATGACTCAATTGGCATGAGTGTCATTGATATTGTGTAAATTAACCATTGGCTGCATTGGCAATAAGTGAGTACATTTCATGGCCAAAAGTATGTGGATACTTTTCTTGTCCTGCATCTCATTCCAAAACCAGTGATATTATTATGAGGCCTAGCTTGCATCAACATTGCAATTTTTCTCACAGGTTTTTATTTGGGTAAAGTCAGGGCTTTGTGCAGGCCACTCACATTCTTCTGTATCTGCAAACCATTCTGTATGGGTCTTTTTTCACAAGGTTAACTACCAGTGGAACTACCAGCAGAACTACCAGCAGAACTACCCAGGCCTGCTCCCCCTCGGGCTCAATGGACACTAGCAACAATGCAAATCCAGCACAAAAATTGTGTGCATGGCCTGCACTTGGGCCCTGTCAGTACTAGTTACATTACTGTGGCTCATCCACAGCCAGAGAAGGTACAGATACAATAGTCTGATTGAAGAAAAGTCAAAAAGTATCCACACACTCAAAACATAAAACTAAAAATAAGGAGTTTATTAAGTACAAAATCACATTACAAAAAAAACATTATCCTAACATGTTTCATTCCATCAGCCCCCCCCTTTTTTTTTTTTTTTTTGCCCCTGATTAAAGACCCTTTGGGGCCGATTCACTAAAGGTCGTTAATGTTTATCGCATAGTTTTTTTTGCAATAATTTAGTACTAATTCATCATTTTGCATCTGTTACTACGCATATCGCATGCGCAAAAAAACGCATTATCACAAAGCATTATTTTTAATGCATTGAGGTAATTAGCGCATAGAAATAATATTAACGCATGATTCACAAACACATATGAAGCGTTAAACGTGCAAAATATCTGTGCAAATATTAACACCTACTTGGGGTAGGTGGTACTTAAAGAACATTGTGGTTCATGAGCTTTTGGCAACACAACATGGAGTTTGCAGTGGGATTTTTTTAAGTATGTGTTGGCCCTAGAGTAGAGCCTCCAGTTTTCAGGGAAATGGTAATTTTCAGAATGGTAGTTTTCAGAAGGTAATGGTTATGTGCGTAATAGAGTGCGCTAATATCGCACGCTGCGTAATATGTCACTTGAAAATCACTCATCGCCAGATAAATAACGCCAAGAACATCGCGTCTTAATTATGACAAGTGTCCTTTTAGTGAATCGATCATTAACTCTAAAAAAATAAGAAGTGATAATCTTTTTTTTAACACATGCTGTAAATTTTACTTGTTTTTTCGGCCCCTTTATGTGTTAAAAATATGTTGGAATATGATTTTGTACTTAATAAACTCTTTTTTATTTTTTGACTTTTCTTGATTTATTTATGGAGTAACTAAATGGGTCTCCTCCTGTGTCCTTGCACCTCTTTTCTTTTGCTTTGGGTGTGTGCGCTTATATCTTGCAATACAAGACTTGGACAGACAGACTGCTATCTTATTAGATCGTGGGATGGTCTATTAAAACCGTGACCCTTAGGCGACATATGCTCCCAATTGGTTATGCAGTATGTTCAAAATAGGAGAAACTATCCAGTCAGATTTGGCCATGTATCAACAACTGTAAAGTAGTATGTTACATCTAGATCAGTGCTGTTCAACTGGCGGCCCACCTCTGTGTTGCCCCCCACCTGTCTGGCTGCTTTGACGGCTTACTCTTGTGTAAGCTTTAAATTGTATCAGTACTGTGATTAACTGCCCCCCTGCATGGTTCACACCTCAGATTCAGCCTGTAATCCCCTGTACTGTTCACACTTTTTAATCTCTGTATTGTTCACCCCCTGCATTGTTCACACCTCGTGCTCAGGCTGTAATTACCCACATTGTTCCCCTGTTTACACCTCAGACAGACTGTAGGAGCAGTAGAAAGAACATATACTGAGGTGGTGCTGCAATTAAAAAGTTTTTTAATATATAGTTATTGTGCAGACTGTAGGAGCAGTGCCAGCATTGTGTCACTGTATGCTTCTTGTGTGTGCCATACAGCATAGGGTAGGGCAGGCAGAGTATGGCACATACAGGCAGCATAGGGCAGGCAGAGTATGGCACACACAGGCAGGGTAGGGCAGGCAGAGTATGGCGCACACAGGCAGGGTATGGCAGGCAGAGTATGGCACACACAGGAAGGGTAGGGCAAGCAGAGTATTGCACACACAGGAAGGGTAGGGCAAGCAGACTATGGCACACACAGGCAGGGTAGGGCAAGCAGAGTATGGCACACACAGGAAGGGTAGCAAAGGCAGGGTATGGCTCACACAGGCAGGGTAGGGAAGGCAGAGTATGGCACACACACACACACAGGCAGGGTAGGGAAGGCAGAGTATGCACACACAGGCAGGGTAGGGAAGGCAGAGTATGGCAGGTTTTTGCTGTTTTACAACCATTAATATGGGTATGGTCATGTGATAACACAGGTATGGTTTCAAGTGGGTGCGGTTTCAAAAAGGGGAGTGGTCAAAACTGGCTTCCATTATCGGCCCTCCACCACGTAGGTCGGAAAGATCCGGCCCTCGGTACCACAGAAGTTGGACAGCACTGATCTAGATCATTGCCTGTCCAACTGTACTGCATTTTTATGTGTAATTAAGTGGGTCTGTATATAAGGTGTAAAAGAGGTAATTTATGAACCTTCTGGAAATGATTTATATGTATGAGCACTGTTACTAAAAAGTCCCCCTGTACTGCCACAGACAAAAATGTGTGTTTTAAGATTTATATTATTATCCTCCGTTTACCATAATAGTAATAAGCAGTGAGATGAGTTTCTGGGTGAAGAGTCAGTGCTAAGACTGAAGGTCAGTGGATTGCTGTGTTGAAAATACCTGCTCCCAGTTGTTCTAAGCAGATGTTGAGTAGTGAGGTGTTAGGTGTTGTTTAACGTAACGTGGGTGTATCTCTGCTGCTCTGCACATCTTTCTCTGTCTATCTATCTTTCTCTCACACACTCTGTATTTTACTGCTTTTGCCTTTTTCCCATAAAATGCTTGTAGGAATGATTTCATTCTGTGTGCACATTTGCCTTTATGCCCATATATAGGTAATCTCTTAAATTGAAAACAATCTTTGTAGGTGGTAGTCTGTACATACATCTGGGTGTCTGTCAGTCAGCCTGCCTGCTCTCTCCCCTCTCATCTGTATTCAGGTTAGTGTATTATTTTCTGCAGTCTCAGCAGCCTGTCCGTGGCTGAGCGGGGAGTCTTCTTACAGCACCATAAATCTGAAGATCTGCAGACAGATAACCTCATTAAATGGAGGAGGAACCATTATATCTGTGTAGCGGAACAATAAGGAAAAGATTCCTTATACATATTTATTGGAACATAGAATGGTTGTTCTCATATTCTTCAATAGGATTATAGGAAAGAGGGTTTTTTCCCCTCCTCTTTGTATTGGAAAGCACAGGGTATGATGTTCGTGTTTAGGGGTACAGGCAATCATGGCTGATTGCAGTGTGTTGAATATGTGTTTGAGGAGAAGGTAACCATTTATAATATGTATCTTGTTTATTACTATATATTGTATATGCTAACATTGTTATAGATTGACTGGCAAAATAAATAACTACTTGAAAGCAATGAGTACTACACTAACAAGGCACTTATCTGATTCTGTAGTGACTGAAGTGAGACATGCTTTAGGGTGAATACACACGGAGCTACTTAGTAGCAGCTACTTGTCACAGCTACTAAATGCAAAAATATACCTGCCATAGACAATGCTGAGAACTGCCTCTGGTAAAACACACACAGAGACTTATTGATTATGAAGGAATGCAAACTTAAAATTTAAATATAAACACACACTTCAACGTTATGTCCCTATTCTATAATGGATGGCATTGGGTGGTCATGTTGTGGTGTGCTTAGCTGGTTTCTGTGGTGCCATGTGAACCAGTATCATTACTCAGCCTTATATTTTGAATGTTGTATTGTGAATATTCTGTATATTGTGTGGGTAACTGATAGTAGCCCAGTACATGTGCTGTAAAGAATATGCAGAGCCACTGTAGGCATTTTTGAAGGTACATATTTTGACTGTGAAAGAGTGTTTTGGTGGGCATGGGGTGATAAAGAAGCCTAAAATTTGTAGCATAATTATTTGTTGAGCTTTAGTTCTCCTTTAACCATAGCATCTTGCTCATTTCCCTACTCTAAACATTTCTCAGGCCCCAAGCTTTTACTTATTGCCTCACACTTTCACTTTTCCTCCTCTAACTTCAGCTAATACATTGTGGCCACATCCTCTTTCTCTTTGTATCAATGTCACCACAACCACAAGTAGCGCTCTCAACATCCACTCTCCCCCATTTTTTTTTACCCTAAACTAACTAAAACACTACTAAACCACTTTCTAATCCCACATTTACCACTAAGCACTTTCTTTGTCTGTTACCTGTCCATAATCAGCAGGGGCTTCTTATTGCCTGTTGTAGTGACAGGGAATGCTGCTGCAAAGAATCTGTGCCCCTTGCTGTAGGATGCCCATTAAAGGGATGGTTCACCAACTTTCAGTATGTTATAGAATGGCAAATTATTTGTTTTTTTTTTATAGTTTTTAAATGATTTGCCCTCTTCCTCTAATTCTTTGCAGCTTTCTGGACTTAGTGGCCCCTATGGCATACAAAGGCCCTTGAGATTGCAAAATATGTAAACTGCAAACGTAGTGGGACTTGTGGGGGTGGGTAGTGTTTATGGATTATGGATCATGGGCAGAGTCTGGCATAATTTGGGCTTGACCAGGTAGATTATGATTGTGTGCATGCAATAAGCTTTTCTTGGCATGATCCACCCAGGGGCCCAGGTGACTAGATGTGTTAATGGGACCTGCTAATTTTGTAGTTTGGGGTCCCATGATTACTGATGATGTGTCTGGTGAGAACACATTGCCACTTATTAACTCCACTGTGATAATGAGTTAGCTGACGGCCCTCAGGACGCATTGCTTTGGCTTTCCGGAGCCACCAGAAGTTTCCTCCTGCAGGCAACTTTGCACGACTTTGGAAAGCCAAAGCAATGCGTAGGGGACTTACCATGCTCCAAAATGTCAATAGGAGTGCTGGTGGAAAGGTATTTTGGATCGATTAGTCACCTGCGGTAGCAGAGATCTATTGTGGTCAATTAACACTCTCCATGGGCCTTCTGCCTAAGGGCAGTGACACACGGGCAGATTAGTCGCAGGCGACTAATCTCCCCGCAATGCCATCCCACCGGCTAGAATGTAAATCGCTGGTGGGATGACATACACAGTGCCGAAGTCACCTTGAGAGGAAACTTCGGCAACTTTGGCAAATCGTGGTGCCGCGTATGCCATCCCAACAGTGATTTACATTCTAGCTGGTGGGATGGCATTGCGGGGAGATTAGTCCTCCGCGACAACGGAGATTTGTCACGGCGCGACTAATATCCCTGTGTGTCACGGCCCTTACAGTGCCCTCTTTGACCCAGCCTGCTAGCAGCCATGTGTACATTGCAGGAATGTGTTGAACCCTGGATTCGGTTCTGAAGTCGACTTATTTGGTGATTTTTTTTTTTCCCCCAGTAATTTGTTAATTTGCATTTGCTTATTAGGGTTCAGCCTGCTTGGCTTTGGGACTTCTCAGGAGTTCTGAGCCTCCTACTCAACAAACAGGTCACTATTGAAAGTGTATGTATGTGTTTTTAATGGAATTCTGTCTTTTCTGCTGCAGGTTAATAATGAATATTTTACTTTAGTGTGACTGGGGGCGCTCTGGTTGTTGTCTCATGTCTCTTCATAAAGTAAACAACTCCTTACTCCTTACTGGTGATTGTTTGAGTGAGTTGTATTGAATGAGAAATTCATTTCACCTCCCTGTTTATGTTAAATAAAGGGAAAATAACCTCTAATTTCCAGCAGGCTATGTTTTTCCTAAATCTTTTGGTCTGTGTTATGGATAGAATAGTTTTTTCCCCCTTACTTGTTTGTGTTTAAAATTGACTCCATTTGGACACTAGCTGTTAATGAACTGTTACATAAGCTATTATTGCAATTGTTTGTCTCTTGATTCTAAGCACCTGGTCCTATTGGTTGGTGGCCCAGTCTGGCAACAGTCTGGAACACCCCAGCTGTACACTTGGTGATACTTTGATGATGCTGTCATGATGTCAGCAGAGCACATTTCCTGACACAGGAACTTGCTGATCAAGAAGTAAACACAGCTCTTTTGTGTCTTATATTTGTATGCCAGGCTGGGACAACAGCCCAAAATGACACATTTGGTGGAGATCAGGAGGCACAAAATCTGACAATTCTGTAAATGTAGCAACAGAGATGGCTGCTTTGCTTATGTTTCGCAAATATGCGTCATTTGTTGGCACTTCTGTTCAAAAGACTTTGAGGCACATGCATTAAGTGATGAATTGCTGCTATTTATTTGCTTCACCCATTACACCTCAGGAAATAACTCGCTGGGTTCGGGTATTTATGAACTGGCAAATGCATAGAAGAGACATTATAAAAATGGTGCAGATAACTGACTTCAATCTTCATTACAGTAGAATATCTTTCTTTTAACCTCTGTACTTTGGATAGTGAGGTAATGGGAAGCTAGGTGCCCTCTAGTAACACACATTCTAAAAAGGAAAGTAGGAAGTGCACACAGATGCCACCCAACACCATTACTGGTGGTGTAACAGGTTTATCAGTCTCTGGAGTTCTGAGGGACTCTAAAAGTGGCCATACACTTTACAGTAACGATCTTTGCTATGACCATTGGTTGCAGGAAAGATCATTCGCCCACTCAATCGTCAGAGATTTCTACCCCTGTCTGATGATTCAGCATTTTCCACCCTGGGCGATTCAAGGCTTTTGCCCAAAATAATTGCCTTGTCAACCCATCATAAACACACTGAATAGTGTACAAAACCTCATTTCATAGGATAATATCTGTGCGTGTACGGGCACCTTACATTCACCAATATTATTGTACAAAGCAAGGTTCCAGTGCGTGTATGGTGGGAGTGGGGGGACCAATATGGACAAAAGCCATGGTTATCCATTGATATCGACCAGTGGTTGTAGGAAACATTATAATTGTAGCGTGCATGGCCACCTTGAAACTTAGCTTGTGAAGAAATCAGCAAGGGGTTACTTTCTTCCTTTCCTATCATACTTTTGTCAAAAGGGTAGAGTAAATAGCCTAGTGGACAGAGTTTTGTAACTAATCCTTTGCTGACCTAGTGGGTTTGTATTGAATTACTTTGCTTTTGCCTCCCCTCTACTTATTTAACTGGAGAATGTAGGTATCACCAATAAGATTTAAGGTTTTGAGCCTGGGCCACTAATATCTTTGTTTTTTACTGGTTTTACAGTTTTACACCTCACTAATTCACTGCTCTGTTTAGTCTGTTCATAATGCTCTTTTTAATGGATAGCCACTTATACAATCTACTCAATTTACCAGTGCTTTAAAAACTATCAAGTATACAAATATTTAGGGTCACTAAAAGATGGTTTTGGTGAGGACTTGGTTTAACTACTTACTTTTACATTTCGACTGAGGTGATTGTTCAGGTTTATCACATATGTTAGAGGCAGTGTTGTATTAGAAAGTGTGTGGGAGAGACCATGGTGTGATTGCTTGTGTGCAGAGGGGCCTATTCATGGCAGTTGTAAATGTATGTTGTTGATATTGGAACCTCTGTGCAATATTGATCAGTTCTGCTGTCTTCACATACTTTATTCCAGCAGATTTATTGTGCAATAAAGAGAAGCAGTAACATTTACAGCATCTCAAAGGGTCGATATGTTTGGGTCAGTGAGTATCCTGAAAACGCATACACACACAGCAAATTATAGGGAAGATGCGCTTTTGACCCCATAAACTCTGCAGGAGGGGGTAGAACGGCAAGACTGTAAAACAAGTTAACAGCTCCTACGAGTGATGATGAGCAGTCAGGCCTGCATTGCCTCCTCCCTGCTTCTCCATTGCCTTCTGTCTATGCCGGATTCAATTATCCTCTGGATAAAGCAACCCAGTCAGCATTTTCATGAAAATAATGGTGTCCCACATCTGGTTCTGTCTATCTTTTAGCAAAACCCTATGAAAACAACTGAGGTATAGTTCATTTGAATATGCCCACAAGAAGTGGCCTTTTTAATAAATCCATTGCTAATCACTGGTCTAGTTTCTCCCTGCTCATAAGCTCCATTGGCTAGTTATACCCCAGGGTTGCAATGCCATTTGAAATGTGTTAGAGCACTTATATCTAAAGGTAAGTAGGGAAATTAAATAAGGTGGAGAAGGGGACCCCTTAGACCATAATTAGAATTGGCTGTGGTTTAATTCTGCCTCTAGACCATTGCTGTTTGGTGAGGGGTAATTTAATTTTAAAAATCCGTTCCCTTGAGGTTGGTTGAAATGATAAATCCCAACCCTGCTGACTCAACAGTTTGCAAGGGTCATAACCTGGGAGTGGTCATGCCATTGACCATCACTCAACCTTTTGCCCCCACTTCCCTGCCTTGCACCAGAGCAATAGAATATAATTGCTATTTAGAGGAAATTGTAAAACCTACTAACAGTTCTTATTATTGGATATCTTACAGCTCACAGCCATTGATTATTATTACTCAAATACAAAGGGGTGCAGTTTTAGTTGTAATTCCAAGAGTCTCTTGGCTTTGCACTTGCTCAGTGCAACTGAGATGAGCTGCACCTGCTTTGAGACATCCAGCACTTGAGCCGGCAGTGGCTGCAACGCAGGCAGCTAGAGGGGTTTATACTGAATAGTGGTTGCCATCCATCGCAGACTAACTATTAACTCATCCTCTGACTGGCTGCAAGTGGCATTTAAAATTTAATAGTACCATGTGTTCCCAGGTCACATGACATTACAGCTTGGAGCACATATTCGGCTTCTCTGTGCACCAGCTGAATGCATAGCTACATCCCAGTGTGTGACAGATGATTTCAAATAACAGGACAAGGAAGTATTGAGGAATTCTAGATTCTATTTTAATGGGAAGATAATTCTACACACTTCGTTCTACCCCCTCCTTCTCTCTCCACCTTGGACATTGACGGATGTCTCCCTAGTGCACAAGTGCTGAGTTCCTCTCCAGCAGATGTGCTTTGCTCTGTCTGTTCAACATTCAGATGCCAAAGAGCAGATCTGCCTGCTGCAGACTGTACAATATTCAGGGGGGGGGGAGGAGCAGCAAGAGCACAGAGTGTGTGGATGCTCTAAAATTACCACTCGTTACTGTTTTGTTTTTTAATTATGTTTGGGGGAATGATTTTTGCTTTGCTAAACTGAGGACAGGTTTGAGTTTAGGTATTTTCTTTTCCAATAATCCAAATTAACTAAATTTAATTTGGGCATGCTAGGGTCATTTTCAGCAGGGGCCAGTTAACCTACCTGTATATTTTGTGTGTGTGGGAGGAATTCAGAGTAGCTGAAAAAAACATCTATACAGAGGAAGAACATAAATGGCCAGCCTTAGCCTGTGCACAATAATGCACAATAATGAACCTATAAAAAACAGTGCATAGAATACATTGGTCCCTTTCTCTAATGCCTGCTTGAAAGCTGGCTTCAGTAGCACCTTGCTGCGTATATCTACAGGTTCATATGTAAAACAATGTTTCGGGCAAGATTTGGCCTTTTTCAGCAGGATTTGGTTTGGCGAGTCCATGCCTCTGGCCAAACCGAATCTGAATCCTTAAAGGAGACATATTGGATACATGGAAAAAAAAAACCTAATCCTGTATATGAATAATATATGGTTCACTTTGGGCTAAAATTGAATACTGTCTGTAAAAATGGCCCCTTTATTGGAGCTCCCTATAGATCCTATCAGTTCTCTGTACCTGTTTCAAATAAGGGGTGGGCGTGTCCTAACAGCCCCTGCCAGAAGCACAGCCGGAGGGGGATAGCCAATCACAGCCTTGCACTCACTCAAGCAAAGACAGACTTCGGGTCAGCCTAGTTGCTGATTGGTTCCTATCCTACAGTGCTGTGTACTGCCTGCTCCCCTGCACATCCAGAGAACTCAGCCAGCAGGAATTGGCACAGGTGGGCGGGACTTGTTTAGTTTTGGTGGAATTTCTAAATAAATCAGTCTGAAACCCATTTTTTTTTAAGCACAATCCTTCTATATTTAGAGGAGTATAATTCACTGGTACATTCTTAATTTTTATATAATATGTCTCCTTTAATATTGCGTGCCTTTTTGTCACATAAACACAGAACATCTCTTTAACCCTACCTTATTCTATCTTGCATATGCAAATTCGGATTCAGTTCGGTAGTCAGCCAAATCTTTTACAAAAAATTTGGGGTTCGGCTGGTTCCTAAAAGAATGGGTTTAGTGCATCCCTATAATATACATTATGCACCATACACACCAACAAGTTTTGCAGCATAAAAACACACCTAAAACAGCTGAAACTGGCAGAAACACGAAAAGGGCAACTAATGTCCCATATTTATTTTTGTTTATATGGCTTTTATGGATAATGCTGTTAGGCAGGGATGTAATTACAGATGAAGCAGACCTGCGGATATGCAGGCTGGCCCAGGAGTGTAGTAGGCCCAGTGAGGCCCTAAATAAAGAGCAATTTCACTATATTGTGGTAGAATATGTGAAATTGCTGTTGTGTCCAGTAGCCAGGGGCTATACACTTATACATTTGTTTTAATAAGTTTGCTAAATATGAGTCATATAATATTACAAATATCATCAGTGGCATAACTACCAAGGTAGCAATCACTCGCGAGTTTTGTGCAGTGGTGGTTATCTTGGGCAACCCGCGGTTTTGCTTTCCCATCAACGCTATTTTATGCAGAGAGGGCCTGGAAAAAATTTCCCTGGCGGGGGCCCTGGCCCCCAGATTTAAACCTTTGATTACCACGCTCCTGTCTTATTTAAACTTAAGGCATTTAGTTTGGTTTCTTTTTTGTTGTTGAAGTGTGTTTAACACACTGAAAAGGCATTATTTTGAAAGCACACTTTGATGCCTTCATATAAAAGGCTATAGAGAACCTGATACTAACTGTAAAGCATGGCAGTGGAAATATTATAGTTTGGGTTACTTTACCGCATCACGAACTGGACAATCACCATCTTAGAATTAACTATGAATTTTTCATTGTAAAGGGTGCTTGAGGGTAATCTGAGACTATCTGTCAGAAGACTGAAGCTTAACTTAAAGTGGACATTGAAACATGACAGTGACCCCAAACATTGTAGTAAATTCACTAAAGACTAAAGCTGCCCATACACGTGGCGATCTGACGATGTTTTGTGCGACCATCGGTCGCACGAAACATCGTCAGCTCCGCCACACACCATTCAGGGCTGAATCGGCAGGTAAGGAGGTAGAAACAATAGGATTTGTACCTCCTTCTGCCGATTCAGCGCTGAAGGGAGATTTTGGTCAGGCGCCTTCTATGGCGCCCGATCAAAATTTTCAAACTGGTCCGATCGGTGAGTCGGCCGATATCAGCAGCTTCCTGCGATATCGGTCTACTCGCCGACATTGCCAGTGGAAAGGCCTAAGCATTGCCTTGGTTTCCAAATTCACATAAATTTGCCTACAGGTGGAAACTTTGCGCGACATTGGAAAACCGAAGTGACACGTAGGCCTTTCCACCAGAGGTTCATATTGTTGCTGGTAGAAAGGCATTTTAAAGAGATTCGTTGCCTGCAGTAGCAAAGCTCTATTGTGGGCAAGTAAATTTCTCCATGGGACATGGGACATCAGCCTTAGAGCCATTGCCTCTATATTGCCAGTTAGGATGAGAATTTAAGAATCACTTTAGGTTTAAATACACTTGAAAATAAAATCCAGCTTAAACGTATCCGTTGCTTGACTGATACGCCATCCCTTCTTACCAAAATCCTTGGTTATGTGACATGCTGGGCATTGTAGTTGAGTAACAGCTGGAGACACTGGTGGATCATCCATGGTTAAAGTCTGCACCTCACCCACTGAAAATTGGACACATTGAATTCTCATCCTGCAAGGCTAATTTCAAAATTAGGTTAGATTCATGCCGCTTGGCCGCACAGTTTGCAGCATGTATTTTATGCAAGTGCTTATTAGCCCGGCAGGATGTTTAATTAATAGGTGTACAGTTTTAAAGAAGGTGGTAACAAACATATCCTTGGTTTAAGCTTTACCCTGTGAACAGAAGGTCACTATTTCTTTACGTATCATGTGTATTCTGTAACATTCTATTAAAAAAGGCTGTTTGTAAGAGGCCCTGCTGTATCCCATATTAGGAATAGAGATCTGCCCCAGCCTGCTTGAAAGCTGAATTAATTATGTACCAACAGGGTTTTCTGTGTATGGTAAAATCTTCTGGTTGTACAACATTGGCTTCACTTAACAGCTAGTACTCACACAGCAGTATTCTTTAAAGAGAAATGCTTCTGTAGGTGGAAGACTTTGCATGACTTTTGCATACATACATACATACATACATACATGTGTGTGCATTGATAGACTGCCCTGAAGTTCTGCAATCCGACAGAAGAAAAACCATCTGGGTTTAGCAGAGATTAGTGATGGAGCTATGATGTCCTTTTATTTTCTCATGGATGCAATAAAACAAGAAATAAGAACAATATGCTCAATGACAGCACAAATATGTAGGATGAATTTTGTAGATTGATTATCATGCTTTTTTAATAAAACTTTGCATTATATTTTTAATGGCCAAAAAAGAATGTTGCATAAAATAAGCTATGTACGCTCATTGCTCTTCATCGTCCAATGCTGTGCACACATACTGTGGCTATGTGTATCTATGAACACACAAAAGCATAATAATACTGAATACAGGGAAAACAAACTTATTTTTAGTGGTTAAACAAGACCATTAGGATCAATGTGGATAAATATTTGTGTCTCTCGAAAATAAATTAATTTAATATTCTATGTTTGGCACTAAATTATCACCTGTAAAATATGGCACAGCTTGGTCACACTTTTTTACTTGCCATGCAGAAAACTGCTGGGTAGCCTGAGCACCCTAAAGCCTGTTTGTACGTAGTGTGACTTAAGGTCCCCATACACGGGCCGATAGTAGCTGCCGATATCGGTCCCTTGGACCGATTCGGCAGCTAATCGGCCCGTGTATGGGCAGAACCAAGCGGCCTGGCCGACCGATATCTGGCCTGAAATTGGCCAGATCTCGATCGTCCAGGTTAGAAAATCCAGTTGGATCGGGGACCGCATCGGCTCGTTGATGCGGTCCCCGAACCGACTGCCCCATGGCCGCAAATGTAAAAATATTTTTTTTTTAAGCTACTTTCTACCCAATATCGCCCACCCGTAGGTGGGGATATCGGGTGAAGATCCGCTCGCTTGGCGACATCGCCAAGCGAGCGGATCTTATAGTATATGGGGACCTTAAGTTTGCCTGCCTTTAGCTGTTGGAGAGGTGTGAGGAGTTGTAGTTTAAAAACATATGGATGGCTGCAAGTTGTCCACTCTAATGGCACATGGGTCGTTTTCTCTGCTGGCGTATAAACACCACCGTAGAAAAGCTGATGGACTGATCTAGTGCCTGTCAGGCCATACACATTGACAGAGAGGAAGACAGCATAGCGGCTTCTCATGTTTATATGGCAGCAGAGAAACAGACCCATGTGCCCTAAGCTATATTGTATGGGTGGGGAAACTGACCCATAGCCTTAAGATATATCATAACTAAAAATCCTTGCATGCCACAGTCCTTATGAATAAAGGTTAATTTTTTATACTATGATACAGAATCATTTGACAGAAAACAATCCCTTCTGTTGGGTCTGATTACTGCTTATTGCGTAGACACACAACTTCAGGCAGGTAAATAAATTATCACTTCACAAGCAAATTTATCACTTAAGGACTGTTATTTGCTTACTTGAGATAACACCACAATATTATGCACTTACCCAAACAATTAGATTTTATATATATTGAGGCTCTGGAATATTTTTGCAAGTGCCAGTCCCCTTTTAAACACATGCCGATTGCTTAGTTTACCTTGCCAGGAATGGGGCATTAAGGGGCAGGTTGCCACACAGGTGACTCCTGCTTTATAAACATTTATTCACAATAAGGTTTCCCAGGAGATCAGTAGTCTTAAGTTGGCCATACGGTATATAATTTGCTTGTTTGGCAAGGTTGCCGAATGAGGATCTTTTGCGTGATATGCCCCCCTAAGGTGAGACCTAGGTATAAATGATTGCATTACAATGAATAGGATACGAGCCATCAGTGGGAGGACCACATCAATGATCCAGTGTGGTTCTTGATCTGACAGGAATATCAAGCATGCCTGATCGACATGTGGTCGATTGTCGAGGAGGCCCATCGGAGGGCCCTATGCACAGGCATATAAGCTGCTGAATTAGTCTGAACGACCAGAAAGGGCAGCTTAACTATACCTGTGTATGGCCACCTAGGGGCTTATTTGCCAGCCCACCCAGAGAAGTATCTAGTTTGTCACCCTGAAGCAAAGCTGCACTTTTGTAGATGAATCATTTGGTAGTGGAAGGTTTAAATCAGGGCTGTGGAGTCGGAGGCAATTTTGGGTACCTGGAGTCGGAGTCGGAGTCTGCAAAAAATGAACCGACTCTGACTCCTACTAAATTTAAATGGGAATAAAAAAAAAAAAATAAAGCAAGTTTAAATGTCCCAATTCACAAACAGTCATAATTAATTACTTCTCTGCTATAAGAATAAAGCCCAATGCACGCAGTGCATAAATGAACATGTTGAGTGACCAGGAAGCTTGCTTTTCATAGACTGTATGAATGTATAAAATACATTAGCATATTAAAAACAGAGTAGAATTTATCTACCGACTCCACAGCCCTGGTTTAAATGAATACTGTCGTGGGAAAACATGTTTTTCAAAAACGCAAATCAGTTAATAGAGCTTCTACAGCAGAATCCTGTGTTGAAATACATTTTTCAAAAACACAGATTTTTTTTTTTATATTTAATTTTGGCATTTTACATGTGTCTAGCCTTATTCTTCATTTCCCAGGGTGCTACAGCCATGTGAATTGTGCTCTGGTAAACTTCAGTCACACTTTACTTCTGAGCTGCAAGTTGGAGTGATATCAGACTCAGGCACAATGCACTGAGTTGGCGCCTACACACCAACCAAGTGCTAGATCAAGTCAGGGTGGTTTGACTGGCCCCTGGGCCAGTGATCAGATCAAAATAGGGCCTGTGCAGACCCCATCTAAAGAATACCACATAATAGCTTGATGTTGTCCTCACCCCATGGTGTTTCCTACCCTGCCAGATACAAACATGGCTAGATAAGTTGTTAAAACAGAATTAAGAGTGGATGGTGCAAGAGAACCTTCAGTAAGCTAAAAAACTGAAGCTTGAAAAAACAACATAAAACAATGTTACATTAAAAATTTGTTTTGAGTGAAATATTATACATTTCTGTGTAGAATTTCTTATTCTGTATTGAGAGAATTATTCAGGAGCCTGAATGATTTATTTATATATATTATATATATATATATATATATCAAATTATATGATACTACTCCCTGCATTCCAGGTGTTTTTTTGTTACGCTGCCATCTTTATGTGCATTGATGGAGACTTTATATTTAAAGCTACATAATGCAGTGCATCCATATTCCTGCTTTTTTTCCTAGTAGAAGATCTGCTTAACAGGATCTAATCTGCCTAACTAGAGATCAGTAGCCTGTGGGTTTAGTCTAACTCTTTCCTTTCTTCCCTCCACGGTCACTTTTTAATCTCATTAATGGCTTTCCTGCTGTCATGACACTGACACTCTCTCGCCATGTGGGGAACCTTTTAAAGCATCGTGCAAACAGCATTTCATATCCATTCCCTGATCTTTTCTGCAAGCTGTAATCCAAGCCTATAGCTTTCTTTTGTACCAACTTGTGCGACGTCTCACAAACCTGCTAGCATGCAAGTCCATTGAGAGTAGGTTACAACTTTTTGCTCATTTATTACTATACATAATTACAACTAGAATAAATCAATACTCACATTTTCAGCATTCTTCATTTACTATAGTCACTCTCCATTTTTGCCTGATGGCTGTCAACTGAATCAATTGCTTTGTGGTGTTTTTATTGACCCGTTGTTAGCCCATGACTAGAGCAGCACATTTAATGTTTCAGGTTTCAGGGAATGATTGGGGCATAAACTTAGTAATTAATGAGCAGATCTTTTGACAATAGAATACATCATGTCCTCAGGAAGGTTTCCATAGTGAAACAAACGTTGACAATAAATAAACTTATGCGCCAGTCCTATATGCCCTTAAGTTACTGTATATTCAACAACAGAGCAACAGAATGGCACACTGTAAAGCTTTCTTTAGGATCCCTGGAGCATATTAGAATGGAAAATAAAGTCTCACCATCTTAAATAATAAAGTAATGTGGTCCCGGCCTTCATATGTATCAGGATGTATATAAATGTATCTGCTTTGTGAGTTTGGCGCTAACTGTACATTCATTTTGCACTATTCATCTTGTACTGAGCCAAGAGTGATACTAAAGTCATTTTTGATGTTGCATTTGGCCTGAAGGCCACAGGTTGAATAGTTCTGTTCTATTTAAATCCAACACCACTTGAACACAGCTATGAAGTCTTTATGCATCTTCAAAGGCAGAGATTCAGGAACGCAGAATATCTCTGTGCTGTTGAATGCACTTTGTCTGTGCTTTGCCCATCTGCTACATAATCTCAAAGCTACCATGTTGCATCTTACATACAGGTACATTTTTTTTTAATTATTTAAATTAAGTTGGGGAATAAGCTGTGAGACTCAAAATGCAGTTGTGCACCTCATTTTTTTGTTATGTTGGGATTCATTTTCAGACCCCAGCCCATAGGTTAAGAATCCCTTCCAGACATACAATGCAACATATATTTTTTTTTGCCCCATATGCTTTATTATCTGTCTCTCGGGAATTAACCACATAAAAAAACAGCTACCCGCAGAATTTCCTGTTCTGTGGGCAAAACCCTTGTGGCGTGATGGACCCTTTATGCTACCTATGGGGCAAAGCAAAACCTTGGAAAAGTTCTAACTAACTAAAAGTTCTAAGCAATAAATTCTCGGCAGTCCAGTCTAATAATTTGCACTGGGCCCCCAAGGCCGCAAATGGACTGTGTAGTATTGCTCGTGTCACCTTAAAGAAGAATTAGTTCATCCTTGGTGTCCCCTCAGGTCTGTACTTGACTTCTAGAATTTCAGCATGGAGATATTCCATGTACTACTTTTCATTTTTGTAGATTTCATGCCAGTACATGTTTTGAAAACATAAATATATATATATAAGTCTTTGTTATCCATCTCCCTTCTACCCTACACATAATGCTGTTTTGGAAAGGTTGGAAATAGCAGTGAGAAGTAATGATCCCTTGTGAGATCAGTGTCTGTATGTGGAAGGGATACATTTATGGTAAGAGCAAAGCAGGAATTGATCGTGTGAGTTTGGAGAAATTGTGCTGTGTGACAGATTCCTGTAGGGAGAGAATGTACTGCAGCATGATGGGGAAGCCTAGCGTTAAAGGGAGGGTGTTTCTGCTCTGTTTGCATTCATCTAGTAATGGTGTTCTCTAGTCTAACACTGCCTGCAGCCCTCCAGGTGTTTTCAGTACTGTGTATCCCAGAATTCTTAACCCTTTCTGCTAAATTTGTTATTAGGTTATAATGTACCAACAAAAATATACACTAGGAAGTAATAAGGAAATAAGCCAGGATGGAAGGTCTGAGGGCCCTGGTTACAATCCTGATCTACAAATGACACAAGGTAGGACCTGCAGAAGAAAAGCTGATAGTCATTGGAGGTTTTTATCGCTTTTCTTATCATATACTTTTTCATAACATTATGCGTTCTTATGTTTGACTGCCCTTGCATGCAGTTCTATTTATACTCTTGCTGCCACTGTATAACCTATATATGTGTTAGTCTGTACCCAGTAAGAAGAATCGTGCTGCTACATCCCTCATTTATAATAGGAATCAGTTCAGAATTCGGGCAGGATTTGGCCTTTTTTGTCATAAATTAGCATATGCTAATAAGCTTTCAGAAGGGTTAAATTTTAGGGGGGGGGAAAAAATTAGCCATGCGCGTGCAAATTTATAACCCATCTCGATTCGGTTTGGTATTCGGCCGAATCTGTCTGGGTGGGTTCGGGGGTTCCCAAAAAAGTGGGTTTGATGCATCCCTAATTTATAATTTGCAGTAAAGCAACAAAGTTCATGGTTGATTAAATTAAAAATATACACACGTACAAAAATAAACACATTCATATAATAGAAATAGCGAGCTTTATACATCTGGTACAGATCCCATCATTCATATATTATTAAAATAAAAAAAAAAGCTCACAAAGAGTACATTTTTGTGTCTTATATATCGAGGCAAGAAAGACATTGCTTTGGGAAAGACAAGTTTTACTATGTGTCACTGTAATACATATAACTTGCAATAATATTGCAAATGTATTGTGTATATTCATAATCCTCCATAGAAACAACGTATCACTGTGAGTGATAAAATGAAGTGCAAGAATTGGAGTGTATAGCACAAATGCTACGTTTTGTTAAGCTCAGTAAATAAAATTTAGACTGTAAAAGTAATCACATTACTAAGATTTATGGAATGCATTTGTGTTGTTTGCATACATATTACTTTATTGGAATCAGTGAATGGTCTGAGCTGAAGCTGCCCGACTATCTGCACAGACTAACATTGTGAAATTGTAGGGGCTGCTCAAAGGCTTGTCTTTACTGGGGGCAATATAGAATTTGCATGGCATGTTTTTCATACAAAATAGGACTCATGTATGCCCTTTTGCTGTTGTGGAATTATAACAAACAACTTTAATAGCTTAACTGGGATAAACTGATGAGTTGGTTATGTTGCTTGTGCCATATTGGCTATATCTACTATACCAGTGCCACATTTCCACTGTGTACTTGACATCCCTGGCTGTTTGCAGTGCCAGTTGGATATAATGTGTTTACGTATTAACTACATTTTATTACAAATACCATTTTTTTTTAGTCAGTCTTTGTATGTATTTTGTTTTCCTGGAACAGAATCAGAGCTACATGGTTTCTTGTTTAAATGACCCCTAGGAATCTTTGTGTACCCTCTTATATGAATGGCAATAAGTTGTGGGACTCTGTTGCACCTGTCACTGTGCAGACAGTGAAAAATTAGCATTTTCCCCTCCTGCTCTCCCTTTTTATTATTTAGTCTGACATTGCAGCCGCATAGATGTATTTGTGATAGGAAAACATGCTTGGTGCCAGCCTGCGTAGCTTATAGATGAGGGTAGTAATGAGAAGCCTAAATGAGGTGTATGGAATTCATCTACAAAAACATATGGCACATGAGTTCATGGTAGAATCTGGCTCTGGCCTTTGACAGATTATTTTAACCGTCTCTTTTTAGAGTATTACATTAAAGAGAAAGTGCTGGCAGGATTAGATTTCCTCTTTAAGGAAGAAGGAGTGTCAGCAAATCACAAGTTGTGAATGACTGCTGTCATTCTGTAGCAGGAAAGCTTAGTTTAAGCCCACTGTTGGGGCTTTATGATCTCGAGCCATTTCATCTGTGTGGTCCTTTTTCTGAATTATGAAGCTGAGTCATATTCTAGAAGCCAGCCTGTGGTGCTGTACACATAGATGCACAATTCAGATGTGACTCGATAAGCAAATTATGCATGGTGACAAACTGGACAAATAGAAAAGGTTCAAATGTTCTTTGCATACATATGAGAACGTTACTACAGGATGAGTGGGTCATCTGCTCATTGGAGGAGGGTTTTTATGATGACTGTAAAGTTTATCCCAACTGGGGTGTATTGGTGTGAGAATTGAGTCTTAGCAAAGAGTAGAAATATTTTAAAAGCTAATGTTGCAATAAAATTTACATTTGCTAAATAAAAATGATTGTAGTAAACTTTTAACAGTGTTTAGTGGTTAAAAAATCAATGAGGATCACTGCTTCTCATGTTTGGTTTTAAGGCAATGTTTGCAGAAGGCTGGCACGGCATTTCTTTCATTGTGAAGGGTTCTGCCGCACCTATAGTCTTTCTCACGCTAACCCTCATGGTTTTTCCTGACAAAAAAAAAATGATGCATCCTTAAAGCCTGACTGAGTTGCCCTCTTATTGGCTTATCATTGAGACAGAACCATGGCCTGCCAAAGTAATAATCTGGCCCAGGATGAGCAAGAAAAAATCCCATTGGGCAGGGATTGCTTTGAGATGGTGATACAGCTCTGCATTGGCACCTGTAATTATTTTATTGTTGGTTTGGGGCTAAATTATCAGATTAGTGCAGTTAGGCCCCTAACCTTTGGGTGGCTATGTTAGGTCGCCTCGCCAAGTGAGAGGACCAGCTTATGGCTAACTTGAGCTTTTGTATTAGCAGCCCTCCTTGGATCCAGAGCTTCACTTATGAGTTTGTAGTAAGCTGTGCTCTCTACTATTGCTTGTGTAAGATACCCAGGGAAATGCAATTCCCTTTATTTTTCTGCTGTATTAGCTTGCAGTTTAAGCCTTGCTACACCCATTTACATGAACAATTTTATCTAACAGCTTTATGTTGAAATAAATTTGCATCGGCTCCTCAGAGGTGTTGCTCTGTACCAGCCAACTTTGAATCACTGCCAACCCTTATAGGTCCAGCCTTATTCAAACCCTTAGTTCATAACAAAATTGCAGGTGTAAACATTGTTCTGTCATTCAGCCATAGTGCCTAAATTATCTAGGAAGGCAAATAAGTTTTCGCCCCAAATCTCACCCTAATTAACCCAGATCTCCTCTAATCAGCCTCCAGGTTGAGCCCCTCTGCTTGGTTATGGCCTGATTCACTTTAAAGATTTGCACCTAAACTTAGGGGCCGATTTTAAGATGCTTGATCTTTTTAATACCTCAACTTCCTGATCAGGTTTTATTTCCTGAATAAAATTTTTTTTAAAAAAATTTAAAGCTTGGCACCAAGTTTTTTATTTATTTATTACAGAAAACTGTTCAGGGGAAATAAAACCTGCATAGTAGGAAGCCAGAGTATTTTAATGTGAGAGTTTAGGAATTCTTGTGTAGTTTTAGCAACTGAAAGCTCAAGCATTCTTAAATTGGCCCCTTAGTATGTTAGAGGTCTAATTTAAATCTGATGGAATTTTGTCTAATGAAAGTACAGTACCATGGTAAAATCAGAGCAGGCTGCTGTCATTGAGTAACAGAACACTTTGCAGCCAATGAAAGATAATTGTGCCATTCATTCGCCACAATGTACGTGCTAAGTACTTTATGTTGATAGACCCCTGGCATATGGGTAGTTATGACTTGGACTGTTGCATTGTTTCTTTAAAAACTGTTTACATTTTGGTATTGTATAGCACACACCACAAGCCAACAGATGGGAGCTGTTAGAGCGTATATGTATACTGGTAGGCTAATAGCTCATGACAATTTTAGTGCTATTCTGCAGTCCGGTAGCTTAGAAGATATTGACTTGATGATGACTAACGGCACATCTTCATTCATAAACACACTGAAATCATTTGTAAATATAACTTCTGTAAGAGTCTGGATCCTGTTTAATGGAGAGCCTTTTGTCTATCCAAACTTTTTTGAAATTCATTCTTCTGTCTGCAGTCATTTATTGTCTAAGCTGGGAGGCTATGCAGTATTTTCCTATAAAACAGCACTTTCCTACTGATCCAGGCTTCACGTATACTGTATGGAGTATATTCTGCTATATCTAGTATAAATAAATTTGAAGCAACTGGACTTGTTTAGTAATCATTGAAGACGTTTCACTACTCATCCGAGCAGCTTCTTCAGTTCAACTGACTGGTATGGGAAGTCCTCAGCATATATACTCTTCCACTAATCCAATCACAATGGCACTATGTAACTCTTCAGAAAGGTGACATCTGAAACTCACAGAGGTGTGAATGCTGTGGAGTTACTTTGAAAGGATTACCCAAGTATCATGCAACTCTTCAAACAGGTGTTACTTGTTAGAGTTGCATGAATGGATGTGTGAAGAGTTCTGAAACTGCCGGGGTACAGATGTTAGAACAGCATTGTATGTAGCAGACAGATGGTGTCGAAGTCCCCCGCCTCTGTTAAGGGATGGTTTCTCCACTTTGACATGAATGGCCTCTTTTACACCTCTTTCAAACCAGCGGTCTTCTTTGTCCAAAATTTGGACGTTGCTGTTTTCAAAGGAGTGTCCCTTGTCTTTTAGGTGTAGAAAGACAGCAGAGTCCTGGCCTGTAGTGTTCACCCTCCTATGCTGAGCCATTCGCTTAGAGAGCAGTTGCTTTGTCTCACCAATGTAAAGGTCTGTGCACTCCTCGCTACACTGGACTGCGTATACAACATTGCTTTGTTTTTCCTTTGGTGTTGGATCCTTTGGGTGTACAAGTTTTTGTCTCAGTGTGTTGCTAGGTTTGAAAAACACAGGGATGTGGTGTTTGTTGAAAATTCTCCTGAGTTTCTCCGACACTCCTGCTACATAGGGGATGACTATATTGCGCCTTCTCTCTGCCTCAGGACGGTTATTCCTATTGGTGTTCCTGTTGGGCTTAGTTGCTCTTGTTTTGACAAAGGCCCAGTCTGGGTAGCCACAAGCTTTCAGTGCTCCTCTGAGATGTTTACATTCCTTGTCCTTGGACTCTGTATCAGTTGTTACACTTTCCGCCCTGTGGTGTAGAGTTCTAATGACACCCAGTTTGTGTTCCAGCGGATGGTGGGAATCGAACAACAGATATTGATCCGTGTGAGTGGGTTTCCTGTATACTTCTGTTTTCAAGATACCCCCCTCTTGAATGGATATCAAACAGTCCAAAAAAGCAAGTTTGTTCTCATGGACATCCTCCCTTGTGAACTTGATGTTGTTGTCCACTGAGTTAATGTGTTCTGAAAAGGCCGCCACTTCGTTGGATCTGATTTTAACCCACGTGTCATCTACATACCTGAACCAGTGACTTGGTGTAGTTCCATTGAATGTGAGTAGGGCCTTCCTTTCCACTTCTTCCATATACAAGTTTGCTACAATGGGAGAAACTGGTGAACCCATTGCACAGCCATGTTTTTGCCTGTAAAATTGGTCCTTGTATTTGAAGTATGTGGTGTTCAGGCACAAATCTAACAATAAACATACTTGGTTGGGACTGAGTTTCGTTCTGCTGCTGAGGGTGTCATCTTTCTGCAGTCGATTTCTTACAGTCTCAGTAGCCTCTGTGGTAGGTATACATGTGAACAGTGAAGTGACATCATATGATACCATAGTTTCTTCTGCCTCTAGTTTGACTCCTTGAATCTTGGTGACAAATTCTTTGGCATTTTGGATATGATGCACTGTTTTACCTACCAATGGGGCTAAGATGTTGGCCAAGTATTTTGCAATGCTGTAAGTCACTGAATTGATGCTGCTGACAATAGGCCTGAGTGGTGCTCCATCTTTATGTATCTTGGGGAGTCCATATAAGCATGGTGTAGCTTCTCTGGGGTACAGGCGGTGGTATAAAGCTCGATCAATGGCTTCCTCCTTTTCAAGTTGTTGTAGGCAATCTATCACCTTTTTCTTGTAACTGCTGCTTGGGTCTCTCCTTAAAGGTTCGTATGTATTGCTATCACTGAGTAGCGAGGTCTACAGGCCAGGACTCTGCTGTCTTTCTACACCTAAAAGACAAGGGACACTCCTTTGAAAACAGCAACGTCCAAATTTTGGACAAAGAAGACCGCTGGTTTGAAAGAGGTGTAAAAGAGGCCATTCATGTCAAGGTGGAGAAACCATCCCTTAACAGAGGCGGGGGACTTCGACACCATCTGTCTGCTACATACAATGCTGTTCTAACATCTGTACCCCGGCAGTTTCAGAACTCTTCACACATCCATTCATGCAACTCTAACAAGTAACACCTGTTTGAAGAGTTGCATGATACTTGGGTAATCCTTTCAAAGTAACTCCACAGCATTCACACCTCTGTGAGTTTCAGATGTCACCTTTCTGAAGAGTTACATAGTGCCATTGTGATTGGATTAGTGGAAGAGTATATATGCTGAGGACTTCCCATACCAGTCAGTTGAACTGAAGAAGCTGCTCGGATGAGTAGTGAAACGTCTTCAATGATTACTAAACAAGTCCAGTTGCTTCAAATTTATTTATACTAGATATACCATGACCTGGATGAATGAAAATCTTCATAGACATATTCTGCTATCTTTCTGTTTCTGAAATACTAGTAAATTATTGGGCACCAAATATATTTCCAACATATTACAGCATACATGGACTCAATGCAGGTGGCACACAGGGTTGTTGACACTTTTGTGGTCATTTATATCCACAAGTGCAGTGAGCAAAATGAGATTTTATGCACAGTCGCAATGTTTCTTCCCCACAATGCAGTGTTTTTTTCTTCCAGCATCATTGTTGTTGCAAGGGGGCATTGCTCACGATGCAGTTATACAGAAGTACGTCTGGGGTCATTCATGTTGTGCGGCATGCAAGTAATGCCTGCGCCAGATTCTTTAGGTACGGGTGAACTGCTATTGTTGCTGGGCATGAAGGGAAACCTGGAACTACCGCGGTCAGGAGGTGGCGGAGGCTCAAGGGTTCCTCTGTGGTGATAGATTAATTTTTAATGGAAGGTAGGAAGGATTGAGCGGCACCAAGCGCAACTATACAATAGTGCAAGGAGCGCATTTTGATTCAAGTACCTTTAATGAATGGGTTTAACATCCAATTCCCAGTGGGGAAAAGTGCAGAAGCACAACTGTGCTTGTAGTCATAAATGACCCCTCTTGTCTGAGAAAGAGAGCTGCTGAGCTGAAAGCTAACTAGAGCCAACTAAAAATGTAAAATTAACATACATTGCAAAACTGCTTATAGAAGTTTACATGTTTTAGATCCAATTAAGTCAGTGGCACACAAGGCACACAAAGATCTTTTGGCAGGTAACAGTATGTTCCGAACTGAAGCATTTTCTATTGCACAAAAGATCATTTTGGGTGCCTGTGATTTTTAGTAATTTGGTAGATGGTGCCAAATTGCTCCAAGTCACCCTTGTTGCCTACTATAGAAACAGTTTAGCATCTTGCCCTAGCATTTTTAGGCAATTGTTGATGGGAAAAATGGACTGTAAATTTTCCTAATGACATCTGCCTGATATGACCTGCATGATAGGTGATTGCTGCAGTAAGAATTCAGGGGGGCATTTGATGCCGGCTACTAAAAGACGTGTGTGCATGTGAAATTGCTCTTTGTGCTTAAGTCTCTGTAGAAGACCTGGCTGCTGTCGATTGCTGCATTTTGCTGTTGGAGCCGGTGGTGTACGATGCTGGGGGCTTGCAGTGGTGAGAAGTCTGCAGTGTTAAAATAGGGTGTGCTGCTCTGTTACCATTTGTTACACTAATCCAGCAAATGACCCTCGTGAAATGTGCATCTTGGCCACCCAGGGGAAGAGTGAATGAGATTCTGATAGAATCATTGTAGCCAGAATGAGTGAGGCGGGACATGGGAATATAGTATTTCATTTCCATAGGATCTTATTCATCCGATCAGGAGCCTTTTGCTCCCATAAAAACAAACAAGAAGGAATAAAACCTAGTGCGTGTAGGGACACTGCAGCAGCGTTCTCTGTACACCATGTGATTGCAGACTGAAATATTTTAAGCCTGGTAAGTCAGTGATAAATGTGTGGATAGGTTTTACTCATGCACAAAGTAAGCTATAAATAAAAGATACTTTCCAACGCCTTCAGGATAGCAGAGTGGGAACATAAGGTGCATTTTACACAGATCTGTGTCCTAGTTATCTGGGCAGATGCCAAGCATCACGGTCACACCGAAGATTGAATATGGCTTGCAAACGAAACACAATTTGCTGACATGCTGAATTTGTGTTTCTCTTTTGGGCTCCCCTAAAGGTGTTCCAGTAATGGATTAGTGCCTTAATGCATCTCTGCAGCACTTTCCCCTCCCCCTGCCTTCCCAAGAAGGGAGCAAGGCAGTGAAATCCATTAGCTGCACCTTTGGGAACGCACTAATGGCAGTTCCCCCCTCCTTTTGCATTAGCACAAACCCTTCCTGCCAGAGCACCATTACATTCCAATTCTTACCCTCCTCTTAATCTTTGGGTTGGTCCATGAATCCCATAGAGTTACTTAGTAGGTGTTAAAAGGGGACGGTCCATTGTAATGCAGAACATTAACTCCTCCTCTAAGTCATGACATCAGTGCGAATCTCTATCTGCAGACCAAGCAGTTTGTAATGGGAAAGGCTATCTAGCTGTGCACTGAGCGCACATCTCTTGATTTACTACTCTCTAGTATATGTAGATAAATCAAGGCACGTAGCACTGCTATACTGTGCATGCATTGCATCCTATTATTAATTAAGTGGGCATTTTAATGAAACTCTGATAAATATTATGTCCTGCCTTGAAGAGAGACAGGCTCGGACCTTATTTGCTCTCTACATCAGCAGACTTGCCCACAATTCAGGGGTGTTTGCAGCATGCGGCAGCTAAAAGCATTGTTTTGTTTTCTGCCTGATTCATTATAATAGGGAGCTGGAAACAGAAAAGTGGGAAATGAATAAGAATCCTTTGGCATGTACCAGAACTATAACTTCCAGCATCCCTTTGCAAGCTCAGGAGATAAGACATTAATAGCACTGTGCAACAAACTAAAGCAAGCTATACTTTGGGGTCTGGCTGAGATAACTTACAGTGCAATGAATATTAAACTAATCAAAAGAAACAAAGAATGACATATACTCTAAACCAGTGCTGTCCAACTTCTACGGTGCCGAGAGCCGGAATTTCTCTTGCATACATGGTGGAGGGCCACTAATGGAAGCCAATTTTGACCACTCCCCTTTTTGAAACCACACCCACTTCAAACCACACCTATTTTATCACAATGGTGGTAGCACAACAAAATCCCAAATGCTTGGTCCTTACAGTGGGTATATCAACCATCATTCATATGTGAAAGAATTATGTCATATTAAGATATACCCTTAAATTCCATATGCCTCCTCCTCCCCTGTGCATAGCAGAGCAACCCCCAGTACATAATTACACACCTTAGGGACCATTTAATGGCTATTTCCAACTGCTAACAAACTCCCACAACTAACCCCTGCCAGGTTCACCTCCCACAAGCAGCATAGGGCAAGCAGAGTATGGCACACACAGGCAGCACTCTGCCTGTCCAATGCTGTCTGTGTGTGCCATACTCTGCCTGTCCTACCCTGCCTGTGTGTGCCATACTCTGCCTTCCCTATGCTGCCTGTGTGTGCCATACTCTGCCTTCCCTATGCTGCCTCTGTGTGCCATACTCTGCCTGCCCTACCCTGACTGTGTGTGCCATACTCTGCCTGCCCTACCCTTCCTGTGTGTGCCATACCCTCCCTGACCTATGCTGCCTGTGTGTGCCATACTCTACCTGCCCTATGCTGGCTGTATGTGCCATACTCTGCCTACAGTACCTATGTCTGAGGTGTGAAGAAGTGAACAATGGGAGTGATTACAGTCTGAGCCTGAGGTGTGAACACTGCAGGGGGTGAACAATGCAGAGATTAAAAGGTGTGAACAACACAGGGGATTACATATTTAAACAATACAGAGGGATTACAGCCTGAATCTGAGGTGAGAACCATGCAGGGGGCCAGTTAATCTCAGTACTGATACCATTTAATGCTTAAAAGGTAAGCCATCAAAGCAGCCAGACAGGTGGGGGGCCACACAGAGGGGGGTCGCGGGCCGCCAGTTGGACAGCACTGCTCTAAACTATTTATACCATTGTTAAATTACAGACTTTTTTTTAACCTTAGCTTAATTTTGGCTTACTGAGCATGTTCAATTCCTCTCAACTTAAATTACCAAACCCTCTAACAGCAAATGAAGAGATTGCATTGCTGGTTTCCATAGAAACTCTGCTCTAGCTGGAGAAACATGTTTTTTTTCTAACCTCTTGTCCTAAGAACAGTTTAACTGTTACAGGACACAATGGAAGCAGGACTTTTTATCGGCATAAGTTCTGCCAGTGTAAGCCTGCATTCTTCATTGCATGATCTGTTTGCATGTGCTGTTTGCAGATGTCAATGAGAGGGAAAATGGCCGCCGGTTGACAACTGCTATTTGTTTCAGGAAAATGTGATGGTGCTGGCGAATGGATGGGATATATGCAATACAAATGGTGTGGTTTGGATGGGAAGATTTGCCCAACGTATATACAGGGGAGGAAAATGTAGGGTTTACATGTCCTTTAACACCAGAATTTTGTTTCAGAATATGATTAGGAGGGCCTGTCCAGGGCTAAGCAGCTGGAGGCCCACCAGCCAGATGCGGCCTTTACAGGCATCTTTATAATCTTAGTCCGCTCATGCAATTGTGCAACTGCCTGATTGTGCCGCTTCAGTCCTAGTGGCACTCCGAGCAGCCGCTTTCATTCTGCCCTCTGGGGTGTGTGGTGTGGAATGATGTAATACGCATCACTTACCCTGCAGGGCAGAACGTAAGTGGCCTCTTGGAGCGCCACTGGGACTGAAGCGGCACAGTCAGGCAATTGCACAGTCAGGCAGTCACATCGCAGTCAGGCGATTGGCACAGTCACCACGGGCCACAAAAAAACAGGCAAAAGCACCCTCTTTCACAGCACTGTAACCCCAAGCCGCAAGTTTGCACCTGGTGGGTGAGTCCTGACCCACAGCTCTCACAGTTTGTAATTTAACTGTTTTGCTTACAGTTTGCTTTGTGCTTGTTGTTCTTTTCAGAACATGATTAATGCACGAGGATGTAATATGGTGTTTCATGGTGAGGAATGATGTATCCTTCTACTACTAAGTATCTTAATGAAAAATTCGGCCCACAACTTAGCCTGTGTTTTAGATTTCAGCCCACTTATGTGATTGAGTTTGACACCCCTGGAAGGGATTGTCAGATAATGGATCCTATCCTATCTATTCTGGCATGCTGGTTGCTAGTTTTGTTAAGTGTTAGGAACTAGGTAGCAACTGTATAACAAAAAGAAAAAAATATTTTAAGAACTGCAAAGAAATAAAAAAAGAAGACTAATTGCAAGTCGACTTAGAATACTGCAGTCTATATAGTCCATTATTCCTTTTTAAGGTGAACTACCAATGGAAAACGCCGGATTTTGGTGCCAGAGGCCAGATGATTAAATATATTAGAAGCACAATTCCTCGATTCCATGCAGAAATCTGATGAGGTGTCGCCATATGGCTCACAGTGCTAATACCAGTGCAACCTGTTCCCTCGTGATTGTACATTTACTGCTGTCTCTTTGGTTTGTGTAACATTATCAGTTAAAACCTGTGCAAAAACCAAATCTAAATCCAGACCTTTACTCTTTCAGCCACATGTGACATGCAAGTCTGCATTTCTAAAACACACTCCATTAATATATTAATTAATATTGATGTCCGAGTAAAGAAACAAAAAAAAGCGCTCACTCTGAATCAAGAAAAAGCCTTTAGAAGTATCGCTGTAGGGGCTCATAGAGGTTTTTTGCCCAACATTCCCTTGTACTTCTGTATACCACTGCTTGCTTGTTGGCACGCCAGAATATACTACAACGTAATAATGGACATATTCTGTATTAAGGTTTTGATTATATAAATCATAATGTAGTGATCATTGAGGCTGAAGAAATCAGGCAGTCTTCTCTGTAAAAGCATATTTAAATTGAATTAATCATAATATCACAAAGTTCCCTTTAGAATACAGCGCTCTCACATCACAGCATGCTCACCATTCAATCAACTTGGAGTAGGATATTGGCAATGGTATTCAAAGACTTTACAGTTGTTTTTCTTTTATGCTTTCAGTTGCTTTACTTTATTGTTTAAAAAACACACCAGTTGCAAAGTTGATTAAATTGCTTCTATCTGCAATATATTTAAAGGCAAACTTAAATTCTAAGCAACATTAATTATGTAGTTTATTAATATTATTATTATATTTTTGTTAAACCATTTTTTGTAAACAACATAGCTAACACACTAAGATGGTGTCTGAAATATGAGAGCTCAGTAAATGCTCTTTCTGGATAGGGTTGTGGCAATTAAGTTTAAGTTGGTTTGCTGAGTAGGACTAAAGCATAGTCGCTAAGTAATCTCAGATTTTTCCTTGTAAGCATTTTGTCAGAGGCTTGCCTGGGAGGTGCAATGACTTTGTCCAAAGTCTCAAGGACATGAAAACAGCTGTGACCCCATAGTACTGTGGCATGGGCAATGGGTCGCTCCTCTCCTCAAACCTAGACTGCACAGGCGCACTCTCTGACAGTCTGCTCTCTACTGATAGGGGAATTTCTGAAAGAGGATTACAGAATGCAAGCATTTCATATCCCTGGAGGGAAATAGAGGGGCAGAGAGAATGAAGAGGAGGGGAATTAGAATAAAGCAAGGAGGGAGAGAAAGTGGGGGAGGTGGCGTTCCAATGCTGATAACTTTATAATTAGAGAATCGCTGTGTACATACTGGGACTGTATAGGGCCCACTGTACACACTGTGTGGCTGCAGAGAATTCTAAAGGCCACTATTTAGCTCTTTCCTAGGCAGTTTTGGGTGTAATCCTATTTTTTAGGTTTAGCATTCATACTTCTTTTAATTTTACACTTGAGAAATTCCAGATATGTGGAATTTCTTTTCTTGTGTTGCTGCTATGATTTCAGCTTATTAGATGAAAAATAAATGGCAAATCTCCCTGTTGGGTCATAAATTCCAGGGTTTGAATAGCGTTACACAGCAAGCTTCGTCACAGTGTCTTCCATTGTATCACTAAGATGTATACATTGTGCTGATGGATCTCCTGCCTTATTTCTACAGGTTCTGCTCCTTGGTGCTAGACTTTCTTTCCAGCTGCCAGATTTTAAGCAGCGGGTTTATAAAATAAACCAGGGTAATATATGGAAGATTAAAGGGTTCATTTACACTGACACAGACACACATGCTAGAGCACTAAGGGGAGCAAAAGCAAAATGACTGTAGGGGAAGGATGGTGTGATGCATGTGTAGCATCACCCCCCCCGATTACAGTGCTGACAAATGCTGGCATTGCAGTAATCATGAGGGAAGTTCAGGACACTCATCGGGGAAAATGGTGCAAAGTGCGAAAAACAAGGTGGCTTGAGCTTCTTTTCTGCCCTTTGCACTTTGATCCACCATCAGTAAGTGACCCCTTTTAGCTTGATTTTTAGACTCTGCTGTTTATCTCTAGCATTTAGGCCAGTGGTCTAATATAGGCTATTGCTACACAGGCAGATTCTCAACTTATGGATAAGTGCAGGCCTAGAACTTGCCCCTCTACTTTTAAAATCTTCAAGTTGTGCCTACACCAGGAAGCATTGCTTTGCCGTGGCAGATGCAATGTATTTCATCCTGAAACTGCATACTTAAGCAGATTTCTGCTGAAACAGGCTGTGTGTGCCTTTACCTGGGCCAAAGCAATGCTTCTGGGTGCAGGTACAACATGCAGATTCTTTAAGAATAGGGGCAAATTCTCGGAAATGGCAAACACTTTTTGTTGTCCTCTGACTGATTCTAGTGGTAGAGATTAAACTTTTAGTGTAATCGCAGACAAGGGGATTTGCAGCCCATGAAAAATCTGTGCTACCCATGGGCGTTAAGTGTGAATCTCCAGCAGCAAGACATATGAATCACATAACCTATGGAAATGGCATTCTCCTCCATTTTATTGGCTGCAGGTAGCACAGACTTCCAACAGGGAATAAATAGTCTGCCATTACCCTTAGGTCAGTGCACATGTGTTCAGGAAGAAGGCAGCAACAGAAGTGGTTTGTCTTTTTCTTCGTTGACGACAAAATGTAGAAGTGAAGCAGAAAAAAAAGCAATCTGTGTGCCATTGGCCTTAATGTTTATATCCAGCTGAAGGGTAAAGTGAACTAGTGTTGTAATTACTGTTATTTTGCCGAGATAAAAACGCTTTGTATACCATAGCCTTTATAACTCAGCCTCTCAAGAAGAATGAAGTTGAGAGAATGATGTTGTTGGCAGTGCTTCTACCAATTATTGATTACCATACATGGAGTAAACTACAAAATGGGCTCTGGTAATTTAAATACCCTAAGGCCCAAACAGCTGTAGACACATGCAAAATTAAGCGGTGGCCTGTAGCAGTTTACAGCAGCCTAGCATTTTTTAGAATAACCAGATTGCCAATGTAGGACAGCACATTGCTGAATGAATATCACGCTTGCCAAACACTAGCCCGCTAGCTTCCATGACTTAAGCAATAATACTTCCTACTGCAATTTACCTCTGACAAGGGAGTCTAATAGCAAATTAGCTGCTCTCTCATACTGCTCTGTTTGCACAAAATTTGCTACAGTCATCTGTGGGAACATGGCCACTAGCGATCCTTAAATTAAAAAAATGACAGTTACATAGGGTTCAGCCATTTGCATCAGCAGCTCATGCACGGACCCTGTTACAGTGAAGAGAGTGGTTATTCACCCTAATGAGAAACACTCAATCTGGAATTGTGGAGTTGGCAGAGATTGGTGATGCAGAGAAAAGATGACGCCATTAAAAACTTTTATTGATCCATCTCAATCTGCATCTTGGAGACACTTCCCTTAACCCTATGTGTAGCAGGCTAAATCGAGTACTTGTATTAGACCACATGTGTAAAACCTTATATGCTGTAGGCTTATTATGAATTTCAATTGTAACCCTTTGTAGTATAAAAATGGACTAAACTGTTCATTTATTTCACAAACCATGCAATAGTCAAATTCTGTGTTCTTTTAGGCAGCTCTCTGCAAATTTTTCGGTATGACATTATATGTCAGAGTTGTCTTGAAAGGGTGCAGTGAGACCCCATAAAGGTGCAGGTATAAGCTAAGGATAGTCACCTCACTCTGCCTAGTGGGGCCTAGGAAGGTGCTGTAGCTGTGGGATCGTGTATATTATAGCAGGAAAGGAAAAATAGCAATTTCCATAACATTTTGTGAAAAGAAGTTAATGACCTATACATATGAATTGACTAAGTAGCTAAATCCCAGATACTTCATTTCATATACCTCTGTTGCATAAATTATCAAGGAAATCTAAGGATGCTCCAAATTTGGGATTTAAACTTAATATCAAATCCTCCACAGAATATTTGCCAGAATTCTGAACCCAGTCTGGACCATAATTTGATATTAAAAAAAAAAAAAAAAAAAAAAAAAGATTTGTTTGCTTTAAAGTCACATGACCGCCCATTGAGTACATTAAGTTTAATGGACACTACCTGTCAATGCTAGATGGTTTTTAATGCAAAAACTGTGCTGTTTGAAATAAAAAAAATGACTGTTCCAGTGAAGACAGGTGAAAATGCCTGTTTATTCATTAGCCTAAGGATTCAGACTTGGTCCCTCAGAACATTACGGGCTCGTCCACCGTAGGGGAGCACAGGAAGAAATGCATCCTATTCATTCTTAAAGGGCTGTTTTAACACAGGTGCATGTGCAAGTGGAACCACTTACATGCGCCTGTGGCAGAATGTAATGCATTTCTTCCTGCACTCCCCAGCAGTGGAAAACAGGAGTATGCAACTGCAGGGGAGTGCAGGAAGGAACGCCGTCTGTATGGCCCATAAAGATTTTGGGAAAGCCAAATCCTGCAAAAAAGTAATGGGATTTTTACTGAATCCTGGATCTGGTGCACCGCTAGACTGCTCTGCCTTGAGGCCCTTTTGTTAAACTATATTTTTATAACTATAATTTTTTTTTCTAATAAGTGACCTATTAAAGAATCTTACCAAATTTCAGAGTTCTGAAACCCCGACAAAACTCTGAGCTCCAAAAACAGCCTATTCCTGCCTGTAATGTCATTGCCCCCTTCCCCTTTATGTAATTGGCCTGTGCATAAACAGCATCACCTCAACCTATTTGGTTGGACAATAATGTGAAGGTGGCACAGAGCATAACTTTCCCACCTAAACAGGTACTTGATGTATAGTATAACACTGGTTATATATATTGTGGGAGCATCCACTTGCTGCCATATATCCAGGAATTTATTGGCACATTCATTAACTTATTACTGTCCCATACTTGCCTTTGTCCTTGGAGTGTGACCCTTGGTGTTTTTTAAAGTTCTTTCATAAACATGTTTTCTCTCTCATTATTAGGCCTTATTGTTAGCAGGCATAAAGGAAATTCCTTCCCTAGAACAGGTGATTTCATTCTCCGTAATTGAGCCTTCTCCCACCTGTGCTGGAACAGGAATATCCGAATACCAGACTTATTGGCATACAGGCTGTCTGGGGGGAAAATGAATGAAAAACGGATCATTAAACTACAATTAAAACTTCACAAAAACATGCACTGAATAGAAGACAAGCAGATTTTTAGATAGCGCCATGCAGCTTCCTTATGCCTCAGAAACTGCCCCCTTTATGTAGAGCAATATGATTAAAAAGCTTTAACTTTATGTCTTCAGCAACAGGCAGTAGGCATTCCCTGTGGGATTCAGCTTGGGATTCCCATGAGTAGATGCATCTTCAGTAGGCTACAGTTGCATCATATTTTAGTGCGGGAAACTGAAGCTTTATTCTTCCTGAATTTATAATATAATGCCAGTGTGACAGCTGCCAGGCTGAGTTTAGGAACACAAAACAGCCATGTAACTCCACTTCTGATGTTTCTCATTCATGGGTACTTCAGTTATGTGCCTTAGATATTGAGAGGAGAAGGCAAAGATGTGAGTTAGTTTGTCAAGTGAAATAAAGAGCCCGTTAGTTATTAACTTGGCCCCAGGGCCAAATGACCGAATTAGCCCATTATCGCCCACCCGTAGTTGGGGATTTCGGGAGACAATCTGCTCACTTGTCGACCTCGCCTAGCAAGCAGATCTTAGCGTGTATGTCCACCTTAATTCTCGCGTTTGCCTGCTTTTTACCTTGGCCCCCCCCTTAGCTAAGGCTACAGGTATATATGCTGCAGGATAAGCCAAACCTATATCTAGAAGAGCAAATAAGTGTCCAGTCCAGCCTAGGTTCCCCTAGAGGGGGCAGCCCCACACTTATGCATGCCAGTGAAACTGTATTGGGTTGCCATGAACAAGAAAATGAAATTGTCGATCTGCACAGGTATCATTTGTTATGCTCTTAATCGCTCCATTGTAGAATCCCCTAATCAACCAACAGCAGGGAACATCGTTTAGTTATAATAATGAAAGCAAATGTCTGATCCATTGGTGTAAGTTAATTTACTGGCTTAGTTAATGAGCCCCAGCATTTTTTTTTTTTTGCTAAACACTGCAGCATAAGTATCTCTCTGCTGTAGTGCTGGCAAATAAGCTGTAATGCACTATTGTGTTTAACACAGTATTAATCTTGATCACTGGATTGCAATTTGGATTGCAGTATATTCTGTGGAATAAACACGTTGGCATTGGGTTGCTGCAGTTTGGTTTAGCTGTGCAGTTAGTTTGCTTACATTGAAAATTGCAGCAGATGCACAGATATGAGCACAGAGGATGCAAAATGCTGCTGCTAGCGATAATACAATGTTCTAGCTATAATGTTACAATCTTATTGCTTCTTAATGTGTTCAGGGTTCTTTTGCCACTTAGTTACCAGTGAAAAGGAAACCTATTTAAAGATACATTATAAAGTAATATAGCAACATTTGCTTACTAAGCTACAACACATTATATAGAACAGAATCAACTCAAATTTGTGATTCAAAGACTTGGCCTGTGTATAGGTTAACCTTTATTATTCATATAGCCAAAACACTCAGCAACAAAAGTTAACTTCATGATTGGGTGAAGGTGGTTCAATATGAGAAGGCCTGTTATGTTGCCTGATATCAATTTAGCTTGACAAAAACATTCATGTATATGTTGTCATATGTGTTAACTATACTCAGAACAACTGGATTCTCAATGTAACACCCCTGTCAGCAACACCTATGGCCTGTTCATGTTATCGTGTTGTCCCATTTGCACCATTATCTACTTTACCATTCACTGTTTTATATGTACTACCTTGATATATAGGGTCTAAAGTGCTAAAGCTGACCATACATGCACCAATGTTATCGTACAAAACCTTGTTTCGTGCAATATTCGGTGCGTGCATGGCGGATGAATGAGATGACTGATATTGCAAAAGCTTCGATTGGGTGGGACAAAAGATTTTGCAACTGAGCAAAATCTGCGTTTAGGGCTGAAACATCAGATGGAGGTAGAATCCCTATTGTTTCTACCTCCATATCTGACGATTCAGCCCTGAACATCAATGGAGGGAACAAACGATCTTTCCTGTGACCATTAGTTGCAGGAAAGATCGTAATTGGTACGTGGGTGGCAACCTTATGGGTGAAAGACTACTTCTAGCCTCAACCCATTTGATGTTATGCCTCATAAGCTTAATCAGACCAGTCTCCCGGCTCTTTTCCTCCTATTACATTCCTACTTAAAAAAATAAGAAAAGGAATGAAAAAATATTGCATGTAAAAATAAATGTTTTGCTCCTGACATGGAGCTTTATCCATGGTACTGTCATTGGTTGTTCTGAGCAGTGATGAATTATCTCTCACACTTGTGAGTAACCTTGTTTTAATCTTTAAGAAAGAAAGTTATATCTGGACATTAGAATACTAATAAGTTATGGTCATGTAGAAAATTGTTCTTATTGTGTGCTTCCCATATATTTAATTATTAATTATTAAAAGGGATTCAAGGCAGTCATGGTCGATTTTTGTTCTTGTCTTTTTAGGAGACCGAGTGGACTTTTTTTTTTTTTTTTGGTCATTCCTCTTTTAGTTGTGTTTTTATGTCAGCAAACATAATTTAGATTTGTTGTGACAGATCTTTCCCTTTATATCTGTACAATTTTTTATGAATGAAACTTTGGATTTCAGCGGTATTGCTCATAATAATAATAATAATAAACCAAGTGAAATGGACTGATGAATAGATTGATGTTTGATGCTGCTTCCTCATAATATCAATATAATCCCCAACTGAGTTTTAATGGTTGACTGAGCCTGAAGTGGACCTCCTCCTACTATTTCTCAGTTGCCACCTCCTGAGCAAATCCCCAGCCCCCCACCAAGATTTTTTGTTTGATTTTGTACCGTCATAGTGGTTAACTCAGGAAAACAACTGTTAGATTCTTTTTTTTTTTTTTTTTTTTACCTCAATACAGTGTATAGGATAATGGACTACTTATTTATGTTGACCTCTTGATTGAGAAAACACATAATAGTAAATAAATGCATGGATTCTGGCCTAATTAAGCAGCTGATTTAACAATCCATGCAGGGCTGAAGTTCTAGGTAGCGAGAGTGTGAGAACATTTAATAAATGGCCACAAATTCACCCACCACAGTCTGTAGCATTTTGGATAATGGACTCTGGGAAGAGATAGTGTCTGTAACACAGCAGGTATAGTAAAGTAATTGTTTCTGTATTAGCAGTGGGAATAAAACTCATGCCACACAGGGGTGTTTTTTTTTGGCTGTGTATAAATGTAGACAAGATGCAGAATAAAAAGCTAACCTGCTTCCATCCGCTCACTGATGTAAGTGCACTGGCAGGCACAGAACTGCCTTGTGTGTACATAAATGGAGCTGATTTTGGCATGGAAATGCCAATGTATTCATTTTATTCTCTCTGCACATTGGTTGAAACCTTGCCTGTCAGTGCACTTGTTGATCACCTTCAACTTAACTTTTAGTATAATGTAGATCATGCTATTCTGAGACAATTTGCAGTTGGTCTTCATTTTTAATTATTTAGCTTTTTATGTAGCAGCTCTTCAGTTTAAGCAGCTAACTGGTTGCTTGGATTCATATTATCCTAGAAACCAAGCTTTGATTTGAACGAGAGACTGAAATATTAATAGGTGATGTCCTGAATAGAAAGGTAAGTAATAAAAAGTAACAATAAAATTGTAGCCTCGCAGTCTTTTGGCTTACGGGGTCAGTGACACCCATTTGATAGAAAAAATGAAGATCAATTGAAAAACAGCCTTATGTAGCATTAGCCTCAGCCCGGATTTCTTTTTCGGGCGCCCAGAGGCCGCCCCCATCCCCCCCTCCAGATCGCGTGCATCTTTGGGTGACTTGGCAAAAACTAAGCACCGCATATGCTGAAGGGAAGGCATTTAGGGGAGATTAGCTGCCCATGGTAGCTGAAATTTAACTTTAATCTCCCATGGGCCATGGCCTAATAGTTTCTAGAAAGGGACTGTTGCTGTGGGATAGCAGGTATAGTAGGGAGAGATGGTGCCTGTAGTAGCAGTGGGGGGATAGTAGTCTCTGGGAAGGGACTGGGGCTGTGGGATAGCAGGTATAGTAGGGAAAGATGGTGCCTATAGTAGCAGTGGGGGAATAAAAGCCTCAGAAAAGGGACTGTGCCTGTGGGATAGCAGGTATAGTAGGGAGAGATGGTGCCTATAGTAGCAGTGGGGGGATAATAGCCTCTGGGAAGGGACTGTGCCTGTGGGATAGCAGGTATAGTAGGGAGAGATGGTGCCTATAGTAGCAGTGGGGGGATAAAAGCCTCTGAAAAGGGACTGTGGCTGTGGGATAGCAGGTATAGTAGGGAGAGATGGTGCCTATAGTAGCAGTGGGGGGATAATAGCCTCTGAAAAGGGACTGTGGCTGTGGGATAGCAGGTATAGTAGGGAAAGATGGTGCCTATAGTAGCAGTGGGGGGATAAAAGCCTCAGAAAAGGGACTGTGCCTGTGGGATAGCAGGTATAGTAGGGAGAGATGGTGCCTGTAGTAAAAGTGGGATAATAGCCTCTGGGAAGGGACTGGGGCTGTGGTATAGCAGGTATAGTTGGGAGATAAATAAACTTATTATATTTTTGCCAAGTCCTGGTGTGTGCAGCTCATTCTCTTGCTTTATATATATATATATATATATATATATATATATATATATATATATATATATATATATATATATATATATATATATATATATATATATATATATATATATATATATATATATATATATATATATATATATATATATATATATATATATATATATAGAAGTCCAAGAATTGGGTGCACACCAGGATATTTTTTAAAAATTAAAACGTTACTTTTATTTAAACATGCTGTTAAAACAGGCCAACGTTTCGGTCTCCTCCTAAGACCATTATCAAGACATATATATATATATATATATATATATATATATATATATATATATATATATATATATATAGACATATATATATATATATATATATATATATAATATAGGGGCACATTCATGAAAACGTGAGTTCCAATCCCGAATGGGATAAATTCAGATTGGATACAATAATTTCTTAAGATCACAAATATCACGAAAATGCTTACGAAAAAATTGTATTAGTCATGATAATATCGTATTGGCGATCCAAAAGTCACAAAATTTTCGTACTGAACGATTGTAAACACGCAAGCAACGAAAAATTTGGCGAAAATATGCTCGGAGTGTTCGTGTCTTAGTAAATCTGCACCATAGTGTATATAGTGTATATCGTTTGATTTCACCATTAACTATATAAAAGCTGTGTCACTATACGGAGTATAAAATTAGATTAGCTGTTGGGTAGCTATTCAGTGTAGCCAAAAGATTCAGTCTGCAGCAGGGATCTTTAATGTAGCTGTTTTAACAGTTAAATTTTGTATCCAGGTGAACAAGGCTTTGCTGTTATGGAAGTGAAAGGATTTAATATTTCCCTGTTTATCTTTCTCAGACTGACACCATACTGTTAGGGTGATTTAGCTTGAAGAAACCTTATTTTGCCCCCAAGCTTGCACTCTATTGTTTTGGTATCCTAACTGAAAAATCTTTTTTTTTTGTTTTTAAATGTGTTCTGGAGTGTTATTAATATGATCTATGTTCCTCTGCATTCTGGCCATGCTCTTGCTGTAACAGACTAAGGTGACTGTGTTTTAACATGTCTAAAACCATTTGACTTATTTACTTTCCTTACGATAAGCAGCACCTCACCTGGCGCTGTCTGTCACTCTGACTCCTTGCACCCTCCCAAAAAGCCCCCTAGAACGTCCGGTCATGCTTAATCCGGGGGAGGTTGACAAGAACAGCTGATTGGGGGAGGGGGAGTGCACAGTACTATCCCCTTTGTCGCCCCAATGCCCCTAGCAGCTGTCAGGAGGGGGTGTATGGAGCAGAAGGGGGTAAGGAGTGGGAGCTGTGATTGAGTGTAAGAGGTGTAAGCCCTACAGAAGGTCTCACACTGCAAATAGCAGAGCTCCTGTTCTCCTCCACCCCCATCTCCTCCTCCCTCCTTCCTTCCATGTCCCTCTCAGGCACACGCATGGCCAAAGGGGCTTCTCTTTTCTGATCAAGCCACCTGTCTCCCTTACCTCCCCCACCCATCCTATACCCCCTCCTCTCTCCCAGCCCAGCTGTCCCGTACACACACACAGATCCAGACTGCCCCAGTCTCCTCATCTCTCCGCTCTTCTCCTCCTGGCAGTCGCTGCTGCTGCTAAGAAGCCTTCCGTGCCCCTTATTTATTTCTTTTTCCCACTCATGCCCCCGGGCTCTCCCTTACCTCAGCCTTTATTCTGATATCCTCTTGTAACCAGCGTCCCAGTTCCAGTACAAAAGTGGACCCCACGCCGAGGGTTACTGCTCACAGGGTGGGCTCTGACAGGAGCATGTTTGGTGTATACTGCATGGAATATCCGTATCCAGTTGTGCAGGTAAGGAAGCTTGCTCGCTCTCTTGCTCTCTTCTGCTGAAACTCCTTTACATGTATATGGGCTTCCCCCACCCCTTAACCCTGCATGGAATCCCCTTCCCTCACTGTGCCTCCCCTCTGTATACAGGATTCCTTGTGTATTGGTTATCCTCCTACTATACTGAAAACATTCATCATAGCCCACCTCTGTGTGGTTTTCCTGTGAGGATTGTTCCCCCTTTTTTGTGTGGAATTTCTTCATATCCCTCCATATTAGTCATCCCCCAAAACAACACATTCTTCTCCTGAATGCAGTATTCCCATTGCCTTATTATAAGCATCTACTCTGTTCCAAGATCCCTGCTTTAGTCGAGTTGGCCCATTAGTAAATAGGTCCCACTCCAAATACATATCATACCATATTGCTTTAGCTTTCAGTGTCTCCTTGTGAGTTCGAAGATTCTTTAAATCCTCATTATGCTTATTTGCACTGTCTAGATTATATGTAAGTAGCCTTTTATTGAAGATAAGTACATTAGGTTAAATGAGCAATGTCACTGAACAACTGTATATGTTGTTCTCAGCCTGCACCGTTTCCTTGGTGCCTGGTGGAAGCTGTGCAGTAAGGTTAGGAAGACTTATAGCCTTTTCCTCACCCTCTTGGGCAAACTTTGACAACCTCTTTAAAGGCATTATGGCATGAATCGTGTATCAGAACTTATTAGATAAAGCAATTTCTTAATATGTAATTTCTGATCTGAAGCTTAGTAATTTCTCTCTTTCTGAAGCCCATGCCAGTTCCTGATTGACTGGGCATGCTGGGAGTTGTAGTTTAATGCATCTAAAGGTCCCACAAATTGTACTTTGCAGCCCTAAGCTTTTTGCACTTTTAAAGGCCTGTGACAAGTTGCAGAAAACTTTTCAAGTTTTTAGAAAAGAATGTATTTTGGTATATCTACATTCAGGCAAATAGTTATTCCCTATTAAATATGTATATTAATTAAATTGCCTGTGCTTGGCATGGGTATTTATATAAATAGTACAGATAATGAGTGATTGAAGCGGCTGTGACAGAGTGGCAGTGACCCCCTCAATGACAGGTCTTATGGTAACCCAACTCTACAGAATGTGTGGGAAATGGGATATGTGACGATTGATCCGCACCCCAAACAGCTTGCCCTTGAAATGGGCTGTCCTTGAAAGCAGAAGCAGAAAATGTTAGAGCCCCTCTTAGGCCTATATCATTCAAATAAGGATAGTCCAGCCACTGGGACTACTGGACCCTTTACCATTTTCTAAATGTGAAATGGTAGATGTGTGCTTATCTATAATATTTCCTGGGATTGTTTGTGTGGTTTTAGTTGTATTTAATTATTAGTCCTTCAAAATAAAATTGATTTATACATAAACGTAAACCATCTAGATGTTGACCTACAATTAATGAACGCGTTGACTGTCGTTTTTGCAAGTTGCAGTTCAGCAACATCTTAAGGGCCCCTGTTTGTTCATGACTGATTTATGCTGTGACAAATGTGTGTATGTTATAAGACAAACTACATAATAGTGTGCTCTGTAGGATACCTTGCATGCCATCTGCAATGAAATAACCAAACTTGCACTCAGTGGCATGCTAACTGGCATAGCACATTCACCCCTAATTCCTGGTCTGAAGCCTAAAAATCATCTTGGCCTAGTCAAGGAATATCACTCCTTTTCCCAACCACAACACATGCCAGTTATAATGAAGGGCTTTTTCTATGGCCACGTGGAGCTTAAATTACCTGCAGTCATTCATATAAAAATGTCCATTGTCACAATTGTGCGATATATATATATATATATATATATAATAACTTTCATATGCTCCTTTCCCACTATAGCAACACAGATCAGAAGAAACAAACAGCAGAAAGTGAATATTCCCCCTTCTTTTGCTACAACAAATATTCTAAATAAACTGCCACAGTACACAAGATATATCATATCATAGACATAACATATAAAAGCATTATGGGCCTGCAGTTGTGCTAAACTACCCAGCACTATTTGGGAAGAACGTTGTATCCTCTATTTGGTACATCCCACTGTGTAACCTGATAAAAACTTCCAACTCAAAAGAAATCCTAGTGAATCTAGTGTTTGACCCCATTTAAGCTGGCCATACATGCACCAATATAATCTGTTCCATACAATTTTCGGACTGTGTATGGGCTTCAAATTATCATCCTGATAAATTTCGTACCATGGTGATTGGTCATTTAGTCAGTTGGACAGGTTAGAACATTCTGTCGGATAATGATAAATTCTGCACATGTATTATGTATCTGGGGGGACCTACAATGCATTTCCGGGACGTCACTATTTCATGTTCAGAACATCCTCCGATTTGTTATTTTTAGGACTGTATCCTACAATTTCAGTCAGAATGTTTTTGATCATTGCATTTAAAGGTACGATCAATATCCAAAAGTTGGTCGGAAGAAGACTAAAATCTAAACGTGTATGGCCAGCTTTACTCTGAGTTTCTTATGAGATGAAATGTGTGCATTCCTGATGAGATAAATCTAAAATACAGTTCTTTTTTAATCTGCTGAACTATGAGCCAAATCTAATTTCATACACACACACACATCTATAGACAGAGTTTTTGCTCTTTTGGACTTACAGGGTTAAAATGTGGACAGAAAGCGAAATGTAGAATTGTATAGAATGTATATCAGCCTTCCAGATGGCTGGAACATTAGGTGGTCTGTGAGCCAATGCACCATTGCCTGGTATGTATGTTAAAATGGTGGTCCTCCAGGTTATGTTCGTAGTAAGTGTTGGTTGGGGGTGGGCTTAATCTCTTCCTTGGTATAAGGGCAAATTACAAATTATTATAAAGTGGTAATTATTGCATTTGTTTTGTATTACACCAGGATGTATAGGCTGTTTAGTGGGGGCTAGGGTTGAAAATCTTTGATTCAAACGTTCTTGTTTGTCGTATTCTGGTGTCTCAATTCTTAGTGGTGCCAACATCCTTAGTGAGCCATTTTATTCACTGGCCATGTTTGCACTGCAGGTTGATATGAAACTTTGCTAGCCAGTTGGTTTCCCAAAGCCACATGGCTGGAAGACCCCCTTAGCTAGCAAAAATAATAATATGGATGACCCTAATCCTGGTATGGTTGATTTCTGTCATGGAAGGAAATATGTCAACTTTAGTTGGTTGGCACCTCTGATAAGCACAATATTACCAGGACTTGTATAAAGCACAATAAAAGTAACGAAAAAAATGCCAGGTATCAACATATATTTTCAATTACAGTTAACAAAGCAGGAAGTGAGTAAAGTGGCCTTTTTGTACAGAATTCTGTGGCATTATAGATACTTATGATGTCATTATTTTGATATAAGAAACTGAATGCCATCAAACTGCTTTTCCATGGAATTATTGGATTTATTTTATTGATCAAAATTACTCTCTTTGCCCCAGTTTTGCATCAGCATGGCAAGAGCATGTAACTACTGTATTTCATGACTAAGTACTTCTAGTATTCCCTTAGGAGCCCCTTAGGGCAGCTTGTGGTCCTGCTTATATAAACAGAGTCTCCTGCCACATGGGAAAAGTGAGGAGCTCTAACGGTCTTCATATCTTTAGCTTTGCTGCTGCTGCTGCATTACCCTGCATTCGGGGCTTGGCCAACTCGTGAAACGACTGCTGCCGCTCTATGAATAATTTACTTCTGCATCTAAATTGAAACAGTGGATTCAGGTCCTTCGGGCAGGCTTTCCAGCAACATCATCATATAATGTTGCTGAGTATGTGTTTGAGTCTATTCTTCAGACAATAAAACAAGATTTAACCACTTGCTTGTCAGAGAAGGTTTATAATGCTTTGAATTGCGAACAAATTCTTCTGATTTAATGGTATATCTGAAATTCCTAATGTCCTGCATATGTCATTTTAATTCAGTACCCCATCTCTTAGGGAAGCAGCAGATAAACTGTGCTCTCCTTTTAGGGCTTGCAGGGCCAGCCTGCATGTTATGTCCGAGGAAAGGTCCTGCTTTACAACATCAATGACTTTTTGGTACTCAGGATTCAATAACAAATTTTGTAATGGCATCATTGTGTGGTTTATATACTGCAGAACCTGTGCATGAAACCTTGGCTCTACAATGCTGCATAATTGTTGCAGTGCTTTTTTTTTTTTTTTTTGTAACTGTTAGTAACAATTATTTATAAAGTAGACCACAGTTTTCTGTTTATTTACATCACTATGTAACAGGGGAGATGTATATCTGCTGTACATATTTTTTACAAATTGCTATTTTACATTTTTATTTAATATCAGTGGCATTGCTTACTCAATCATTGGCTTCAGCAGCATCCTGCTTGCTTAATCAGGGCAGGGGTGGCTTTGATGTACCCTATCTTGTGCTTGCTCATTTGTAAAGCATTAATCCCACTGGCCTCCAGTACACAAATGAGTGAGCAAGAGACGGGGCATGTACAGTAGCGCCACTCTGTCCTGACTTCCCCCTGACCAACACTAGCTAATGACTTGGCCACTCTAGACTCAATTAACCTGTGTAGGCAAAAACTGTGGCCTTAGGCAGATTTGCAAGCTGCATGAGTCTGTTTACATGGTCCTCTTATGACAGGCCTCCCTATGAACTGATGTTCATCTCAATGACCAAACAATTGAACAAAAACAATCTGCTCCACCACCAGGGTGCATAATTCTGGCAAAGACCTACTTTATTGACATATTCATCCAAAGGCTGTATCTTTCAGCGTATGACTGACTTTACTCTGCATCCCAATGATGGGCTAAATGCTTACCCAGAGATAAAATAAAAATAAAGAATGCTTAGTGATCAATGCCTGTTTTCAAAATACTTTTAAACACAAAACATTTAATCCCCACTATGTAATATTTTTTAAAGACGCGTCTGGAGTGGTAACAACCTTAAGTCTAAATATTTATTTCTAACAAAAAAACAATGCCATTTTTACTGAATTAAAAATGAAATAAAAATATCACAGGGAACATCATTTCAGTGCTGGATTTGTTATTCAGTAGCATGAAAGAATCGGTCAAGGATCTGAATAGTTTTGCAAGGCCGTGTATGTGCGCGTGTATTTAATATTTCATTTTTTTTCTTAAGACTTTGTGCCATTGCAGGGGCAGCCCAATAGAGAGACAGGATTTAAAGAGATTTCTTCACAGCCTGATGCACCCAGTTCGCTATCTTTAGATGTGTATGTCCATTTATTAAACATCAAGGCAGCCCTCTGCACACTACCAGTGGTTTTAATACAGCACTGAGAGATCAGCAGTTTTAGCTGAGCATGAAAAATCTCATCCCTCTCAAAGGATTTTTTTTTTCTTTATTTGATTCACCATTCACAACTGTAGAAAGGCTGAAATATTAAATAACCCTAAACCTTAAAATGTCCCCAAGCAGTTACTTATTTCATATAAAAAGAGTATAATGGACCTTTAACTCTCTACTCACTACTGGCACAACTGAATTACTAGTTTAGATCTAGAATTAGCAAGCTGAATGCTTTTGTGTGTTGTGATTTTGCTGCCTACACTGTAGCTATCAATGCTACGCTATAGACCAGCAAGAGCAGGGTATCATAAATCACCTTCCAGCTAGCACCAGTCTCAAGAGATTGTTGCCCAGTATGATCCTATCTAATGCAGTGTGCTCCAGAACAGTTGCATGTAGCAAAGCAATTTTCTACTTGCCCTGCAACTCTTTGGTAGAGATAACGGGGCACCTTGCTGGTAGATGACAGTCTGCACCATTCACAAATATTTATATAAAAGGTTTCCTGCATTTAACAATTTACATAATTTTTTAATATATAGGGCTGTGGTACATTCCTTGTTGATCAGCCCTTTGCACTAATGTTCTAGCGTACGTGTTCTGACTAACATTGCTGGATCTTTTCAGTATCATTTGAACATTTCCTCTGCTCGTTTTTTCTCTCTGCACATGTACAGGGTCAGGACTTGGAGCTGGTGAGTAATGAGATGTGGGAGGCTGGAACAGTAAGTGCATAGGGTGCCATGCAACAATTGTAAAGTATAACAGGCACATATGCACATATCATTTTCAGCATTAGCTCACTGTTTGTGATATATGTTCTTTTTAACTGGTAGAGTGGCAATGGTTTCCTTTAGCAATGCTATCTTCATTATCTCTGAAGTGTTCTTCTACTGTGTAAGGAGAATTTGATTCTTTAAACTGTAAAATGAAGAACAAAAAGGAAATCTGTTTTTCCAAGAAAGACACTTTTCCCTAAGTATAATTCCAAACCTCTTGAACAGAATTTATTGCCCTATCCATATAAGGCTTATTGTGCAGAGGGAGTTTTGCCAGCCGCTGTGACCTCATGGTAAACACCAGTATCCAATTTCCTGTTGTAGGGCACATGTTAGCAGGCAGTCTCTGCCTATAAACCCTCACTTCTGTGTTTCTGGGTAGAGGCCACTCAGTGGTTTTCAGGGATTTTTGCCTTTTGCCATGGGCCTGAATAGTCAAATGCTGTAGTGGTTACCAAATAATGTCAAGTGGCAGCAGCAGGTGAACCCAAGCCCAAGCCAAAGACTCAAGTTTCCAAGAGAGGGCGACACTTTCAAAGAGATTAGCATGTCAAATGTAACACTTATTTTGATAACTGCATGATGTAGCATTTACTACATCCATTTGTTTGTTTGTTACTTACAGTTGGTTATTTGGGGGCCAAGGAACTTTAAAGTTCAGCACAAGAGAGTTTACTTGTGAGTAGTGAACATATTTGCATTGGTACAGTAACCTGTAGCAAATCAGCGAGAAAGTAGCTTTAATAAGTCTACTATAAGTCAGTGCTCCCTCTGAGCTGTGCACTCATGCATGCATGCAGATTGTAAGGCACACAGCAAAGTGTGGTGCACACAAAGAATTTTGTGTGAAAACACAAATTTTATATTTATTCTGACCTTAGCACATAGTTGTGTGTGCACAAAATTATTTATGCACATAGCCAAGAAAGAATTAGAGGAACATTGCTGTAAGCAGAATAATAATTGCAAACCTCTAATTACTTCACTAAGCCAATTTGCTCAGCATTAGTAAATGTGACCCACTCTTTACTTTCAAATATCCTGTGGTTTTCTATAAACATCGTAAGTTAGGTTGAGAAGAGATACATGTCCGTCAAGTTCAACCTTTTATGCCTATATATAAACTGCCTAACTGCTAGTTGATCCAGAGGAAGGCAAAAAAACCCTTCTGAAGCCTTCCTGACTCCATGATGGCAATCGGACCAGTCCCTGGATCAACTTGTACTGAGAGCTATCTCCCATAACCCTGTATTCCCTCACTTGTACTGAGAGCTATCTCCCATAATCCTGTATTCCCTCACTTGTACTGAGAGCTATCTCCCATACCCCTGTATTCCCTCACTTGTACTGAGAGCTATCTCCCATACCCCTGTATTCCCTCACTTGTACTGAGAGCTATCTCCCCTACCCCTGTATTCCCTCACTTGTACTGAGAGCTATCTCCCCTACCCCTGTATTCCCTCACTTGTACTGAGAGCTATCTCCCATACCCCTGTATTCCCTCACTTGCTAAATAGCCATCCAACCCCTTCTTAAAGTTATCTAATGTATCAGCCAGTACGACTGATATCCAAATATTCTGATGGAACCTTCTTTCTTCTAATCTGAGTGGGTGTCCTCGTGTCAGTTTGAAGGACCTACTGGTAAATAAATCATTAGAGAGTTTATTATATGATCCCCTTATATATATATGAAGGGGTGGTTCACCTTTAAGTTAACTTGTAGTATGTTATAAAATGGCCTTACCTAGCAACTTTGCAATTGGACTTCATTATTTATTTTTTATGGTTTTTGAGTTATTTGCCTTCCTCTTCTACCTCTCTCCAGCTTTCAAATGGGGTCACTTCAATTGAAACCATTCATCTGTGAGGCTACAATTTTATTATTATTGTTACGTTTTTATTACTGAGCTACCTATTTAGTCCCTCTATAATACTTATTCCAGTCCCTTAGTAAAACCACTCCCTAGTTGCTAGGGACAATAAGACCCTAGCAACCAAATAGCTGCTGAAATTACAAACGGGAGAGCTCAACTTTGTGTGATTTAAATAAATATATGTTATTGTAAAAAAGATAAATGTCAGTAAGCTTTAATGTAAACATATCCTCTGACACATTAGTGCTGGTCTTGCTATTCAGGGCATCCAACTTCATATACTTCAAGTTTCCCCCACACTGGCTCCCAGCATGTGAGGCTGGCCTCTTTAGGGGGGTTTATGGCCTTGGTTGGGGGACCTACCCCAAAGGCCAGTTAGGGACAGTTTGAAGAGAATGTCTAGTTTGTCTCCTAGATTCTCTTCAGAAGCCATATAGTAGGTCAAATAGCACAATATTTGGGATGAACACTGATTTGATGTCCTAGAGATTCTTGGACCTGTGGCTGAATGTATGATATAGTAATGCGTTCTGTATATGTTTGTAACCTTGTATGGACTAAAGGGCCCTGACAAAATTGTTGGGCCTCAAAGCAGGTTTTGGACCAAATAAGGCTAACAACCACTGCCCGACTGGTGAACAATAGTAGGTACATACAGTGCCTCTGGAATGTCAGTGCTTGTAGATACCAGCCTGCTCACAGGAGCTGTAACACCTTAGGCACACTTTAAAAGCATTTGCAAGTATTTTCAACTACTTTTTTAGGAAGATTCCAGCATCTTCTGAGGACCAGTTTTAAACCATCATTAGGATTTCTTGTCAGCTTGTGAATCTAAAATGACACCGTGGAATGTGTTTTATAAACAAGTAGAAAATGCTTGACACTATATATATATATATATATATATATATATATATATATATATAATCAGATTTCATATTTGCATATTATGCAAATGCTTAATATCATTCAGTAGGAAGGAATAATGTTCAGAATGTGTCTTTAGTGGAAATTCTATCTTCCAACTTCTTCGAGCCAGTAAGATTTAAGGAGATTAGTATTGGTTGTTGCAGCAATCTCCTGCATTAAACTCCAATCACTTCATGAATGCCTTACTTGAAAGGGAAAATTGACTCTCCCCATTGTAATAATGATGCTCATCTTCTAGCCCTGTAGCTGTGGCTAGAGGCTCACGTACAATCCCCTGCCCTGGTGCCAGTCTGACTATGATGTATTTAACAGTGGTGATCAACAGAATGAATACATTTTTGAGTAGACTTACAGGAAGTTAAAATGTTCTCATTCTAATAAGGCATTTCATGTCTCTCATTTCTCATGGGTTAGAGATTTGTGCCGGCAAAGAACACAGGTCTCTGAGTGGTGATCAGTGTTAAGTGTTCATTTCAGTTAAAACATTAGTGTATCCTCATTAGTTCCTATTCCCTGATTAATAAAGCTCCTTGTGTCCCTTATCTGGTGTAGATGGCACATTTGGTCCATGTATTTAGATTATTTTCTGCCCCCAAGTTAATAACAACAACAGACAATCGAGTGCCTGTTTTCTTAGAGATTTTGATATTCAAAAAAAGAACAAATCAATTTTAAGGACATCAAAAATACACAATGCAGCCAATATCTGACACATGAAGGTTAAGGCTTATTGTAGTAATGTGCCATCTACCGTAGTGCGAATAAGCCCTAAGGTCTCTAACGCCTTTAGGAGAAGGAGGATGTTAAAAAAGCATTGGTAGGGCACTGCAAAGCAGGCTTGCCTGAGGCTGCACATTGACTAGCACCTTCCTTGCAGTCTCTTGGTCTTGCTTGAGTTTACAACCTAATTAAAATGCTTCTTCTAGTGTTACGGGAGAATGAAAAGATGCAATTGATTTAAACATGTCACATGATACAACTAGCTAAATAAAGGGAAATGAACATTTAGCTATGATTAAAAAAAAAAACCTATCCTGTGCCCTATACATAACCGGTTAGAAGGAGCGTTTAGTAGTCACCGCTGGATATTCTCATAATAAAAGAAGCATGTTCTGCAAAGCTTCCCACCTAACTTAGAGCAAGATGTGTTTTCTGAAGCAATTTTACCATGAACATTCTTTTGCTGGAAGGCAGACATTTTCTATGGCAAGGTCCATGACAAGACCAGGTCAGTGACGGAAGCTTTTTTTTTTTAATGTGGGCCAATTTGCAATACTTGAAACCATAGACCTAAACATTTCTGGGTTGGTTGATGACACTATACACTAACCTTGGTCAGTCTTATTTATTTATTTTTTTCAATCTGCTTTGGATCACTTGCTCCAGAGACTGATTACATAAATCCACAATTTAATGGAGCCTTACATTGACAGATGATTTTACAATCAAAAAAATTTTGTCCTTAAATGACCAGCCTTAATAGCAGTATACCATAGAGCTGTAGCTCTGCGTGCATGCACGCACAGTAATGGCTGCCTCTTTGTACATCATCATGTATTTATGTAGCGCCAGAAAATTATCCATTCCCATGGTTGTTGGCTCAGGTCTGCTTCAATAAGCAAAAATAATTATTTGTTTGCCTTCTTATATTTAAGTTTACTTACAAATTTCTTGGATGGCTGCATGGAGCCTACCAATAAAATCATTGCCTTGGGCTCTCTGGCACCTTGAAGCAGCCCTAGTGACTTCTGTTAAAAAATGACACCCCTTTGCTTTTCCTCTTTCTTTTTCACAAGGGCATTAGGTCTGTTAGTTGGTACAGATGAATCTGCCATGAGACCAGAACTTTCTAAAGTCTTACTAAGGAACAGCACAATCTGTAATGTATCATTAAGGAGATCTGGCATGGGGAGTGTTGTAGAGAAGGGGTGAAGATGATTTCAAAAAGGGATACTGGGAAATGTGATGCTTAGGGGCATATTTATTATGCTGTGTAAAATGAATTTGCTCAAAAAACATTGTAAAAAGCTGTGTAAAATAAATAGAGAAGATCGCAGTCTGAATGCCAGATTTTACGCCGTTATTTGATGTAAGTTCTGGCGGAAGAAAAAACGCATAAAAAATTAAGCTGATTTTATGCCGTTTTTTACACGGTGAAGCCTGGCAAATTTTCTTGCCGTTTTTACACAGCATAATAAATATGCCCCTTAGTCTGGAAATGTGTTTTTGTAAAAAAGTTCAGAATAGAATCACAGACTTTTCTAGCGGGAGGATAGTAAGACTAACTGGGTTCCTTAAAAGCACATACTCCAATCTCTCCTTTGTTGTTGGCTTTTTGCAGTTGCCTTGCACCATTGATATGGTCCACTGAGTACCTTAGTTATGCGCCCAGTAGTACTGATGGAGCACACTGACAGAATAAACAGAGCATTTTCCCTTACTGAGTATCTAACATCCCAGGCTGAATACGTTGGACAGTTGTTTGGCTAATTTTTCAATGAACAGCACCCAGTTTCCTAAATTTGTCAGTCAAGCATCATCATTACATTTGCTCTTTGTTAAGAATTTGGTTTGGGTGGACTGAAACTTTCCAACTGCCAACATCATTATTACTAGCAATAGAACATTCTAAAGGGTATATTGTAAATAATATACCCTTTATATTCTATAAAGAATATGTGGTTCCTATTGTTGTTGTAATATCTTTTTTGGCTCTGATATATCTCCAAGCTCTGTTAGAGACCCTTGCAATATTTATAAAAAGCCCTGCTAATAATTCACTGCTGCTCTCACTTTAACTCTTCCATCACTGTAATATCCAACTGTACATACTCCTTATTGTTTTCCTGTCATTTTTATTTCTGAATTTCTTCCTCGCCTTTATACTGTATTGTCTCCCTTTTGCATATTATTTCCCTATCACAGCACCACCTATGTTTTCTGACTTCCTTCCTCCCTTGTCAATGCATTCTCATTCAGCTTGGACCACTTACATTATCTGTCACTAATATTTCCCATCATCTCTAGGTCCTTACATTTTTTATTTTCCTCCAGAACGCCACATACCAGTGCAATTTCCAGTACACCCAATTCAAAAAAAAAAAAAAAAAAAAAATATATATATATATATATATATATATATAGTGTGTGCTAACAGTCTAAGAGATCAAAGTCAGAGACAAAAATCTTTACCTAAAACGGGTGTTGACCTGGGTGTATATACCCCAGGTCCCTCGCCAAATATTTCAAATGCTAGTACACATGCAGTGAAGGCATGCCTATGATTAAGTGCGGGTACGCACGAAACGCGTCAGGCGTTCTGGGTTTTTAAGAATGTAAATAAAGTTTGAGTTTTGTCCATTTTCTGGTTGACCATGGTGCTTTGCGAGCCGCTTTCTTCAGAGATTTCAATTTCCAGTACCACCACCTCCTCAGATATATTCTCCTACCCCCCAGTATTCCTCCCAATGCCTTGAGTAAAGTGCCATGGCAAGTAGCTGCTACTAGTAGCTGTGGGGCCGATTTACTAAAGGTCGATAACGCTTATCGTGCTTTTTTTGCATTAAGTCCTGATTCATCATGCGTGCGCAAAAAACGTTATTTACCTCGCATTGCATTAATTCCCGCATAGAAATAATATTAACGCATGATTCACAAACACATATGAAGCGTTAAACACGCTAAATATTGCGTTAATCTGTGCAAATATTAACACCTAATTGGGGCAGGCGGTAGTTAAAGAAAATTGTGGTTCGTGAGCTTTTGGCAACACAACATGGAGTTTGCAGTGGGATTTTTCTAAGTATGTGTTGGCCCTAGAGTGATGCAGCCTCCAGTTTTCAGGGAAATGGTAATTTTCAGAAAAGTAGTTTTCCGAAAGTAATGGTTACGTGTGTAATATTGTGCGCTAATATAGCACGCGGCAAAATATATCACGTACAGCGGGAAAAATAACGCACGCGGCGGCAAGAAAAACGCTCATGGCGAGTTAAATAATGCAAAGAACATTGCGTCTTAATTATGACGCGTGTCCTTTTAGTGTATCAAGTGTTAAGTCACAAAAAATAAGAAGCGATAACATTTTTAACGCATGCTATAAATAGCGCTCATTTTAACGCCCTTTAGTGAATCAACCCCTGTGTGTCTTCACCCTAAAGGGATGTTGGGAAATTGCTTGTAGAACTATTATGGCTTTCTTTCCATCTGTGGAATCAGGTATGTTTGTGTAGAAAAAATACATTTATATTTATTTCTAAAAGTTCATATAGTGTTTAACACCTTAAAGTTGCATAGTAGACAGTGGTAATAAATGCATTTTGCAATTGGTCTTTTTTTATTTGTTTTTTTTTTTAGCTTCAAGATGGTTGCTAGGGCTTATTTTCCATAGCAGCCAGGCAGTAGTTAGGAAGTCAGAATGCAGTATAAGTAGGAGATGACCTAAGTAGAAAAAAACAAAATGAGATTAACTTTAAAAATGCAACATTACTGGTGGGTCTCGAAAATGTTATAATAGGTTATGAAAAGTGAAAAAGTTATTTTAACATTGAAACATTGAAACATTTCAATTAACATTGAAATTATCCTTTAACTGTATCTTAACATGGCAGATCTGACCAATGTTGTGCCCATATTTCTAGGCATTCTAGTCAAAGTAATTGCAAATACCGTGTGGTATGGGGGAACCCAAATATGACCAGTGATGGTAATATTTAGTTGTATATTATTGGTGTATGTCTCCGGTTTTACCTTCATTTGCAGTGTTCAGCTTGTTGCATCACAAACACGTTGTTTGTCCAAATTGCATAAACATGCCATGGTACTGTCCCTTTATGTGAAGGTGTATGCAGTTTTAGGGAAGGCTGGCTGAGTATGTACAGTCTGTAGCTGAGTGTTGCCATGTAGAGCTGCTGCGAGGGTCTGTAAGTGCCTCATGTATCCGTTTCAGTCTGTAAGGTTCGCCTGCAGCATTACTCGCCCGCAGCAGTTATTCCTCCCTTCCTGCTGAAAAACAATCAGTCAATTAAATCTGTCTTTTTCATTTCATTGGCAGCCTGATCTGTGATGGGGGTCATGCCGTGCCATAGCCATGCTTTGGTTTTCTTCCTCCTCCCCAAATTAAATACTGTAATTTAATTTTAGCATTATTTCACCCTCTTTATTTCACCTAAAAGCCACGTCCAGTAAATGTCTTATCTGTAATGTTCTTTGTATGTTATTCTGTTACACAGATGTCAGTCTCCTGTTTGTCTCCTTTATGTCTGCTTTTTTACTGTTGCAGATTTTCTTTTTTTTCTCCCAATTATTTCTCCTGTTTGCCATGTGTAATGAGAGATGTCCCTTCCAGCCAGCCATGCAGGAGAGGAGGGGGAGGGAAAGGAAGAGAGAGGAGGGAGCAGGGTCTGGGAGGGGGAGGAAGGGGAGGGAGGAGTGGCAGAGTGGTGATAAATTACCCCTGGTGTCAGAAGGAGGAGCTTGATCCTGAGAGAGAGAAAGAGAGCAAGGCAGCAAAGAAAGATAGGAAGAAAGGAAGGAGACAGACACAAGGACAAAGAATTACACCGGGATCCTAAGCATTAGCCCCCTTTAGACTTCAGTTCGAGGTGCTCAGGGAGCTTACTGTGCTCCCCTATCTGCTTTGTCCTTTCCTCTTCTGCTGGTTTATGGAGAAGAATAAAATGGTTTCGCAGGTAAGGGCTGCAATGTCCCTGTGTCTGTTTTCCTTCCCTCTCTTCCTCAGTCTGCATGATTCCCTCCCCCCTTTCCTATTTACCTCTCCCCATCCTTTGTGTTTCTGTCTTTGTTACTGCTGCTAATTAGTACCATGTGGGGCTTTTCCACTCCTTCCCCATATCTGCCATTTCCCTCACTGTACTACAGATCAGAATAACATTCGCTCACAGCACACCTCTCACCCTCTGCTCAACCCCAGCTACATTTCCTAATCCATAACTGGCATTTCTGCCTCACCCCCCCCCTCGTCCTCAGTATTCCTAAACCAAACCCGTTCATAGTCCTTAAAATTCATAATGGCGTTTCTTACGAACCTGCGTGGAGGCTCGCTGTTTTATTGCTTAAAGCTATATTTTTGTTGTTTTTATACCTATTGTCTGCTCCCATGCATGTGACACAGAACTGCCTTTGTGTATTTATAGAAAGGCATATATGTATAAAATGCATTTTAGTTGGGGGGAAAATGACATTTATTGCTTTAAACAACTACAGTCTTTCTGTAAATGTTGTTCAGTGCTGTTCAGATGTATCTCACCCAAATATACACGGGGCATTCCCAAGATATCACTGGGCGTGCAGGGAATCCTATGCAGAGTGCTCCGCAGCAGTCTGCGATTCCAGTTAAAGGTGCTTATTATATCCACGTTACAGGGAGCGGGACAGCAATTTGAAGGTGAAAGTAATCAGGTGGTAGGCGGATGAGTGGCATACACACAGCCATTCAGCTTGAAATATGTTAACCTGGTGCAATGGGAAAGCTTGGAGGTTCTGAGGATTCCTACTACATGGCTAAGATTGGCAACCCTTGTTGCAGGGACAACACATTTATATAAAGGAAGGGAATTTATGTTTGTTTTTTTCTCTGTATTATACTGGTATAAGCAACCTTGCATTCTGCATTCATTTTTACTGGTATTTCTGAACAGAAATATAATATACAACAGGGAAAATAAGTATTGAACACATAAACATTTTTCTCAGTAAATATATTATTGATGGTGCTATTGACATGAAATTTATACCAAATGTTGGTAAAAACCCAAGTAATTCACACATATAAAGAAATCAAAACAAATAAGTCCTTAAATGAAGTAATATGTAATAAAGTCAAATGACACAGGGAATAAGTATTGAACACATGAAGAAAAGGAGGTGCAAAAAGGCATGGAAGGCCAAGAAACCTGCTGAAATCTGTCAGTATTTAGAAAGCAATCCTGCCCCCTATCAGTGCAAATTAATATCAGCTAGTTTAGTCCTAATTGATGGCCTATAAAAAGGTTTCTTATTACCAAGATATTGCACAAAGAGCATCTCATGATGGGTAAAAGCAACTTTGCAACCTTATTGTTGCAAAACATACTGATGGCATTGGTTACAGACGTATTTAGTGTGCACTGCTGTGGCCATAATCCGGAAGTGGAAAGAACATCATTTGACCCAAAACCGGCCACAATCAGGTGCTTCTCGCAAGATTTCTGACAGAGGAGTCAAAAGAAGAGTCAGAGGAATTGCCCAAGAGCCAAGGATCACTTGTGGAAAGCTTCAGAAAGACCTTGAATTTACAGGTACAGTTGTTTCAAAGGAAACAGTAAGTAATGTGCTCAACCAACATGGCCACTATGCATGCTCACTGTGCCAGACTCCACTGTTGAAGCTTGTTTAAAGTTTGCTGCACAACATTTGAACACGCCAATGAAATTCTCTTTGGATGTCATTGCACACATAATGTTTGGAGGAGAAATGGCACTACACATCACCCCTAAAACACCATACCAACAGTGAAGTTTGGAGGTGGGAACATCATGGTGTGGGGCTGTATTTCAGTATATGGTACTGGCAGACTTCATATAAATGAAGGAAGGATGAATGGAGAAATGTACCGGGACATTCTTAATAAGAATTTGCTGCCATCTACCAGGATGCTGAAGATGAAAGTAGGGATGACATTTCAGCAAGGCAATGATCCCAAACACACAGCCAAGGAAACTCTCAATAGCTGCTAGAATCAATCAATCACCCAACTTGAATCCAATTGAAACTGAAGATCAAAGGTTATAGAAGAGGACCCTGGAATCTTGAAGATTTGAAGACATTTTGTGTGGAAGAATGGGCCAAAATCACACCTGAGAAATGCATGTGACAAGTTTCTCTATACAGGGGGTGCCTTGAATTTGTCATTACCAAGAGCTTTTCTACTAAGAATTAAAGGAAAACTATACCCCCAAACAATGTAGGTCTCTATACAAATATATTGCATAAACGAACTCGTATGTAAAACCCTGCTTCATCTAAATAAACCATTTTCATAAAAATATACTTTTGATAGTAGTATGTGCCATTGGATAATCCTAAATAGAAAATTGCCATTTTAAGAATTAAGGGCTGCCTCCTGGGATCATAGGATTTACAGTGCACGCACACAAGCCAAGGCACACATACACACTAGGCCAATTAATGGACAGAGTTCTGCCTTTTGCCCCCACACTTCTTCCTGTTACAGATAGAGCTGCATTATTTCTGGTCATGTGATCCCTGAGGGAGCACTAAGCCCATCACTAAATGGTGGATCAAGGGAAAGGATGTAAGGGCTCTGGCACATGCGGAGATCTCCCCGAAATTCCATCCCATGGGCGAAAATGTAAATCGCCGGTGGGATGGCATACACGGCGCCACGATTTCTCTGAAATCGCAGAAGTTTCCTCTCAAGGCAACTTCCGTGTGCCAGAGCCCTAAAAGGGCAATATTTATCGATACATATTCTAGTTTGGCAAGATTTTTTCAATAGGTCACTTAACATAATACAAACTATTTGTTGGATAAGTATTCATTCTGGGGGTATAGTTTTCCTTTAAATACGTTTCAGTAAGCGTGTTTAATGCTTATTCCCTGTGTCATTCCACTTTACTACACATAACTTAATTTAAAAAACATAATTGTTTTGATTTCTTTGTATGTGTGGATTACTTGGGTGGTTACCGACATCTGGTGTAAATTTCATGTCAATAGTGACATTAGAAATATATTTACTGAGAAAAATGTTGACGTGTTCAATACTTATTTTCCCTGCTGTATGTTGTATACATTTTTTACAGTATTGTGTTATTCTTTTGTTCATAACTTTTTACCATATTTGCAAACATTTAATAATGCATATTGGGTATGTGTATTGCTGTGATGCACAAAACCATTAATATTGATCTATGCACATGTATTGAGGACTGTGACCTATTTAACTCTGCACCAGCCTGAGGGTGACTGACTGAGAAGCGGCAAGACTTTAGCTGGGTGCAGAGATTCCCCAGGGTTCCCAGTTCCCCTGTCCTTGCCTTTTAAGGATACAAGGGAGTCTTTTCATTGTCTTGATGCAGGTCTGCAAAACTGTAAAACATTATATAGGGACTGGGACAAATGGATTTAGTGTATAGTGTTTGGTCATTCGCCAGAAAAAGCGTGTGGCTTTTATATGCACACACACAAGCATATATGTTGCATATAAACAAATATATTTATGCACCTAAAGCTTAACATGGCTAATAAGAATTGTAGTATTTCTGCGGAATAACTGCCCTTTATTTACCTGCTGTTAGCTTAAAATCCAGTGACAGTAAGGTTCTGTATAGCACCCTGGCTGTGTGCGTCTCATTTGTGTGAATAAATATTCTTCGAGAAACCTGTAGTAAACCAGCCTGTAATTAGGGCAGACCCCTGATGGAAAGCCTTGGTATATAGACACCACTGCAGTGTGTGTGTGTGTGTGTGAAGTGGATGAGTGTTGTGCATTCTGATCCCCATTATATGATATATTTTGTGCTGGAGCCATTTGCATTTGTCACCCAGCATTGTGTCTGAGTAATGCCATGTGTCACTGTCTGTAACTGTATCTTTGCTGCGCTGAACTAAAATAACACAAACCTATGTATATGTATGGAGAAAGCAGTGCAAGATTTTGCAGACATAGCTGTTTTTATGGTCTTACCTACAGATAATGGACAATGCAGCCTGAGATAAATAAGCAAACGTGTTTAATCTTCTGAATTATAAAAGATGTGCAGTAAGCCATTTTACAATCTATACCTTTTTTGAAGACAGAGCGGAAGGAGCTTTTATAGAAACAAATTAATTAAAACCCATAATGGGCGTTTTTAAGAGCTGATACTTTCTACTGCTTGTGCTTAAATACAGAGGTATTTGCCAACGTGTATACTGTTTATCCTGGGCAGATTATATCTATATTATTGGTCCAAGTCCCGTTTTCTTTTTAAACCAATGTTTATTTTTTTTTGTGTTCAAATGACGAGTGCAGTAAATGATACCTCGTGGGAATACAAGGGGGTACATTTGAATGTGCTTGGGATTGAGGACCAATGATTGAATAATGCCTCGCTTGGGCACAAAGGAGTAATGCTCTTGGGGCCCTAAACAGTAATAATTTGTGTTTGTTTTATAAATTTCCAAACAAAAGGGACATAACCATTTACAACTCATTTTTCTGTATCAGAAAAGAACCATTCACAGGTATGTATTGATACTTCCAAGCCTTTAACAGTTTTATTTCATTTACCCCAAATATGGGCATCCAGCTCTTATGAAGATTGATTGCCAGTGAAATGTGTGTGCTAAACACCAGTTCTTTTAAAGATGATTCCACGCGGTTTATTAAAAATTGTTCAATGTAAAATCACGTTGGCAAATCTCCCTGTATTGTGACATAAGGGTAATTCAACAAGAAACATTTCTTCCCATTTGTATTGGTTTATGGCAACATTTTACAACATGTTTCTACATTACTGGCCTTTGTTCTAGTTTTATTACTTATTATTTTATATCATTAGTTATGTCATTCTGTTTACCTGAAAGTAGCTCTGTGCGCTAGAGTAGCACAGTGGAATATAATGGTTAATATGTGTAATAGCACTATGCAGGGTATATATGAAATCATGCTCAAATAGTTGATAAAGAGACTAGAGAATACACAAGTAGATAGACTTGGAAACATTTTGGGCTGCTCCAGGTAAGCAACAGGCTGCACCTTACAAGTGAGTTTTGTTGTGGAAAATTAATAAAACTCTTTGCTGTTTCTGGCAAGTAGCAAATAAGTAGGCTCCTTTACTGAATGCTTACTGACACTTAATGAACATATTAATGCAGAGTACCTTGATTGGGAACCATTGTTGGATAGAGTTAGAGTAGTTTATGGCAAAGTTTTAACTTACTTTTATTTGGATACTTGGAAGCGACCAGAGACTTTGGGACAGGTTTACTGTTTTACAAAATCTAATCACGCTACAGCTCAAGATTTTGGGCTACAAAATCAGATCCTCTATGTTATGTTAAATGAAATCTCATCAGATAAAGTTGGATGGATTCTTGCTGTTCAGGAACATACATACAACATTAATCAAATTTCAGTGAGAAACAAAAGACTGTCCAACATTATCTTTTTGGATAAAAACACAGCATGAAGCTGTCATGTCATGTTGAATGTCAAATGCTTCATGTAGTTTATAGATCAGATATTTCTATCAGTTACATGAGTTTAAGGCATGTCAGCTATATCAGACCTGTAGAATGCAATTTGTTAATGCAACGGCATTCAACAAAAGCTCCCACATAGCTCAACTCTTAAGGTGGCCATACACGCACCGATATTATCGTACGAAACCTCGTTTCGTACGATAATCGGTGCGTGTATGGTATGTCAGCGAGCCAACCGATGTCGCAGGAAGCTGCTGAAATCGGTCGGCTCGTCGATCGGCCAGGTTAGAAAATTTTGATCGGGCGCCATAGGAGGCGCCTGACCAAAATTCTCCCTTCAGAGCTGAATCGGCAGAAGGAGGTAGAAATCCTATTGTTTCTACCTCCTTACCTGCCGATTCAGCCCTGAATGGTGTGTGGCGGATCTGACGATGTTTCGTGCGACCGATGGTCGTACGAAACATCGTCGGATCGCCACGTGTATGGCCAGCTTTAGAAAAGGTTTGTAGTATTAAGATAGAAGATAATTTAGACCTCAATTAACCCATCATCACCAATTATTTATTTATATAGTGCCATCAAGTTACACAGTGCTTTAAAATAACTTTACGAAGGGCACGGGTCCTACATTTGATTAACATACAAAGGATGTAGAATAAAAACAGTAGAATTAACAGTCCTGGCTTACAGTGTAAATAGATTGGGAACAACTGATGTAGTCCCTGCCTGATGGGATTTTTTTTTATACCTGCCCAATCTATCAGCCCAGCTTGTTGGAGCCTTCACCAATATGTCAATTCATGAATATGTTTTATCGTGTGTGTGTGTGTGAGCAAACTCCACTCACGGCTAAACACAGCCATAAAGTACTATCACAAAAATGTTTATAGCGCACAATCACCAATCACTGCTATTAATATTAAATGAATGTGTTCCCCAAGTCATAGTACTTATTGTGCTTGTTCAAATGGAAAATACGGGAGATGGAAATGGAGTTGGCCTGGAGAGGTTGGTCTCTATGTACAGTGCAGTGTCCTTCAGAAGACAACCCATTTCCTATAGGTTGTGTATTCCTTCCTGTCGTCTTGGATCCTTTCTGGATTTCAGAAACCCTGGCAACTGTCAGCATGGTATCAACCAGTTTCTTAAATGTGTAACGTGAAAGTCTGGATTTCATAGGTTAGTGCTTTGGTCACTTTTTAGCACTTGTCAAAGAAGCAGCTGAAGTGACCTTCACTTAGACGTAAATCTCAAGAAAAAGTTTATTTTTAGGCAACTAAGGAACATAATTCTTTAAGCACCTCACGTAGTCCAGTGTGTCATTACAGGAGAAGGACATTTATGTTCTTTGGTTCTGTAAGGACAACTTTATGTAGAGTAAGACTGCAACTTTCTTTGGTAAATGGAATGTGTCTTTTGAATGTGGTGGTATCTTTTCATGATTGTTATGAATATCTTTAAAGGTGGCCATGCATGCAACAATTACAATCTTTCCCATGACCACTGGTTGTAGGAAAGATAATTCATCCACTCCACTAACGTTAAGAGCTAAATCATGCTGGTAAAAACAAAGGAATTCTTTACCCCATCTGACGATTCAGCATTAATGTTACAATGTTTGGGCACCTTCAAAGGCACCTGATCAAAATTTTCGGACCACACATGCTTATCATAGGAAACTTTTTTTGGTACGATAATATCCGTGCATGTTTGCCCACATTTACACTTTGCTAGTGGGCTTTTTGTTAATATAAATCAGCAAGAAGCAACTTCAGTTACACACCAGAATACCGTAAGAAGTCCTTAAAAGCTCAACCTTTATTCATTCTCTTAAAACCAATACGCCTGATGCGTTTCGTGCGCATGCCACTGTATTTACATGCTGTGATTCAGAAAGTGGTCAAGAAATAGTAAAATAACGTGGACAGAAAGGAAGATAACTTTATAAACGAAGGAAAACATTTTAGTCCCCAATCTCCTCTGCTTATAAGGTTCATAGCTGTTGTGAACTCCATTTCCCAGTCAGCCTAGAGGCAGTCATTCTCACCAAGCCTTAACTCTTCAGTTTGACATCCTTTATGTCATTCCTTTCACAGTCATTGTAAACATTTGGGTTTACTAAAGTGCTGTTTACTTGTCAGTACAGAACTATATGTCACATTAGAAGCTTCACAAACCCGCAGTGTTCAACTAGCTGCCTCCCAATGCAGCACAGAGTCTAGGCAACATGAATCAGATCTCTTGACTGTATCTGTTTGTTTCCATACTGTGCTTTATCTGCACTCCCAGGCAGGCCTGCTTCCAATCTGAAACCGGAAAGGGAAGGGGGGTGTGTGGTGACAAACAAGCCAGTGGTAGAAATGAAAGAAGGTGAAGAAGGGGGAAGGGTAGTAAGAGGGGTGGGTGTGAATAGAAGAAAATTAGCTGCTGTCACTTTAAGGACATGCCAACCACAATGGGAGATCTTTTTCTAAAAGGGTCATAGGCCTTGTTGATCGTTGACCCTCCTCTTGTCCCAGATACAGAGTGGGGACATGATAGGCACGCTTCTGACTGCAGCTTATTATATTCTCCTTCGACTCTCTTAACCATTGAACGACCAAAGGCACAAAATAGTGGGGAAACATCAAAGACCAGTGTTATCTACATTCAATTTTAGACATTTCATATTAAGTAAATTGCATGGTTAAACTATTACACCAGTACTTGTAGTTACATTTTCAAAGTAAAATTTGTGTTTAAGTAAATATTGTTATCTAATGGAAAGCTGACTAATAAACATTAAAATTAAGGGAGGTCCCTTTAAGACCAGAGGACGGGCATATCTAGCTATTTGCATGACTGGGATATTAGTCACTCTGGATGAAAAAACAAAGTTCTCAGAGTCAGAGACTGAGATAGCGTTGTTTCTGTCTCTGGAAGTGATTGCGATTGGCTGTCTTTCTTCTGGACTGTGCTGTCCGGTCCCAGAAATAAGTTTTTGAAACAAAAAAAAAAAGCAACAGTTGCTCAATGGATGCCAGAAATCTAAAAGTCACATTTACATGTGAAGCAGTCTGAGAAACCATAATGTAATAGTCAAAACCTGAACTCTGCAGTGGAATCAAATGGTTAAATTGCTGTGCCTGAAATAGATGTGGCGTTTGGCTAAGTGCTTTCATGAATGCTGACCTATTGTGATGTAAAGGCCCCCCCCCCAGAGTGAGCCAGGTCTTTGCCTCTAGCTAGGGTGGGAGAGTCTGTGGGGGGGGGCTGCCGGTTGATGTGTAGCATGAGCTGTGTGTTTGCACAGAAGGAATGGAGGAGGATGAGGGGGGAGGCCAGGAACACACAGTGCATCAAACAGACTCGTGGCAAGGAGAGGTATGGGGGGAGGGAGCAGTGTGATGGGAGATATCACAAGATGGAATGCAGAGGTGCAACCAAATCAAGGCACAGAAGAAAGCACTCAGCGCTCTAACACCAACAATGCCCATATTATATGTTGCACTTCCAGTTATGCCAGATGGTTGCTTGTTTGTTCAGTAGCTCTGTGCTGGGGGCTATATAAATGCATAGCATGTCAGTCGGTGCTGCATATTTATGTGTATTTGGGTTTACTTAATATCAGTGACTTACATTAGTGTTAGTTTGTTGGCTGCTGGGTTTTTCAGTTCAGAATATTACATATTTCTGGATCGCATGCGGTGTACAAGATACTGTTATTGGGACCCTTACCTTCTGATCTGCTGGGTGTTCGCGTCATTCTCTATGCGTCTTTTCTGTTTTTCTATGTAGTATTTCCCAAAAAACCTAAATGTGTGATTGGTAGAGTGGTATCTAGTTGGCAAAGCTTCCTATTCTCCCCCTTTGACTGAATGTTTGAAAAATTGCACTATTGGCTTTAAATGTGGTTCAGTCTAAGGTTTTCCCAAAATGTATGTTAAGAATCCTGTATAATTACAATAAACAATTAATATATTTTAATCTCAACAATTATCTCACTTAGTTCAGAAAATTTCTACCCTTGGTCTCTCTCCAGTACTTATTCCCTCTTTACTTCCCTAAGTAATTCCCCTTCCACCCCAATCCTGGGGCTACATTCTCTGTCACTGTCCTTTGCGCTATTTAAACACAGAGACACACGTCAGGCCTTCACCTTACAATAGTACCGTTGCTGTTTAGACAAGAACTATTTGAGGCTTTTGCTGTTTGAAGACCATGGCCCCCTCCATTAATATGAATAGAAAGTACTGTGGCTAAAAATATGATTTGTGGCAGGTAGCAAGGGATTTTAATCTTGATAGCACTGAAATATTCTGCAGTGCTTTACAGAGATTATTCATCATTCACATTAGCTTCTGCCCAAATTGAGCTTACAATCCTAGGTCCCTATCACATTCACACACAGTATGGTTTATCAGGAACCAGTTAACCTGCCTGTAAGTTTTGGGAGTGTGAGAGGAAACTAGAAGAAACCCACACGCACAGGGGGCATTAGTCCTGCGTGTACCATAACCTCAGCAACTTTTTTCCCCCTTAAGAATTGTCTCTGAGACAAAATGCCACAAAATACCCCATGTGCTGTAAGCCTAAGAGTATCCATAAACTATGGTCAAGGGGCACTTTGCCTCAAATGAAATCTGTCATAATCTCTTAAAGCCCAGGTGATTTAGGGAATGATATCTTGCAGTGTGAGCATTTGACTCTGCTTCCAAGATGTCAGATGTAACCGAGAAGGAAGGAACAAGTATGTATTATGGAGCATTTTATTTGCTGACTTTATTTCATGGCTATTAAACTCCTGGCCATCAGCTCTGTTACAGTGCAACCAAAGAGGATGGTCATTGTAGTTAAAAAAAAAAAAAAGCTGGAGAACTGCAAGTTTGACATCCCTGGTGTAGTCCTTTTCCTATCAATATACTGCTTTTGTTTTCCTCCTACCATCTTGCCCTCTTGTCTGTCTCGTTGTTCTCCTCCCCACAGTTCATGTTTTATTTGCTTTCAAATGCAGCCTTGTCTAACCTCATTCACCTGGCAGATTTGACAGTTGGGATTTTGACTTTATTGTATTTATGTTCTGGCTCAAGGTCATATATTCCAGCATAGGCAGAGCTCTGTTTATCTTAAGTCACCTTGGTTTTCTGCCTCTGCCCCCTTTTACCCCTGTGCTAACCAATCCAGCTGTGAGCTCTGATACTGAACACTTTCATTGGTGGAGGGCCCATAGCATTTATTGCACTGATCATCTGGCTCTGGATGGAGAAGATATATGGAGGCAGTCACATAATATCAATGAATAAATATTAGAATACAGCACAGCGCTTGCACTTTATCGTAATGCAAGGCATGTACTAGACCCTGTGCTTTCCAATCACCCTTGTTTTACAGATGTGTGATGTTTGTGTATTTATATTCCACATATTTGCTTTGCAAGTGCACAAGCCAACATATCCATACAAATAGTCATTTCCCAGCAAAGCACTTAGAAAAGGGGTGTATGCTTTGATCAGGGAGTCGGCGCCTGCTGTCTGTGCATCTGCTAGATCAATACTGTATTAAAAGCATAAATACTGAGGATGGGGTTTCGGGGCTTGGGAAATCTCTCTGCCTTCCCTGTGCCACATGCAGATCTTCTATACTTACATTTAGTTTGTCATCACAGTATTACACAAAGATGGCTGAATTGAGTTATCTGTGTTACTTATGCCATTTCATGACCAGGCACCACACAGCTCCTTTCCATGTAGGGCACACTAAAATTATCTAATTGTCTGCATAAGCAAGTTATTAGTAGTACACACCTCTAGAGCTGCTTAGAGGTTGCTGTTATTGGGGTGAAAAAATGTTTTTAATTGATTTTTGTTTTTAAACTTAAACTGGGGTCTTTAAAGTTTATGGTTCTCTGAGAAAGCAGACACACTGCTAATGAAATGTTGTATGGCACTGCTTTTACAGGAATGTAGTGCAAGCTATAGCTCTCTATAAATGCACCTTTCATAGTAAACAATGCATTCCCATATTTGGGACGTGGGGTTTCACCTCAGGCGGCAGGTTCGATTGGCCATTCTGCAATCTTGTCAAATTGCAGTTGATCGATGAGTTGGTGCAGCAGCAGATAAAAATGAGAGGAGGCGTCAGACCGAACAAATGGAACAATATCTGCCTGTTCTGTCTGTGGACCAAATAGTTGGATACGTTAATGGTCAGCATTGATTCCATATACTCATGGGAATATGGCATACAGAACAAGACATTTAAAAAAATGTGTATACTTTAGAGGTACTGTTTATCTTCTGCTTCTTATTGCCCTTGAAGTATTTTGTACACCTTAGCCAAAACATTCTCCTGCACCATTTATTTTGATCAAAAGTTGTTTTTTAAGCCTACAATAGTTTCTTAGCTCCGTTTAGTGTACATTTACCTAGAGGGAATGATCTGCCCTTCTATTCCATCTGAAGGGAAAATAAAAATAAGAGAAAAATTATATACAGGATATATTTTTTGTCCTACTAACCCATGTAGGTTCTGTAATAGGGCAGTGACAAGTTGCCAGTGTTCTCTGGTGATTACAGTTGGTGTTAATGAAAAAATGGTCTTCTCTAATTTGCTGCCAAATTACAATAACCAAACATATAGGTAATAGCTAATACCCTTAGGGGTAGAGAAGATAATTACACTTTAAAATTGGAATATGCCTCTCCTTATATAGTAGCAATACAAATTGTATATAACCTCATTTATTTATTTTATTTCATATGTGTACTTGTCCCAGTGAAGCCTACACTCTAAGGACTCCTTCAACATTAATGTACAATAGAGTCGATTATTTTTTAGGAGCGTGTGAGGAAGCCACAATACCCAGAGGTACCGACAAGGCAGAAGTGCTACCTAGTGGCTCACCGTGCTGCCTTTTATTAGCTTTAGAAATTATGTTTTTGTTTTTTTTATGACGCTTGGTCTTGAAATTTACTGAGGCCTAATACCAGCTGTCTTGCCAGGATCCACTGCTAACCAGCAAACAGATGGCATGGACTAGTGCCCACTCTCTGTGGCTTCTGTTCTGTAGGAAAATGTCAGCACAAACAGTTCAGGGTGTAGGCCTACCATTAATCAAAGCCTTGCTGTCCTTTAAAAACCTAGTACAACGGAGAGAATTCATAAATTAGGTCTTACTAGGAAAACCACAATAGCATTTTTAGGTAAAGTCTATGTATTTAGCATCTTTGGTAAAAAAAGAAAGTAAATATTGAAGTGTAAACTAGTAGGAAACTGCGTTGGCATTGGGAGGAGCATTAATTATGCAAAACTGGGTTATTTCCTACTCATCTGTGTAGTTGTCATGTGGCAAACATTTGTTCAGAGAGCAGATTAGGGACATGCTCCTTTGTACTGAGTGAGTTGAGAGAGTGTGGGTAAAACGAGATTAGGAAGAGAATCTTCCATAAGCTCCTTAGCAATCAAAATAATCTGATCAGTTAATTAGAATTGTAAAGGCACTGCTATCATCCATGGAAGAATGCGGGTAATTATGGCTTATAGAACCTACTTAAGCATGAAGGGGCAGCTAGTAGGATAATCAATAGGGGCTTCTGATGTTGCTTTTTTTATTCCATAACTGTAGATTTAATCTATAAAACTATTGTCTGAGGACATTGCTTTACCTAGTGAACACTTTCACTATAGAATTGCAAATTAAATGTTTACGCATTGTTAATTGTTTTGTAATGAAGTTTTACCACAGTTACCTAGTCCGAAGCCCACGTGGGTTAAATGGGTAGTAAGACACTGGCATTACAATACGGGCACTTTGGGACTAGTTTACAGGATTGTAAGGCATTATTAGATCAGATTAACTAGGTGATAAAACACCATGGGGTAAGATTATATGGCTGATATGGATCGGAAATTAGAAGGCACTTCGAGAAATGAATAAGGGATACAGTTAATGGAAAATATGGGCCTCTTTAAATATTAATAGAATGTATGGGTTTTTTTCTTCTTCGGCACAAGCCTTTGCAGACTCTGGTATCATGCTTCCGTATCTTGTCTAAGCACGCACAATACCAAAATTTTTAAGATCTGGGTAATGGGAGATTGTGCTGGGGGAGGTTTAGAAGCTAGGCACCCAGTTTCACCTCTCCAACTAGTAACACAAACAGTTTGATCGGGTGAGGTGGTAAATAGAGAGCGCAATCGGATACCTCCCGGCATGTCCTCCTGACATTCTTCTCTATTTACCCGGCATTCACCTTGTGTGCAGCATCTTACATAGCTTGGAGATGCTATTTGGTACACAGCTGTGCCATGTCGATTTTTTAACTATATATTTAATCATGTGTTTGGTGTAAATGTATATAATATTTGCCTTAAATATAGGCTAATAACCCCAATATTCAATTGTAGCATTCATTATTGACAGAAAAAAAGATGATTACATTTATAAGTGCATGCATGTAGACTGATAACTAAGAAAAGCAGAAATTGATCATATGCATTGTTTTGCGCTTATATACATCTTCATCAGCATTCCTGAAACTCTAGTGGCTCCTTTTGAATTTACCTTTTTTTTTTTTTTTTTTTGCATTTACCTATTGCATGAGATACCCTTTTACCCTGGAGATAAGGAGAATTTAAAGGCCTTATGCAGCTGATGTTCTTGTGGAATTGGGCTTTGCAGTCCTAGGCGGAATGTCAGATAAGGCAACTGCATTTGTGTCACCATTCAGCGATGGAAAGGTTCTATTATTTTACCATTCTGATGTATTGCAGGTTTCTTATCTTGCAAAAAGATATATACAGATATAGTATTTTGCTTTGTTTAGAAAGGGCACCTAATGTAGAATATATCAACCCTTAAGTAGCATATTTTCTCTGATCTGGGTCTCAGTATTTATGTTTGTGTGAAGTAAATAGACCATGTATTATTTGCTTTGGAGACTCATAGCTGACTCTCCTGTAGAACTGAATTTGTGCTGGAGTAATAACTAACCTCCAGCCTACACAAAAAAAATAATATTTTTATGTTTACCTTTTCATTTCATTCTAATGACTTCAGGTTAGTTATACCCAAGGCACAATATCTGTGCAAGCACTACATTTTAACTATATTAACTTTTTTTATGGTCCCATAAAAACACCTTAATATGATTATTATAAATTATATTCCCAGCGAGATTATAGAAACTGTCTGCTTTAAAGGCATGAAATGTTACCCTTGATCCTCCAGCAGGTGACCTTGGGCAAGGCAGAAGCCATCCTTATAGCAGTCACTGAGGGGTAACCAAGTAGGCCTTGTACATTTATTTATTTTTTTTACAGTACAGGTAACCTGGAAACCCATTATCTAAAAAGCTTATAATTATGGGAAGGTCATCTTCCATAGACTCCATTTTAATCAAATAAGTCTATTTTTTAAAAACTTTCTTTTTCCTCTGTGTTAATAAAACAGTACCTTGTAGTTTTTCACAACAAGATATAATAAATCCTTATTGAAGGCAAACAATTCTATTGGGTTTATTTAATGTTTAAATGATTTTTGGTAGACATAAAGTATGTAGATCCAAATAACAGAAAGACCTCTTATTCAGAAAAACCCAGGTCCCAAGCATTCTAAATAGCAGGTTCCTTTACCTGTATTGTAAAGCCCTTTGTCAGTTATCCATCCTTCACAAATTGCATTTACAAATTGCTGTAAGCTTTAGCAAAATTATCCATAATGGGTTCTGCAGTGTATTACTATTGTTATTATTATTGTTATTTATAGCTCCTGCTACTCTGAAATTTTGATAGATGTTGAATTTACAAATAATCATTATAGTGTTATGTCCTGGCCTCAGTCCAAATGCCAATGCAGTTGCACCCCAAGTGGTTATAAATAGGTTAAACTCTTCTGTTTATATATACACAAAATGCGCTGATCCACATGTGTAAATGCAAATGCCAAGAGAAGGAATGCCTTGTGCTCCTTCTTTAGTTATGTGAAGTACATGGAAGATGCGTGCTATTTATACATTAAGTATACTGTTAAGCTCTTATCGTGTCCGTTTCCTACTGCTGGCTTGCATGAAATCAGACTTTTTGACTGGAGTAATTGGTTTCTTTTTGTTTGCTATTTTTATCTCCCACTTTGCTTAATAAATCTTTAAAGGCTTTTTCTTGCTTTGAAGTGAGCTAGGAAGAGTGGATGAGTATTCCCCTCAGAGATGCACTGACAGTAAGAAACGATAAGGCAAGGCTGCCATAAAATATGAGCGCAGTGTAGGTTTTTCTAGATCAGGTTGAGGCAACAAACACACCATTACATAAAATAATGTGTTTTATTAAGGATAATAAAAAAACTACTCTGCTATAAGCTCATTTACATAATACCTGAGGAAATTCCAGATGTGCACTTCCACATATTTTGACTTGTGACTGTGATTGGCTGTTTGGTAGCCCCATGTTGACTGTAGGAGGCTCTGTATCTCTGTGCTTCCAAAACTTATCTCCAAGCTGGAGATTTAAAACTAGGCATCTGCTTGAGGACACTGGGAGCAATATCAAAGGGGAGCAATATTTTGCTCAAGAGCCACTGGTCGGGGATCACTGCGTTAATGAATTCGCTAGAGAGACCAGTACCGGGATCCATGCAAGGACCAAAGGTCTGTTAAAGTTATCCATATATTGGATGTTTGCCTTTCCAAAAAGGAATAGTAACACACAAACATAGCCACAGATTTAACAAAGTTACCCAGCATGGCCCTATCTGCTGTAGCATGAGGCACAAATGATATTACGCAGTCAGATTGGTGGGGCATAGAGAGTGTGTGGTAGAACAACCGCAAATGCTTTTGTCCTGGCTAGGCACAGCAAAATACAGCAGTGCATCCAGTCGGTGATATAGCCATTGGTCCCTGCATATAAAACACATTTTATTTTTAGTTGTCTAAAGTTTACTTGGCAGAAATAGTTTAAGCAGCATTTAAATGTTGTAAGAAGTTACTAAAAATGCTTGCAGCCACAGGAACAAGTGTGCAATGCTATTTGTGCTTGTCTCTAAAGAGACATTCTTGTCCCACCAGCAACAACTGCATCTCCACTATACAATTTACTTGTACAGTCTCTTGTTTTCCATTCAGTTCCAAATTGATATAGAAAGTATCACTCTTAAGAACGAAAAGCCACAAAACTATTCATCTGTGAGGCTACAACTCTATTCTTTTTCTGTTCAGGCCTCGCCTCTTCATATTTCCATGTCTCATTGAGACCACTGCTTGGTTACTAGGGTAATTTAAAGCCTAGCAACTAGATAGCTGCTTAAATTCCAAACTGGAGAGCTGATTAACAGAAAGCTAAAGGAAGGAAAACCTTAGTGTAACCTTAACCTAAAGGGGCAACCACCTTTACTGTGGAGGAGCAGGCTGAATTAATCATTGTGAAATAGCACTGCATTGCTTGAAAGAACAATACTGAATGTCAAATTAAAAAATGCTGTAACATTTGCACAAATGGTTGTAAAAAAAGTATATTTTTTTTTTAAATTTTACTGTCTATGAGCGACCTGTGGCCCCCACAGAGGCTGCAGAACTGCAACTTCTGGAATCCTACTGACAGCTCTAAGGGCGTTACTAGAGGAATCTGTAAACAAACTCAGTAGTGCCACAGGTTGCCCTAGCCTGTTCTGTAATCAGACTTGACATTAATATTGTGTAATATCACCTTTTGTACTTACTTCCTGGTCAGAAGGTAGGAATCTTTTATAGAAAAGCACTGCAGGGAGCAGCGGTAGATCTGCTGTTTCATTATATCTCTGGGCTTGTTTAGTTTTATGTTGAAGGAGCTTGTGTTGTTGTCTCTGAATGAAGGTGCCCTTAGTGTTCTCTTAACCAGCACTGTTGGGAAATAATGGCATTTCTGTTGATTTTATTCTCTTCTCCAAATATTATTCTCCTTTACATTGGCTACTGCTGTTTTCTGTCACACATGTCACACATTAACACATGTATGTAAAACCACTGGCAGTTTCCCATTGATAGCCTAATTTAATCAGAGAATTTAAATTTGGATATGCTGAACTACAGCCAGTGTATTTGTCAAATGCCCTAGGAAGTCAAAACCATTAAACATTGCCTGCGAGCTTAGAAACTGGCTGAGCATTTTGGGAGTTGTTCTTGACAGCAGCCCGAGGACCTGGAATACAAATTTCAGTCTGTCTTGACATCATAAATGGCTACCTATATGTCTGCTGACAATGTAAGTGTATCTGGATTCTCACAGAACCCACCTGCGCCAACAAGGCAGAAGGTACAATGTGTGGGGCAGGGGCTCTTCTTACCTCTTTAATCCGACGGCTCTTCTCCTCCATCTGAAATATTTATACCTCTGCTGAATGATTTAGTGAGTCCCCGGGAAAGAGAGCTGGGGTGTCAGCCTGTCATCTGGACCCAGAGGGGATAGAGAGAAAGAGAAAGTGAGGAGAGAAGTATGAGTGGAAAGAGGGTAGGAGAATTACATGTGTAAGCTGCACTATTATTTTCTTTGGAAAGAGAGCCAAGTTATATCTGCCTGACGATCACAGGTCTTTATCTTAGGATCTGTCCATTCTCCAGCTCTTGGATTTTCTTTATCTCCTCCCTTACTGTATTATGGTGTACAGATGTACATAGTAGATATGTATGTCCTATGGTGTTGGGATATACATGCAGGCATGCAGCCCTGTGAAAATAGTAATTGTTCTCTGCAATGCATACAACTGCATTAGTAAAAAATGTCATAATATGATTGTAATTATATATTATTATTAGTTTGTTACCTTTGCCCTTGTATAGTGCTACTAAATGTTACACACTTCCTTTTGTGGCAAGAAGTTGTCACACAAATCACACCCTGACTTTCCTAAGTCCTAAGCACCAGCTGCACCCATCCTGACACTATAACGCAACTGTGCCGAATCACTTCATAGTGCACAGATTCAAATCTCAGAAACATGTATGTAATACACAACCTATTAAATGTATCAACAGTCCTTTGTAATGTTAGCAGTTATAACAAAAGGTGATTAGTGATTTTGCTGTGTCACACAGCTCATTGAAACTTGTGTACTATAAGCAAAATAATAAAGTAGATGTATATACAAATAATAATGTAAATAATGTAAATATTTTTCTATTAATAAGATTTGCCCCAAATAAAGTGTCTGTGCCCTGGTAAATTTTGAAGCGTGCAACTGCCGGATTAGGAAGGAACGTTATAAAGGACCATTACTGAGCTGTTTCTCCCATTCTGTGCAATAAGCAATCTTATGGCAGGCAAACCTCCAATTTAAGGAATAGTTCAGTTTAATCATCATTGCTCACCAACATGGCCAACATTTTTTTTTAATGAAAAGCTATTTGTGTTCTTACTCCTATACCTCTTTTTACATATAATATTTTTCTGATCCCTTCCCTGTTAATAATGAGGTCAACAACGGACCCATCTGAGCAGAAAGTAATAATGAAATATGCATATTTGGTGCCAATTCTAAACTTGTGCAGTGCTGCCATACTGTTTACACTGGCTGATGCAATTTATTACCCATTTATAGAAAATGTAAATATGTATTGAAAGATTATTCCTGCCATATATACCATACTCTAATTCTTTAATAATTATATAGTAATGTAGATCCATGTACAGTTTGGATGCAGTATGGAATTGGTTGCATGTGCGGCTCACTCAGCACACACAGCTCTCACTCTCTCTTTTTCCTCCTTCCTTACCTTTATTGGCTAACTGATACATTGGGGAGGCTAAGCATAAAGAACAAGACCATATTTAGAGATTTGTCTTTGCTGCCTAAGAATATTTAAATTATCTTTGCCAGACTGGCAGAGGATCATTGCCTCTAATAAATCATATGTGTGTCCCAAATAGCACATCCCAAAGTGGGATGCTCAAATAGAAATTCTAGCTAAGAAAGGGCTACCCCAACTGTAAACCAACAAAGGCTGACCCTAAACCAAATTAACTGGCTTCTATGCAAGTACTCCTTAGTCCTAAGCCCACGAATGTCATTTGACATTTTTCTACAAAGTGGCCAAATTACTGGTACATTTTTCTGAGGGCGATGTTACTTGTACAGATATGTACGTTTTATGTAGAAAACTCAATTATGGGTCAAACCACATTTCATTTGTTCAGCCAGTGCTGTGGTTTGGGATGCAAGAGCTCCTCCTATAAACAAGAATGGAGCATTGGACGTCCATTCAGCCACAAACTGTACCCTAGTGCTTCCTGTGTATTTATGGGATGGGTGCCTATTGTGGTCATAATTCTAAATTCCTAAAACAGCAGTGTGATTATATGGAGTTGAATGTGTAGCTGTTACATTGTGTTGCATAGGTGCAGGGTACTTTTCAGAATAAAACTATTTTTAAGCAGTGATATGAAATAGGAGACCTGTATGCTTGGAGGTAGGGGCATCTGTCCCAACCTTTATCTTATCTAATGTTTCTATTATTGCGGCTTTCTTACCACCCCCCATACAAGCCTGCCCTTTCCCAAATCAATGCTATCGTTAAGTCCAACATACACTGCAGGTCAGGAGGTTATAGATCAGGCCAGGGTCTCAGCATTGTGCCAGCTTCGGATGGAACTGATCCTGTAATAGCGCAGTGCTGAGCATTCTCTGCTCCAGACAGACAGCAGTGTGAATGAGCAGACAAGGGAAGAGAGTCTGGATAGCAGGGAGAGTGTGTGAACTAACTGCTGCGCTGCAGAGATCGCCAGCTGGGCATATAATGAGCCCCTGATTATTAATTCACAATGCATCAGCCACCCCTTGCCTGTAAAGCAATCAATGAGTCCTTAACCCAGTGCCTAGAGCTATGTTAGGGTGGGGTATGTTAAATCAAATCCATAGTATAAATGGTAGTGCGTTTTATGAGAATGCGCTAAGGCTCTATTTCGACAAGCAAGTGTAAGCATGCATGTGTATACTGGTCCAGTTGGTTTAGTTAATCTGCAAAGGATGCATGTATTGTATATAGTGATGTGTATGTTGTATGTACTTCAGTATAGGCTGTGTGTGTGTTTGTGGGTGCTCCACTGATCCATTAAAGGAACAGTAACACCAAAAAATAAGAGCTTTAGGGCTCTGGTACACGGGGAGATTAGTCGCCCGCGGCAAAACTCCCTGCTCGCGGGCGACTAATCTCCCCGAGTTGCCTTCCCTCTGCCATCCCACCGGCGAACATGTAAGTCGCCGGCGGGATGGCAGACGCGGCAGCGCGATTTCGCGCAAATCGCCGAAAAAGACTCGCGAGGCTTTTTCGGCGATTTCCCGAAATCGCCCCGCCGCGTCTGCCATCCCGCCGGCGACTTACATGTTCGCCGGTGGGATGGCAGAGGGAAGGCAACTCGGGGAGATTAGTCGCCCGCGAGCAGGGAGTTTTGCCGCGGGCGACTAATCTCCCCGTGTACCAGAGCCCTTAAAGTAATGAAAATATAATGCACTGTTGCCCTGCACTGGATAAACTGGTGTGTTTGCTACAGTAACACTACTATAATTTATATAATAAGCTGCTGTGTAGCCACGGGGGCAGCCATTCAAGCTGGAAAAAAGGAGAAAAGGCACAGGTTACATAGCAGATAACAGACAAGTTCTGTAGAATACAAGTGTGTTTTATCTGTTATCTGCTATGTGTTTGTGCCTTTTCTCCTTTGAATGGCTGCCCCCCATACTACACAACAGCTTATTTATATAAATTATAGTAGACTTTCTGAAGTAAACACACAAATTTTACCAGTGCAGGGCAGCAGCACATTATATTTTAGTTACTTTCATACACTTTCATTTTTTGGTGTTACTGTTCCTTTAAGCACAGTGTAAGACATGACGTCAGCTGTGGAGGAATCTCTGCAGCAAACCCCCCTCCCTACATCCAACCCCAATTCCTCCCATCAGGGAGTCTCAAGTCCTTGTCTGCCCCCCTCCTCTATGCTGCACACAGAATAAATGATAACACTGCAGCACCTCCACAGTCCCTGCTGCTCTCGCTGCCCATCAGTAACTGCTCTCTTTCTCCCACTCCTTTCCCTTCTTTAGAATATCCCTCTTAAATAGATCTACCTTCTTTTCTCTCCAATATCTGGCTAATTACTCCACTTGGTTTCAGTGTCACCCTTTCCTTTTCCCTATTGCCTGCTCATATGTCTTCATGCACTGCCATTGCCTCACTCTTCTCTAGCGATCTCCCATTCACTTATTCATCTGCCATTCTCTTCCTTACTCTCTCATCTCTTTCCTCTTCTTCTCCTCCCCTTCTCTTTTTTTCCCTCTTCTTTTTCGCTGGCTCAGCTGCTTCTCCCCCCTCACCCAAAATCCCATCTATTTCTGGCATCTGCTCACATTTTTAGCTATGGATCATTGTGACTCCAATCGGTTCCAGATGCTGCGGCTCTCCAGGCTCTGCATCCCTCCCAGTCTCGTCCCTCATCTTGTTTCCCTCCCAATCATTCTCTATTGTCTTTAAGCTTTCTGCCCTGCCCCCTCCCAGCCACATGCACGTACATAGTACATATATATGCGCAGGGCATGATCATACCGCTCGTCTCAAGGCAAAAGGATCACATTTCTGGCCAGAAATCCCCCTCTCCTTGCTTCACTTGTAGCACATTATTTTACTGCATTGCTTTTATTATTTTTTTTTTATTTGTACTCTTTAAATCTCTACCTCATAAGCTGAATGTGGCCCTCCAAATGTTGTTGAACTACCTCCTCAAGCTTCTTGAAGGTTATAGGTAGTGTAAATTTGTGTAAATGGATTGAAAGACAGTTGCCATTTTCTATTAGAAATCACAACATTTTGTGAATGGCAGCTATTATGGAGGTTACAGCACATATTCCAGTTAGTGTATGGATAGTGTTGTGCACCAGAGGCCCATAAATGCACAAAACTTTCCTATAAATGATTGTAAACTGCATCATAGGTAAGCATTCTTCTAAAGGGCTTATGGCTTTAGGCTTATGGCACACAGGGTTGAATCTGGGATACTGCAGGCAACATATCTCCCCAAAATGCTTTCCCACAGACAATAAAGTAAACTGCTGGGGGAAAGCATTTGCGGCACTTTGTTTTCAGAAGTCACCTGAAGTATTCTTGCGATTTTGGGTTGATTTGTTGCCCACAGTAGCCCAGATTTAACCACCGACAACAAATCTCCCTGTGTGCCATTAGCCTTATGTGTTTCATGAGATGCCTGCAAAGCAAGATTCTCAATAAGATAAAGTTCATTATTTGAAAACATGAATTGCAAAATATTATGTATTAATAGTTTTTACATCTGTATCGTAGGGTAACCAGGAGCCGACAGCCACTCCTGACACTATGGTTCAGCCGTTTGCAGCCATCCCTTTTCCTCCACCACCACAGAATGGACTATCCACAGACTATGGAAGCCAGCACACACAGGAATACGCTACTCAGTCCACTGAGCATGGGATTCCCTTGTACGGAGGAGGGCAGAGCCATGCAGAGCACAGCACCCCAGCTACCAGCACTGCCAATGCTTCCAGCACGGTGCGCATTCACTTTTTACCCTTCTCTGTTTACCTTCTCTGAATTCCCCTTAATGCATTTCTTGCACTGTTCTTTCTCACTTTCTCTCACTATTTTGCTGCACTTACTTGTCTCTTCCACAAATTGGTTCCTGGTTTACTTTTCTTCTGTGGCACATGATCAAGGATTTCAAAAATCCTCTGTCTGTTCAGGTACACTTTTATTAGTTTGGCCTGCCACTGTCTTTGCTGTTGGTGTTGTTAGTTGTAGTTCACACAGCTGCAAGTTATTTTCCTTGAAATTTATAAACTGAGGCAGATTTCAACTGCCGATTTGGGTCCTTAAGACCTCGGACCAACTCTTATCTGCCAAACGAATGCATTAACACAATATCGCCCACCCATGGGCATATCAGCGGAAAGATTTGCAAATCTAACCATGTATGGCCACCTTTACACATTTAAAAATCTCAGTAAATGCAAACAGATGATCTACATAATGGACACACTTTCTAGGGGTATTTTACCTTGAACTTAAATATTAATATGTTATAGAATGTCATATTTTGCCAACTTTTCAATAATCTTTATTTTTAATTATTAATCATTTTTATATTCTTTTTTAGTTTTTTAGTTATTTTCCAAATGGTAATCCCTGACTCGGGCAGCTAAATACTGTTGCTATGTGAGGCTACAGTTGTTACTTTTTATGATTCTATTCAGTTGTTTTTCTATTCATACTCCAGTCACTCTTTTCAGATCACTGCCTGGTTGCTAGGGTATATTGGACCTTAACAACCAGATAGCTGCTAAAATTACACACTGGAATAACACACTGGATAGCTAAACAAACAGCTGTTATTTCAGACCACAAAAAAAAAACATGCAAACTAATTATAAATTGTTTATAAACATCATCATCGACAACATGCTAAAATTTAATTTGAAGGTGAACCACCCATTTAATAGTAGCGATGCCTGCACTGCCACCCCTAAGTAACTGCTGCCAGATTTCTTTCCCTGCTATATATTTCTTGGATCAAAGATTTAACTTTGATATGGAAACAAAAGATTTACTGAAGCAGCAATCAAAGCATTTGATCTTTAGTACATTTCATTTATTTGTTTTTCAATCACTTGCTTAGCTTAATATAGGGAATAATGCATCCTATAAACTGTGAGGATATTAGAAGTCACCAAGGGCTTCCATATTGATATAAAGGCACCAGACCTGTAGGCCCAGCACATCAGCGAGTTTCTTTAAGAGCCCTTCAGAATATGTTGGTTCTATGTAAATAAAGATAAACAACTACGGCCTGGAGTTTGCTCAGGTATTATATCGAGGCAGCAAAACTTCTATAGATTTTCATAACATTTCAGCTTTTGTCAAATACACATCTTCAGCCCTTGCTAGTTGTACTCTTTCTTGCTGGACAAGCATGGTTGTTAAACTATGGTTTCTCTCCTGTTTCTACCTAGCAGACAGATGGATCACAGACAGAAGGACAGCAGTCCCAGACACAAAACAGTGAAAACAGCGAATCCAAACCTACCCCAAAGCGGCTTCATGTTTCGAACATCCCTTTCCGATTCAGGGACCCAGACCTGCGCCAAATGTTTGGAGTGAGTCTTCTAGCCCCTATTCTGTTCACTGTGGGGGTTGCTTGATGTGTTGCATGCTAAATCTGAGATTGCAGACTTGCAGTATTTGTTGTTTTACTATGCCAGCACCTACCTGCCTGTAAATGATGCAGCGGTAGTTTAGCAAAAGCTATGGGGCTGCAGGTGTTGGAATAATTAGGATACAATATGGGTTTGTGGATGAGAATGCTGGGAAATTTTCAAGGCAAATGAAAAAACAAGAATCAACTTTCTCTAAGAAAGAAATTCTGTAAGATGAAAACAGCTGGAAGAATTTTCATTTTTCAATGAGATACAACTCTGTCTAGCTTCTAAAATGTGAATAAAATGTTCCTGGGCTCATTTTCTCCGAGTTATTCTTAGGATGCGCTAATGCATGAGTAGTACCTTCCTTTTATAGATTAAATTAATTATTGAAGCTTTTTTCTCCTCTGTGCAGCAATTTGGCAAAATTCTTGACGTGGAAATTATATTTAACGAGCGAGGCTCCAAGGTAAGCTGCTTCTTTCTACATTTTATCATTAAACTTTAATCCTGATTTTGACCACTTGCTAAAACGCCTTTGCACTGTTTAAGCTTTAGTGCAATAAATGGCAGCTTCCAGACCTCCTTAGGGATGCAGGGAAAGCTTTGTGCATGGGTGTGTGGCCATTATTATATGGCAGAATGTAGCTTGCAAAGCAGTTTATCTCTTAAATTGTGAAATGCGGAAGGAATTTGATTTTAAGGGCTCTGGCACAGGAGGAGATTTGTCGCCTGCGTTTTTTCCCCCTGGCGCTTTGGCGACAAGTCGCCACGACAATACCCACAAAGAGATTTCATGCGAGTTGAGCTCCAGGCGATCTGCTACCCATGGTACACTCAACAGTTAACCCCCCCTCATGTTTACTCAAGTCGCTCAGAAAAGGGTCTGTGTGCGATTTGAAACAGCAGGCGATTTGAAGTAGCCTCGTATGTTTTGACGCTGTCGATTTCCATTGATTTAGCATTGGCGTCTTGTCGCCAAATCGCTCTTTTAAAAATCGCCGGCGACAAATCTCCTCGTGTGCCAGAGCCCTAACACAACACATTCTGATTAATCATGACTATTCATGGCTGAGCTTGTGTCAAAATTCACTTTGAAGTTCCACTTGTCTGCTTTTTAAACACACATACACAGAGCTTCCAACAACCCTGCATCGCTTAGGATATGATTCTGCTGCCAGAAAGCAGTGAGATGGCTAGGAAAAACACAATTTGAGGCTGTTAAATTAGCGTTGCAACTTGGCCTTACATGGGCCGTGGCACATGGGAGATTTAAGGAATTGCACTCATTGTTTCCTATGTGAATGGCCTAAAAGTACTATTCGAGAGTAATCTGGGTGATTGTTGCCTGAAAGTGTGTCACAACTCATTTTAGGCAACAATCATCTAATGTGCTTGAACATGCATTTTCTGCCAACTGATTTAGAAGTTAATGGGGACGGATTTCAGGTGTTTTGGTGGTGTCTTTAGGCTACTGAAATCACCCATGTGCCATTGCTAAAAAGTGAAGAGGTGGCACTGAAAAGGCTGCATCAGTTGTTCTAAACATTTGTGGTCCTTTGTGCAACTAATTAAATCTAGGTTGACCTTTTTGATCTTTTAATTAGTCTTAAAATTAATTATTCTTACAGTTTAAATTCATACAAAAAAATTAAAAATATATATATATATATTTTTTTAAATATAAGATATAAAACAAACATGAGAGAGCAAAGGGAGCTGGCATCAGTAACCTGCACAGGAATTTTTGGGTAATCTCTGACAGAACAGCCTCAGGGCCACTTATGTTCAGGCACTGGAATCTTTTGATTTTTAGTAATACTGGGCCTGTGCTCACAGTTTAGTACGTTGAAGTAGAGTTAAAAATATATTTAGAGAAGATTTGTGGCATTATGAAATGATTCATTTCTCTTTTCATATGGTATAGACACTTGAGGGCAAACAAAACTCCTTTTTACACCATTCTTAAACCTTTGGTTATCATGTCCACAGCCAAAATACACTGCAGAAGGAATTTCTGCAAAAAAAAAAAAAAATACATTTCTGATACTGTTTTCAATCATTCTCTTTCATTGTTGTGTTAATTCATTAGAACCTCATATCAACCTTCCATTATCAGATACTGTGCTTTATGTCTTATATCACACAGCTCTAAAATTACCCCCATAATACCCTACCACTGTTACAGTGAGCAGCTGATGAAGAAGTGCGTGACCAATTTGCTTTGCCCTAGTTGGCTTTGCAAAAATTCTGAATGCAGATTATAGAGGCAAAGTGCTTAAGCCAAAAATGTACTATTCATGTATGAAAGAACAAATTGGAGCATTCAGAAATATTAGAATGTCTATATACTGATAAAGTAAAATGTGCAATGGCCTTTGTCCCATACCAAGGCTACATGTTTTTCTAGCATTACCCACATATGGAGGGTTTTTAATGTTTTTAAGTTGCCATTTCTGCCATGACAAGAAAGTAAGTAATACATGGCCCACATTAACTATAAAAGTACAGTGCATTCACATATAGGCTTTTAACTCTTATGACTAGTGTCCCCTGCTCACAGAAGCTTAGATCCTTAGGACAAAAACCCATAGAAAGATGGCTAATTGTTGGAGTAAAAGGCACAGTTCCTGAATAATCTTACAGGACTTTATGTACTCTAGGCCATGCAAATGTTATTTTTAAGAAGATATGTATTTAATTAAATGTATGCTTTATTTGAGACTAATTTCCTTGCCCAGTCATGGGATGGGCAGAGTTGGAATTGCTATCTATCCTTGGAAAGAGGACAGTTTCTGCTATCCATCACATCGGAAGGCCACCCACAGACTGTCTGGCAGCTACCGCATGTAGCCTAGCAGTGCAGACAGCAAAGCTTCATGTAGGGTCACTTTAAGCGCCTCAAATATACAGTTCTACATAATATGGATGCACAGTATCTAATTAATTTGGGATACCAACAGCTCTGCTGAGATTTTCTAGGAAGTATCAGGCTAATTTGGTGAAATAGACAAAGAAGCCTGCATTGTTTCAGATTTTGCTTGCTGTTCAAATTCTCCTGTTAGATAAGAAAAACCAAAGGAAGCTGTGGCTTCCCATTGTGTTACCGGCTAGGAAAGAGATTCTCACCACACAGACTCGTCTCCACAAGTGCTGAGAAGTGAGAAGAGAGACTGGAGCAGCAATTTTGTCATTAATGCTATACTGCCAAATAAAATACAGCTGCAAAATGCACTCAGTTTATTGCCTCTGTGCTGCACAGCCCCACCAGCCACGTGAATTCCCGTTTTAGAGCTTTTTCCTTGACTTCACCTTAAATCGTTACACCAGGATTATTCAGCCTACTCTTTTTAAAATTAAATTTGCTTGTGTTGAGAATTATAATTCAACAATACTCCCACGGATAAATGCTGATTGACCATCCCTGCTTTATATATATTGTGAGCATATTGACAGTCAAGATGCAATAACCCTTAAAAGGAATTAGAAAGATGCTGTTTTGCTGCAGTACAATTCTTCTAAGATGTAATTGGTTCCTGTTGCATTGGAGCAAATTTGCATTTGTAAATGCCCTGATAAAAAAATAATAATAGAGGGAAATAATAATATAGAGGGAAATAATAGTATAGTTTCTTTGGAGCCAAATAGAGCATTTCATTTATCAGGAACCATATAACTGTATGTATGCCCCTTTTTACACCCCCACAGCCAGTCACCATTCTGGGACTGCAACCCAGAAACATGATCTGCAGTGAGGAAAATGAAGTTATGGCCTCGATTAGATCATTACTGGAAGGCTGGATAACTCCTTTTAGGAGTCTGATGATGTGTTATGTGCTGGCGGAGAGAAAAACAGAAATGACTAATCCATAGCAGGAGAACAAGCAGCTGAAAAGAGGGTGTGCTGTGGGATGCCAAGGCCTTAATGGGTACAAGGGTTGAGGAATCCCAGTACTGTCAAAACATAGAAAGAAATGATTAGTGCCATATGTCTAGCTTTTCATTTCCTCCTTCATCTCGCTCCACCGAGTTTTTTTATTATATTATACATTGGATGCTTTTTTTTAATTTCCAAGTGTCTTGCCAAAATAATATTATTGCCAATCCCATGGCCACATTCTAAGTAGGCTTCAAAGCAGGCATCTTTATATTAGGATTCCATGCCACATTGCTTAATATTTATGTTTCTGTTAAAAGAAAAAAAAAAAAAACTGTTGAGCAAAGCCCTCTAATTTTGTAATAAGGGCTTTGGCACAAGGGGCACTGTACTTGCTGATCTACTAAGTAGTGACCAACAAAATAAGGGAAATCTTTTGCAATTAATGGAAAGTAACCTGCGGTAATTCTCCGTATTGTGATTGGTGCTAGAGTGGAGGTGATCAGAGGCCCCATGTGCCATAGCCCTAATTGTTTCAGGCCATTATCAGAAACTAACAGCCACTTCAGGTATTGCTCATTTTATGAAGCCAAAAGGTTTTGTGATTAGGGGCCTTTTCTTTAATTTAACAGCCAATCAATTGACATTGTCTGATGTAAATGTCACTCAGTCTGCTTTCTTCTCCACAGCTGGTTTAATTTTAACAAATTTAACCCCATGCTCCTGCTCCCTTTCCCCCCCTTTCTGGGATTGTGTCAGGAAAATAAATTTGATACGTGGCAGTTTGATTATTTCCAGGTTCTTTCCTGAGCCAGTGTTTAGCTAATGGTAAAATCTGGAAGAGATCACACTGTTCCATGAAAGTAGCTTTGCTTCTAGCCCTGAGTTATTAAAATGTGTGGGCCTAGTTTGGGGGGAAATGGTGCTGCTGATTGGCTTCTGTCACATCTCTTCCTGCCTGAACAGATGGTATAGTAATGTCTGCTCCCAGTATACCTATATAGAGAAATGAACTTTCAGCAAAAGCATTGCAGAAGCACTTTACACCGGCATGCTGTACATGCATCAGATTCTTTTATAAGAGAACATTTCAGAAAATCAAATTGCCAGTTTTGCCCTCCCCTTATTTAGCCACCGAGTCTCCTTTTTGGTTTGTGTTTAGAATATGTTTTGAAGTCTGCACATATCTTATTCTGCTAAATAGTTAATTTTTACTGAAACACAAAAAAGAGAACTCTATTTTCAAACCCTCACCCCCCCCCCCCTGTAATTGCCATTTGGAGTAATTCCCAATTTGCCTTGTTTGACCATAAATGGTTCCTACTCGGGCTCACCGCTTATTCAATTAGATGTTCTATAAGGTTAAGTGCTTCTGCAAATTCAGGCATTTCTAGGTTTTGGAGTGGAACTTTTTTCTGAATATATAGATATACAGTTATAGGTCATTTGTATATAGCAGAGGAAAAGATTCTGAAAGATATTGCAAACATTCTAACAAAGGATTTTTTTTCCTAACTCCCCATTTCTCAAAAAGAAAAGCTTGTGTTATATAAGTATGTAGTGTTTTTAGGAATGAAAATAAAACCCAGCTTACTCCTATTAGCCCTGCCCTGAGAGCTTGTACAGAAATCATCCCCCAGTTTGACTGAAAGAAAACCACATACAATTTTTGGGGTAAAATCCTTTCATTGTTAATTTTTGCAATATGTTTTGGAGTCTAATGTTTAAAGACTGTTAACTGCGTAAATCTCTCTTTTGTTTTCATAATTTCCTTTTATGTTCTTATTTGTGTTTTTGATAATATTTTGTATTCTGAACAGTCCGTAGGAGGCGCAAACCCTTCTCCGTTATAAATTAACATTTACAGTTTCATGGTAAATTTTTACTTTCTCAGACAGGGAACATACACATTCCTCATCTCTCTCTCTCTCTCTCTCTCTCTCTCTCTCTTGTCCCCATCTTCTCTCTCCTTTTTTTTATACATTTTTTTTTCTTTTTCTATTTTGTTTCTGCTTACATTATATTTCACTTTCTGAAGATTTTAATGTAACTGGAACCAAATTGAAGCTGTGAGTTTAAGCTCAAGGCTGGGCTATTTGGAATTTACAGGGGCAGCAAGGTATTTCAATTTCCATTGCATGTGTAGCTGTATAGAACCTCCTCTTGGGAGGCCATTATTATACTTTTTCCTTTCAGCAGCAAATAATAATGTTATAAAAAGCACAAATAGCAGATACAATGCAGGGCAAGATGTCTGACCTGACCTGGCCTGTAGAAATAAGTGGTTACAAACATATTTATAGCTGTGGGTCCCAGACTGGGCTCAGGTACTTGACTATATCCTCCATTCTAGAATAAAGCTAATAATTATGTCTAGTTCACCAGTTCAATGCAATGATGTTTATGTAGGAGATCTCTCTTTTGCCCTCTTCTAGTCTACAGCAAGGAATTGTTAGGTGCTATGATTGCATTTTTATGCATATATTCACTCAGGAATCCTAGTCTGTTGTGTTTATTATTATTATTCACCAACAAAGTACTTGATAGAGACTCCACAGCATTCCCATCAGTTCCTGCTTTAGCAGAGCTTACTGTCTAAGGTCCCTATTACATTCACATACACACTATATAGCAATTTAATGGAAGCTGGTTAGCATTCCTGTATGTTTTTGGAGTGTGGCAGGAAACAGGAGTACCTGTAGGAAATGCATACAAGCATGGGGAAAACATGTAACATTGTTGCAGGAAGTACCCTGGCTGGAATCCATGCTAGGGCCCCAATGCTGCAAATCAGAATTCCTATTAACTGCGTTGCTCTGCCTTATATAAAACATATTTATGACCTCCCCTAAAAGCCATACAAAGACAGACTACAGACTTCTTAAATGAGCAGATTTTTTCACAACAAAAACCTAATTGGTGCATTTTGAATTCCCCGTATTACTGCCCCTTTAGGGCAAAGGAACGCAGAGTGTTTTTTCACCTGCACTAAATCTTCTTCGGCACTAGCAAGAAAACATCTGCAGATTCAATTTCATTGATTCATTTAGTATGAATCGCAGTGGTACAGAATTTGTATTGTGTAAATGCCTTCTCTTGCATTTTCTGGTGTAATTCACATGCCAGTGAAAGGTATCTTTGGATGATTTGATGTCTGCACTGAAGAGATTTAGCGCAGGGGAGCCTTGATGGATGTTATGAGATAATATGTGCTTCTGGTATATAGATATTTTTGGCTTTGTAGGGTAAGCATGGTGTTTTCCAGCAATAGAGGGGGTTTCTTAGTAATAATGGGTTAGATGAGGAGCCTGAGCTGTCATGTGTGCAGAATGATTCCATATCATAGCAAACCCTTCCAAGGGAATTTATATTGCTTTAAAGGAGAAGGAAAGGCTAGTAAAGAGTTAATCTCAAGCTGCAGGCATACCTTCAATTGTCGCAATAGTGCCCTTAAGTCTCCCCATATTTAACCTGTTCAGATGATCAGAAGCCAAACAGGAAGAAAAAACGCTAAGCTGTGTAAAGAAAGTTCCCATAATGCCTCACTCTTGCACCGAGACCGAGACCAAGTGAACATGCTCAGTTAGTTAGACTATGAGTCAGCTTCTTGGTGATTGGCTCAGATCCACATTCCTAAGGGGGGGAGTGAGTTCTTAGCATTCTTCAGGGAAGGGGGAGCAGGAGAGGGGAGAAAGCAGAGAGCTGCATCACATCCTATAACTCATCAATAAGTGTTCAATAAATTCCATCATGTAACAAAGTGCAAAGTGATCTTTAAAGTGCATAAGCAAAACACTAAATGTGGGTATGAATAATAATAACAACATGGTGCACCTATTGGAATACCTGAGCCTATCCTGTATCCCATTTAGCCCAGGATCCTGTGTCATGCTGGCACACAGTACCCAGGTTACATTGGACTATTTCTTTACTTTTCTACAATGATTTATTTTGTCCTCTATCTTTTGCTACCCAGAGGTCTCCTCACTTTCTCACCCCCCTCCCTTTCAACACTGCATGTGTCTGAGCAGCATCAATATGACAAATTAGTGCTGTGTTTTCTGATCTTTCACTGTCGCCAAGTTAAAAAATACATAATAATAATACAAACGTTGACTTTTCATGTTTTATTTTAAGTTTCAATTCTGGCTCTCTAGCGGCTGATGTTTTTACGTGCCCCCTTCCTTCCACCCTCTACGCTCCCTATCTTTCTTCTCTCCCCCTTCCCTTCTCTAATGATTTGCATGTATGTCTCCCCTTTGCACGCAGGGTTTTGGTTTTGTAACTTTTGAAACTAGCGCGGATGCTGACCGGGCCCGGGAGAAATTGCACAGCACGGTGGTTGAGGGGCGAAAAATCGAGGTGCATGTCTTTACCTGAAACTGAAAGATTGCCAATTGCAGGCAGCCGCACCCCACTCTTTTCCTCCCACCCTCTTCTCCCTTTTCTCTTCACCTTCTGTATTCCAGACCACTCTCCATATGGTTCTCTTGCTCTGATTCAGCTTTTCTATGGACTTTGCAAATGCCTGGCTATTTCTCTCATGTTCTCTTTCTTCTACTTTCTCCAAGATGTGCACCTTCTCTTTCTATCCCCAGTGCATTGTCTTCTTGCAAGCTCTGTTTTGTCACCTTTATCCTAAAAGTCTCCCCAACTTGTTTGTAAATTCTAACCCAAACTCTCTTGATCCGTAGTCATTCCCTGCTTGTATGCTTTGTTGTGCAGTCGTACTCTGTCGATGTCTTTAATTGTTGCACTTTTTCTTTTGCTTGTGTGTATGTCATTTAGGCCTTGCTTGCTCATAAATTGTGACTATGTTTACTAAATATGTTTTCTTTGCTAGCTTTCCCTCTTTATTTGTTTACCTGTCTTGTTTGATGTGCTGCTTACTTCTATTTTTCCTCTTTATCTCTTCTTTAACAGAACTGACTTTCTTATTGTGTTTCTCATTGTGTCACAAATAAAGGGGCAACATATACCCATATTCAACATTGGTTTTAGTTGCAAATATGTTCTGTTTTAATTTAAAATTGTATATTTTGTTATTGCTGGCATTGAGCAACAGCAGTGGTTTCACTGTATCCCTGATAACTTCTTAACAGTAAAGCAAGGGGAGGATTATATGAGACACTTTCTCTTTTTTTAGTGCCCCTTCTAATGAGTTCTTTACCAATAAGAGCCGTGGCACACAAGGCACTCTCATCACTTTTACACCAGTTCATTGTGATGCTTCCCATTAGGGAGAGAATTCAGTTGTTCTCGAAAAAGAACTTGTGTATATGCTGCAGGCACATAAGCATCTGTAACGGGCTTATTATGCATCTTTCCAGTGAACCAAAAGGAGGAATGTACACGTAAAACAGGCTCTATTTGCACCATTCACTATGTGGTACCTCCTACTATAAATTATAATAACTTGTCTTCAATGCGCGCATGCCCAAATAAACACATGAAACAGCTATGGAATTCTGTTTCAAAATGGAATACATTTAATATTATATATGGGTGGTAGATTTGGAAAGAGTATACAGTTTGGGGATTCTTAGATACCTTCTTATAATTGGAGTGTTTGGCATACAGCCCTATAAAGTTGTGTTAGCACTTCATACATTTTTACATTGTAAGAGTATATTGTTCCCTACAGAACATGATGTCACATCTGTAATACAATATATTTACAGCTTTGATGTCACAGCTCTTATATAAAACTCTTATCTTGCTGATATCAGTTAAGATTACAACAATATTTACAGCAGAACCAATGAAATTGTATTTTAGTACATAGTGGCTGATGTTGAACACAGTAAATATCCCCTTAGGCCTATGGTACATGGCATATTTTTCTGCATGTAGGAAAGCATCCAAAATCTCCCTTTCTCCACTGCTTTTGTATGGTTGCTTTCAAAAGCCACACCTTAATTAAGCATTTTCATATGGCAGTTGGCTGCTAAGCACCAGTGCTGCCACTTTCAGGGGATTGCCACTGAACTTTATGTGAGGGAGCAGAAGGCAATATTGATTTTTTTTCCATGTGGCTAAAATATGGTGGGCAGAACATCTGAAACCCATCCTATGTGCCTTAGGCCTGAAGGTTCTTACTGCCATGACCAGTTCTGTGCCCTGTTTCCTTAACTTCTGCTGGTCTCCACAATTTACCTTTTCTATTCCTCACTTCTATATGCCCCCCTCTTTCCTTTGCTCTTTTTCCCAACCTTTCTGTGTGCACAATTGCATTTCAGATATACTCATATTCACTGTTGCTGCACTTTGTAAGGTCTAAATCACCTCTTTCCACACCCGTACTCCACTCTGCCTCTAATAGCTGCTCTTTGCCTGGGGTGAAGAGTAACACACTAAACTCTGAGGGGTTCTAAATGGAACCAGAGCTTTCTCCATTACTGTACGGTATAAATGTGGCTTTCTAATTGCAGCAGCACAGTGACTAACCGTTCAGCCAGACAAGCCTGCTGTGTAGCCACTGGATGGCAGCACTGCTTGCTCTCTGCCGCTGAAGGGCTAAAATCTGCCTTGTTTCCCTTTTCTCTCATTTCTGTTCATCTACATTGCTTTCTTTCTTACCTGTTCCCCTTCTTTCTACTGTCTACTTCTGTCTCCAGTGATGAAATGCTTTATACTGCTTTGTTCTGCCTTATTTATTTGTTTTGGTAAGGGAATTTATAATCTGCATGCCATTCTTACTCACTACTGATACCTGTTGTGCTGTCTCTTATTCTTTTTATTTGTGTTTTTTTTCTGCTTCATTTAGAGACTTTTGTTTGGGGGACATCATGGGATTTGTAGGGGGGGGGGTAAGATGGGAGGAGTGGGAGGTTAGAGAATGGCTGAATGTCTGTATGTTTTGTGTAACTTGCCTATTTTGCCTCTTCTTTAAAGCTCTTGCACATTCTTCCTTTTTCTGTTAACAGATTCTGTAGCAACACTAATCTGTTCTCTTTCTCAGGCATCTTTGCTTGCCTTGCTACATATATGTGCTTTATTGTATCTGTGTACTTGTAGCTCCATCCCGCACGAGACGAGTGCATTAGCACCTTGGCTATGTTATCCCTCTGAGCTCCTCCTTATACTTGTAATTGCTTTGAACACCTTCTATACCTATTTGTGTGGAGTATAAGATCCCTTTTCTTAGACCTATAGTGCCACATTTCCTAGTGCAAATACCCTTGTATCCTGTAGACCAGCCCTAGTTCTTCTTATTCTGACACTAATCCTTGTCCCTCTGAGCCTGTGAGTGGGAGAGTATCGGTGTTTGCTCTGTGCATAACACACTTGGCTTGTTTGGTGTAATTGAAACAAACCTATGCATGTATGGGACTGATCTCGTCAGTGTGAGTTGCCTTTGTGCTCTTCATGTGTGCAAGTGAAGCAACAGCTGTCACCCATGTTATAGCATTTTCTATTGTACCAAATGCTCTACTCTTTGTCAGTAAGAGCATGCTGTACTCCTCCACAAAAGTTTAACAGGAACACAATTATAACTGACCATGCCTTGGCTAGATAGGTGTCCCTCCATTGTGCCACTCTAGAACCAAACTTTGGCACTGCTGCGCTTACTAAGATATATACAAATTTGATAAATATAATAGCTTAGTGGGCATTTTTTTTTCTTTACCCAGTGCTCGGATAAAAAAAGGCGTGGGTTATTAATTTAATGTTACTTATAGTTGCTAATGTGATTTTCGTTTCACACAGAATTTGCTGGAAGGCAATTTGTCATATTTTTTTTTGCCACATAGTACTGTTTGTCTTATAAAGCAAAAAGGGCAGTATGGTTGACCTGTTAATCCCATCAAATTCTTTGGCTCTGTTTGTTCATGTTTAATACATAGACAGTCTAGAATTGACACTATAAAAATAAGCATTAGGAGAACCCATGTGGCTATAGTGGCTTTATATATATATATATATATATATATATATATATATATATATATATATATATATATATATATATATATATATATATATATATATATATATATATATAGTGCTTTCTGCAAAGACCCTTTGTTTTGTGACAAACAATGTTTTTCCCTCCTCCTTTGTCTTGTGTTTCCTTGTATGGCTGTTGTGTGACTGAAGGTAACTCTATTTACCCCTGAGCTGCCATAGCAGGTCAGTGTTATAGAGATGCTGTGGCAGCTCACGGTTTAGTTTGGGGATGCATTCTTATTATGTTTGTCTGCACCCTAACAAAGTTTTTTTTCCCTCCCACCTCGTTGGCACCTTTGTTAGGTGAACAACGCCACAGCTCGTGTGATGACCAATAAGAAAAGTGTGACCCCTTATGGCAACGGTAAGACTTGGTATTCACAAAACTTCAGCATTAACCTGACGGATTTTACCTTTACACCTACCTGCCTAGGCTGGAATGAATAGTAAGTGTGTCATTAATGGCACTGGTAGGCAGTTAGTGTTAATCTTACCACCAGACCCACAATAATCTACTACCTCAGCCCAAAAGCTAAGAGGTTTTTTATCGCCTTGCTAAGAATAGTACTGTTTCCCTGATAGTATCCTTTCTAACATTCTTTGAGAGTCATCTCTTGTGGCAATACATGAACATATGCTGCTCTGAAAGTTATGTGTCAGTAATGGAAATGATGTAACCGAGCCCAGCTAAGAATGTCTGTATATACTACTTCTATTACTGGTCAAACCCCCATTTGCAGCGTTTATCACAAAGGGTAACTAAAAGATAACAAAGCCAACACTCCAGCAGACACTTATGATGAAAGCAAAGCATACATTAAAAATAATATTTTAGGACCCTTAAAAGGGAAAGCCCATTCACTGTTTGGGCCTGTAGCCTAAGGAAATGTTCTCATTTAAGTTAAGGAATATGGCAGTCCTCATTCTTACAAATGCAAGCATTCACATTTAATTTCCTGTGCCATGGGCCTAAGGCAGTGGGGCCAAAATACTCAGTTGCTCCCAATGCAAGGTTCCTGCTATTTGCTACATTTACAAGTAGGTAGAAACAATAATGTCTGACCATCACCTGTCCTTCCTTTAGGCTGGAAACTCAGTCCGGTTGTAGGAGCTGTTTATGGACCGGAACTTTATGCAGGTAAATCATCAGCCTCACTTCACATCCATGTTCCAAGAAAGGGCAAAATCAAAGTCAGACTGCATGTCTCTACCAAAGCCATGTTTATGTCTCTGGGGTTATATTACAGACCATTAAACCAGTAACATGGTTATGTGGCTCTCTTGTGACATCTAGTGGTTACAAATGTATACTCTGCATACCTGACCGCTGAATTTTCTCTTTTTATGAATAAAACATTTCTATAAGCAGTTATGGCATGTTATAGATAATGTCCCTGTATTATAATTATAAACCTGCATGTTTAGCTATGCAATGACGAATCCAATGCAATTCAGTTAAAGGAAAGCAATTTATAACAATGGTGGTACCATATGAGATTTCTAAATATATGCAGTCTAAAGCATAACAAGTAATTTTGGTATACATTGCATTGCTTTATCTGTTAAAGAGATAACCTCTGGCTTTGTTTTGCCTTCATTCCATCTGAACTGTTTGTCTGTATTTCTGCTTTACTATCTGTTTTTTTTTTCCTGCATGACCAGGGTGGGAATAGTTAAAGCAATATTTTTTACCCCCTTTAACTCTTTTCACACTTTGTTTTATTTTTTATGTATTTTTTTTGTTTTGTTTTTTATTTTTTCTTCTAAATTTTCAAACAATCGCCCCAAAGCTGCACCCGGGCTTCAAGCTGACGTCTCTCTGGCCACTGAGGCTGGTGTGCCCCTGCCCGGACCACGGGGGGTTAACACGTACATTCCGTTGATCAGTAAGTAGGGAGTGGAATGGGCCCCCTCCAATTTCCCAGAATCCCTCTGGCCGCTGTCCTGTCTCTCCCTGCTCGTTCATGCACGCTCGGTGTATGTTATTTTGCACTGGGTTAGGGGAGGGAAAATGCCTTTTTCTGCAACTTGTTAGAAAACTGACTTTATGTAGCAAAGACTTTCATTCCCTATACATTACAACAGGATAAAGCAAACCTATTTGTAGCTGGCTTAATTTTTTACAGTATTTATATTTACACTTTTAATGGATTGAGAGCAATCCTAATACTGTTTTTTGAACTACAAATTACAGAATTCTGGATTGTAGTTACAGAACAGTGTGAGTGGTACAGGATGGACATTCCTGATATTGGCTCTTACCCATTGTAGCATATCCACATAATCCTGCCAGCATTTTATTGCTATGTTGCCTATTCCTGCACTGCAGCTAGCAGATTCTGCTTGGAAGCACTCCTAGTGCACACATTTCTCTGATAAAATAACAGATTTAAGCTCATGCATGTGGAAAGTAAAGTTCATACTTTAGTTTAACATTCAAGAGAATGCAGCTAGGATGCAATGGGGATGTTTAACTATAAACAAAAGGATGTGCTGTTAGCTGGAATGTTCCTGTCAGCCCCTCACATCAAATCTAATAAGGCAGTAGGGCCATGATGTGGTGAGGGCAGTAGCAGATGCCATAGGCTTCAGCTGTGACACCTGGGCCTCAGAGATCTTCCAAGTGAATGTGCTGCTGCTGGTATTTACATGTCTGAATTTGCTCTTTGTCTATCTTTCTTCGGTAATAGTTTGCTGTTTAATAAAAGCATGACCTTGCAATGTGTTGCCATTAAGATGTCCCTTTTAATTATTCTCTTCATGGGCTTATTTTCCTGGGTCAGTAATCCCATAACTCCAAGCATGGATAACCTTTACTTCCTAAACTGCAAGACTCTATCAATAATATGACTCTTTAGGGTTAATTAGGAAGGGCAAATAAAATGTTGTTTCTTTATGATGACCTTATCAGAACCACTAACACTGAATTATGGCCTGTGTCACTAGGGGTGTCAATGTTATTATCACATAATTATATAGCACCAACATATTCTGCAGGACTGTACAACAGATGAGTTTATCCATATTAACACACAAGTCAAAACCAATAAACGATACAAGAGGTGAAGAGGGCCCTTCCCAGAAGTGATTGCAGTTTAAAAGAATAGCTGTGGCAGGTAGTCTTTCATTGCCTCTGAGCAATATTTGGCTCTGCAAGGCTTATACAGGCTGAAACTAATAAACAAAGGGCAGTTTAACCTGTTAACTCTGACTAGAGTACTTGGATCGTTACAAGCAATGATTTGCACAGGTCTGTTCCTCATATAATATTTGTTATATCAGCATGTGAAATCAAAGTGCCCAAGCATGGCATGAGGTGGGAGGAAAGTGTTCTTGGATTATGCATATTTTATGCTTTTGATATATCTCATCTTCCAATCTCTCTCCCTTTCTCTCTCTCGCTGCCCCTTCTCTCTACTTACCCCCCCTTCCTTTCCCATTTCCACCCTATCTCTTTGCAGTTCCTGGCTTTCCTTACCCGACAGCAGCAGCTGCAGCTACAACAGCAGCTGCTTTCAGGGGGGCACACTTGAGGGGCCGCGGGAGGACGGTGTATGGTGCTGTGCGGGCGGTACCTCCTACTGCTATCCCCACATATCCTGGGTAAGTGCAAGGGGCTGGATAAGAAAGCATAAGGAGGCAGGAGGGAAAGGAAGAGTTACACACACTTGTAGGCTTAAGGATAAAGTGATTCACCTAGAACTGTGACAATATATACAGATACATATATGTATATCTATACAATACAAACACATACATAGATACACACGATACTTTCATATACCATTAAGTTTATTTTGCAATATCTGATAAAATGGGGTTTTGAAAACTGACTTTTTTAGGCAAGTGTAGTCTGGAATTCTTTTGCAGGAAACCAGAAGTGGGGAAAATGCAGTTTATATCACATATTTGGGGTGTAATATTCCACAGCCTGCAAGGCCTTATAGTAAATAGAAGGCCATATCAATGCAGACGTGTTTAAGTAGGGATGCGCCAAATCCATTGGATTCACATGACTTCCAAATCCTCTACACTCAACCTTAATTCGTACATTCTGATTTGAGCAAAATAATAGCTGATCAAAATCTTCTTGCCTAAAGGTCACATGACATTAGGTATTCAGTTTGACTGAACACTAAGGATTTGTGCCCAAAATATATTTTTTGAGATGTGCTGGAAAATCCAATACCGAATCCTGGATTCAGTGGGGCTCATGTATGAACACTTGGCAAATTTGCATTTGTGGCAGTAACCCATAGCACCCATTTTTTTTAAAAGCAAAACCTAGAGATTGTTGAAGATTTCTAATAACTGATTGGTTGCCATGAGTCACTGCCCAGGGCAAATTTGCTCAGTATGATAAATGAGCCCATAGCGCATCCCTAGTTTTGAGGGCTAGAAGACACACACTGAGATGGTAAATGAAATTGTGCTCTGTGCCTTTTGGGATGAATGGATCCAAGATGATATGAGTTAGTGAGAGGGTGGGAGAGGGCTCAGAAAGGCAGGGTGTGGGAGCGGGGAGGAGGCTGTATGGAGCTCGTCTATAACTGCACCTGTGTGTTTGTGTGTGACCAGTCATAGCTGACACGCATGAAACTTGGCCTCATACATAATAACTGGGTGAGCAAACTCGGGCGATGTATGAATAACTGTCACCAGAGAGACATGGCTACTAAATACCCATTATATGGCACCAGTCTTGCCCCATGTGGATTGTACCAACTAAAAGGGTTCTTTAAAGCAGCAGTCAGCAGAAACAAAGGAAAACTGTGTAACAGCTACATGCTTTTGATTCTCTCAATATTCTCTCATATTTTCATGTAAAAGGGAAGGTTGTCATGTGGACACTGAATTACAGTAAGAATAAGCATGGCCATAGTTAGTATTAAATGTACTCTATACTTTTTCCCATTCATTTTACCTAATAGTGGTAATCATGTCATTCATATGAGTCTATGCCCCGTGAAACTTGCAATCTTAGTCAATGGTCAGTTTTTTTTTTTTTACCTGATAAACTGGCCAAAATATAGTATATATGCTAGTGCCCCAGCTGGACTGGATCCTAGGACCCGATTAATTCAAGGCAGCAATGCTAGTTGAAACGGTCTCTAAAAGAGCGACAAAGCTAGAGACCCATGGACTATGTAGAAGTGGAAAGACTCCAGCCTTCAGCCTGCTTGTTACATTACATGCACATGAGTTCCACTTGCCAATCCCCCATTTGCTGATCCCAGAGTGTCCCCAGCAGTATAAAAACAGATACTCCCTACAATGTAAGTGAGCTTATAGTGCCCTAACATAGCCTAATAAAATACAGAGCCAACTATGTCTCAGCAGCACAAATACAGAGGCCTGTAATGTCCCAAAATTACAAAAGTAAAGTTTTCAGCATTCTGGCCATGCTTTAGCAGTGCCCAATGGTCCCAGTCTTACAGATATTGAGACACCCACAGTGACCCTGCCGTGCAAATGTAGAACTCATCTCACCAGCAGATGAAGTAGAAAGACCACTTATTATGTTCACCTGTAACTTGTGTTCTCTCCATTTTATTCCTTCCTTATATATGACTTTTACAGCCAGTTAATAATTCACACAAGGCGAGATTATAGATTTTAACAACTGTTCCACTATGTAAACATTGTTAAATAGGGGAAAGATTCTCTCTACACAAGTGGTGTGTTTTTTATTACACATAAACAGATACTGATTGGTTCATTATGTTCTTCCCTTTATCTTCACTCAAGGACAGTATAAAAAGGTCACATTTGCAGTATTTATCATAATCATTAACATGAATTTCTAAAATGCCAAAATATTTTGCAGCTCTGTACAATAAGTGGGTGTATACATTGAATATACAGATTTACAGAGCAACCAATAACTGATACAAGAGGTGACGAGAGCCCAGCCCAAAAGAGCTTAATGAGAACTGAGAAATGAACAATGTATTTTTTTTCATATAATTTTCTAAAAATAAGCAGAACATATTTTTGTCACAGTCAGTGTGCCTATGTTAGGGTGAAGACACACGGAGCTACTAGAAGCAGCTACTTTTTCACAGCTACTACATACCAGAAAATACCCTGCCATAGACAGTACTGAGAATTGCCTTTGCTAAATCACATGTAGAGGCAGTTATCAGTTGATCAGCATTGTCTATTTTAGTAGCTGCTACTAGTAGCTCCATGTGTCTTCACCCTTAGGGCTCTGGTACACGGGGAGATTAGTCGCCTGCGGCAAAACTCCCTGCTCGCGGGCGACTAATCTCCCCGTGTACCAGAGCCCTTAAACCAAGGTATATGTTTGTATTTTAAAGGGCTCCTGTCACCTTATAAAAGAAATATAAATGTCTCATCTATTGAAGTAATTGAGCAAAATAATCTATTTGTCCTAAAGATATTAGTCAAACATTGTTTCCTTCGTTCTTTCCGAACAATGATCACAGCAAAAGGCCTTTTTTTGTGCAAGTCCTTACCAAGTTCATATCATCCCTAAATCTTGTGTGTATGCCCAGTTACAGGCTATGTGAGATTGCTGTGCCAGTGGAATAGAGGGGGGATGGGCAATTATTAATTTGAATAAAAACTTTTTAATTATACAGGTATGGGATCTGTTATCTAGACTGTTCAGGACCTGGGTTTTCTAGATAACAGATCTTTTCTTAATTTAGATCTTCTTACCTTAGGCCATTGCTACATGGGGCGGATTCTCAGCCTGCGAATGAAAGCAGACTATGGATCCACCCCTACACTCAAAAAAGTTCATTGATGTGCCTGGAGCCATTGCCTCAGCCCGGGGGCAGACACACCAAGCAGAATTCAGTGCGTATGCAGTTTCTTGTCAAATTCCACTCTGCATTCCTGCACCCTGACTGAGGCAATGGCTCCAGGCACAGGCACATCAATGAGATTTTTTGGGCAATTGGCATTGGCCTTTAAGTCTACTAAAAAATCAACTGAACATTAATTTTACCCAATAGGGTTGTTTTGCCTCCAATAAGGATTGATTATATCTTAGTTGGGATCAAATAGTACTGTTTTATTTTCACAGAAAAGGGAAATAATTTTTAAATGATTTGATTATAATGCAATCTATGGGAGATGGCCTTCCTGTAATTCCCATACCTGTGTCCGGGTGACAGTGACAGAGATTTCAGTTAGTTCTGTTACTGCATAGTAATACCCTAATTATAACCCATTATTATGTGTGTTTAGTGTGCATTTTTATTTCTGCTCAGTGATCATTGAAGCACTGTGAAACATGGGCTATGCAGTGCTAAGCAAAGTGCCTCTGAACCTGGTTCCTTTCCAAACTGGAAGGGCTATTCTAGGATGTTGTTCTGACTTGGAATGCGAGACTGCTGCTTTAAGGAAAAGCATTAAATGCTATGACCTGTGTTTATACTGTTTCTTCTGAATAAAATCTGGAGATAATTGATTTATTCCTTGTTATCCTGTTCTCCCAGACCCTCTGAGTCATTTACCCCCAAAACACAAATATATAATTTGCATGATTTCTGTCAGCCAGGTCCCCTGGTGGGAGCCACAGAGTTATTCATACATCTCTCTTGCCTGCTTATGATTTATATGGCATGGTGCATGCAGCTGCTGTTAATAACCGGAATGTGTTTTGTTTTTTGTTTTTTTTTGTTTTGTTTTTTTTTTTTGTTTTATTATCATTTTATTCCTCCCCCCCCCTTTCCTGGTGTGATTCTATAGTGTGCTATATCAGGATGGATTTTATGGCACTGAATTATATGTAAGTATGCAAAGATGAACTGCAAATTAAAAAAACACAAAAAAATTGAAATCCAATCAGTTCTAATCCTGCCCTGCTTCCCGCTTCCCATTTCCTCTTTGCCCGTGCAAGCCAGCCTTAATTCCCATCCATGTCACATACTTTCTTCCATTCTGTTTATTATTTCTTCTTTCTGTGCCTTAATATTTCTGTTGTATTTTTATTTTGATTGTATTTTTTGTTTTCTGAAATTTTTTTTTTGTTTGTAACATCGGTGGAGTGTTGTGTCTGGGAATGCAGGCATGCTGTTTTAAAACACTGCTCTGGCCGTTGGAATGGTAGACCTGGAGATTAAGGTGGTGTCCTTGTGGTGGCAATAGGTAGATTTTAGTTTTCTCAAAGGGCTATTAGATAATGCATGCACTGGTGTTGGTCGCCTCCCCGCTGCCGTAAGATGTTAAGATTCCAACAATGGACTTAAAATCCAAACACTTGGAACCACTGGATTCCTGATTCATCCTGTAGGACCAGACCAGAGACATAGCGCAGTCAATGGGGTTTAAGAATAATCTTTTTGTTTGTTTCTGTTTGTGCTTTTTTTCCTTTTTATTCTTTTTCTTTCTCTTTTTTATTTTTCGGGTAATTTAGTCGATAGAAGTTTTAGTCTGGGCTAGAATTAGAGCAGAGGGGCTCCAAACAATGCTGACCCCACCATTTGGAGCAATAACATGTGTGAATAAGGGATGCCCATCCTGTAACCCCCTTCGATGGTTGTTGAGCTACAACCCCCAGTCTTTGCTACCTGGAAGTTAGCGCTCAACAATAGCTCGAGGGCTGAAGACTGGACATCCCTCATGCAAATATTAAATAAAATTTAAAAGTTATTTTAGAAGATATAATATTATATAAAGACATTTTACAGCCCAAGGGCCTTCACTGAGGCTGGAGACTCTGGCCCTGCAGTAAAACTGGCCTGGTTTAGTGTAATTTCCCATATTTATAATGTTTTACCTTCTTCCTTTAGTTCTTTGTCTCCTGCAATCCTTCCTCCCTTACCTTCTCCTTTTCCCTTCTTCCTCTGTTTGTTCCCTGTATGTCCATATTTACTCCTGTCTCACTTTGATCTTCTGACCTTCAAGCCTTGAATTTCATGGGGAAGGGGAGAAAGAAGAATATGCAGATTGTAGTGTGCTTACACCAGCAATGAGGTGTGCAACAGGCTGGCTTGCCCTCTCCCGCTCTTTGGCACCCGAGGGGCACTGAGTGAATGGGAAGAGAGGGGCAGGGCCCAATCTCTCTCTAATCACTTTCTGTTCACAGGCTTTTTATGTTGTTTATGCATTTATTTTCATTTTCAGTACCTTTTTTTCCCCTACGGGTTTTCAATATTGTTTTTGTTTTGTTATAGACTAGTCTTACAGGAACCAATCTTAAACCCTAAACTACCTCAGGTAGGCGCCCGCCCACGTGTTCCTTTTACCCCACTCCCTGCCAACCAATCAGAGTGCAGATTGCTGTGAACGGAGATTGAATTTACTAACCTATAATTAACGCCTTGTTGGAGAGGGGAACAGAGCCCCCATCATCATTCTCTTAAAAGAGAGGGAGAACAAAAGCAAGATGGGGATAGTGACCATGGTGTGGTATTTACCATGACCATTGCAATAAAAGCAAAATACAGTTCTAAAAAACAACTGCTATAGTTTATGCTTATTTATTATTGGAAATGCTATATATATTTATATATAATTATAATTATTGTTACTGAATACCCAATATCCCGTAAATTCACATATTTTCTATCCTAGAAAAATGTGACTGCCATCCAACTAGTTCTAAGAAAGCCAATCAGAGATAATTGTCCCAATTTACTGGTTTCCAATATGAAGCTAGAGATGGTATTTTGTTGTGTTAAACACAATGTTGTACACTTGAGACCTCTATAGTGCCCAAAGAGTCCATAGATTCATTAGGTGATCTCTGATACAGAAGGGGGCAGTCCTTGACTTTATAAAAATTTTACAATATCAAAATGGCCAGACCTTAAGCAGCCATTTTGGTATTGTGGCTAAACACACAGCCAGAAGGTAAATACATTTTTTGCATTTTAGGAAAACTTAAACTTTCCTTTTCTATTTGCTCTTTTCCCACCTCTTTCTTGCCATTTTATGATCTAGTCTTGTCCACAGAAAGATGGTGTGTAATTTGCTTATCCCTTAAAGTCTCTGTTCCCCTCTTTTTTCCAACATATTTGGTGTGTATCCCTTCTCCTCCTACCAACTAACCCTCCTCTCCCCAATTTTCTTCTTTGTCTAGAGCTAGGGTCCATTTGGTAACACCATTGCTTACATTTCCCCAAGGGTGATACATTTTACAGGTAGATAAGGGCACATCTACATTATTATCTCACAGTAAGCAATGTCATTTCTACCAAATAACTTCAGAAGCACAATGTGTTGCACTTTATGGAAGCCCAAACATCTCCCAAATAGCACTCCATTCCCTCCATTATGTTGGCTCTTTAGAATTACATGTTAATAATAAGGTGAAAAGAGAAATCAGCAAGAAAATATTAAGAGATGGTATAAATATAAACATATCAGTATAAGAATACTTTCAGGCATAGCACTTTCAGTTGCCAGCTCTTGCCTATAAACCTTGCAGCAGTGCTTGCTGTTAGAGAGCAATGGAAGGCCCTGTGTATCTCGGCTATTAAATAATGCAGTGCATAAAACACCTCAAATGATTTTGATGAAATATGCTGAGTACTGGGGAACATCTATGCTATCTATCGCCCTTTTTGGCTTTTTGGAAGCGGCATGAGCAAAGTGCCCAAAAAATAACTGAACTCATTCATAGTAGCCAGGGGATAAACAGCAAATGGAAAATATTTATACCACCTCCTCATGTTTCCTTGATGAATTCTCTTGGCACCTTATTATTAACAAATATTTTTAAAGCACCAACATAGTCTGAAGAATATAAATGGGTGTATAAATTGAACATATGCATCCCAATAAAACAAAGATATAATGGCTGACTAAGCTTAAAGCACCCAAAATAGCTTTTCACTGGTGTGCAAAAGAATTACTCACTGGGGCTTATTTAACAACAGTGGGCAAATTTGCCCATGGGCAATTACCCATAGTAACCAATCCATTTTTAAGCCAGCTACAAGTAAAAAAATGAATGCAACAATTTGATTGGTTGCCATGTGTTACTGCCTATGGACTAATTTGCCGAGGGTTAATAAATGACCCCCACTGTGTTTAAGGTTAAGAGAATTCCCACATTCCCATAAGGCACCTTAGCTTGAATCTTAGATTTGGTTATATAGAAGTGACCATAATCAGATGAGACCAACCACATATTTCCAGCTTTAAGTCATATGACTGCCCTCCCTTCAGAATGGCTTAGAACTAGGAACTTGCTGTGTGGCATTGTTGGTTATAATTTTAGAATTTTGTGGGTCATTACCCAAATTATCCAAAATATTAGTATATATTTTCTTTCTTTCTTTCTTTTCTACCTCTCCCTTTACCTCCCCACCCCTTTAGATTTTATTCTCCGGTTTGGCTTGGATATTAACCCTTCATGATGTGGTTAACACCCAGATAGGATGGTGTCCCACTTAAACATTAACCTCACACTGACATGTTGACCTCCCCTAACTCTACCCCTCAGTGCACGCTTTAGACAATATTGACACCCCATCCTCCGTAGTTTCTGTAGAAGATTTTAGGGTAATAACTGCTCCCTCAGGAATGTGGGGATAGCTCTAGTGAATGAAGTTTGTCATAGATTTGGTGTGTCTTTTATTATTTTTTTTTTTTCTTTATTTTATTAAACGACACCTTTGAAATAGACCTTTCTTACTCTTTGGTTTCACATTTGTTCACTTTCTCCTCTTCTTTCCTACACCACAAGTGATAAACCTACTGATGTCAATGTATGTGTTTTTGAGTTAATATGTTCTCCAGCCATGCATTTATCTTCTAAGGGAATCCCTCCTACCTTCATGCATGGAATTCACTGAGATTTTTCTATATGACCCACAGCATCATGTTCCTGGGTTACGAACTGTGATTTCCATTTACATGAAAGAAGTGTTTTTCTTTCTGTGGCTGTTTATTAAAATGCTTAAGTTGCCCTTTTTTGGGGATCTGACATGAATATGAATGCAGTTTTAGTGGGTACAGTGTTTTCTAGTAGCCTTTATATATTTCTGCCTATGGCTTTAGCTAGGGAATTTATAGACTGTCTCTAGCTAACAATTTACCTCTGATAGATAGCACAAGCCAGTTTATTTCGCCAAAGGTAAACCATATGGACCATTTGGTTGCACCAGAGGAAAGATGCTAAGACGCAGAGTAATACAACTATAAAATATGTCAAAGCTATTAAGCAAAAGTATTGCAGAAGTTGATGTCTTAAATATTCTTTATAGTATGGAGAAAAAGATAGGAGGGTTGTTTTTTTATTTTTTTTAAACCAGATATACCCACCCTTTAGCTCACCCCCTCCAGAGCTGCAACTAAACTGCTGCTTATTTATTTGAATTTTTAGACAAGCTTTTAGTTCACCTTTAATTTCTGCAAAGTATATTCGTTCTTTGCATTATTTGTATTTATATTTAAGAAAGGAAGGAGCCAATGTGGAAGCACTTGAGCAGCAGAACCATTCCAAGTAGAGTTAAATTGTTCTGCTTCACTGCACTTCACTTACTAATGGCCATACACATTGCCTTCATTGGCAAGTAAAGTGGAGCTCCCTACTGATTCAAAGGTTAAAAAGCACATTATTTTTACCCACCATATTTATTATTAGCCTAACATTTAGAAGTAAAAAATTATTTTTTTGTTAAATTCTTACAAGCCCATACAAGAAATAAGCCCATAGCGTGACTTTTTTTTTGTCCGTTGCCCCACTTTCTCGCACACACACGTCTTATGTTAGGTTGAGTAATCACCGTTGATCATGATGTTTCTTCTCGCAGGGTGGATATGCAGCATACAGATATACTCAGCCAGCCACAGCCGCCACAGCTGCCACCGCCGCTGCAGCTGCCGCAGCAGCCTACAGCGATGGGTAGGACAACAGCACTTTGCTTATTTCTTTATTACAGAGCAATGTACTACAAGTAGTCTGTAACAGATGAGAATGTCACATTTAAACAGTTAAAGGCAAATATTAAGTATTTACAAGCATTCTCTTTAAAGGAACAGTAACACAAAAAAATGAAAGTGTATAAAAGTAACTAAAATATAATGTGCTGCTGCCCTGCACTGGTAAAATTTGTGTGTTTACTTCAGAAAGTCTACTATAATTTATATAAATAAGCTGCTGTGTACTCATGGAGGCAGCCATTCAAAGGAGAAAAGGTACAGGCACATAGCAGATAACAGATAAAACACTATTGTATTCTACAGAGCTTATCTGTTACCTGCTATGTAACCTGTGCCTTTTCTCCTGCAAATGGCTGCCCCCATGGCTACACAGCAGCTTATTATATAAATTATAGTAGTGTTAATGTAGCAAACACACCAGTTTTACCAGTGCAGGGCAACAGTACATTATATTTTTATTACTTAAAAGCTCTTTCATTTTTTGGTGTTACTGTTCCTTTAACACTGTGTGGCAGTAACTTTAATCAGATTTTAGCTCAGTTTGCTCCCCAAGTCACACTCCAGTTAGATCTTTGTCCATTGAAATTAATGTTGTGACACAATGAGGCTTATTTACTTTCAGTGGGCAAATTTGCACCTGGAAAGTAACCAAAAACAACCATGAACATCAGTGATCAGATTTCTTCAGCAAGTTACAGGAAGAAAGAAAGTTATCATTTGGTTGGTTGCTATGAGTTACTGCACAGATGCAAAGTTGCCCAGTTTTAGTAAATAAGTCCTAGTATTTGTTTTCTCTAATTTACTCATTTATTAAATGCTAGGCAATTTAGTACCAGTGCCGCAACCAATCAGCTTTCATTCTTGTACTATGAGAAGAATGATGAATGTAAATCTGTGATATAAATGAGTTACTGCACTGGCACAGATTTTTCCAGTGTAAGTAAACGAGCCACAACGTGTCTTCATTGTTACTTTAGAAATCCTTCATGAACTGAAAATGTAGGTTTGTTTTATTCTCATCCCATCAAACCACATATGGGTGTAATTTATGGGAAACTAAAAGTGTTAGGATTTGTGTCCTCTCATTCCCATGGTGTGATGTTTAGGGAAAGCACTCTTTCCTTTCATGGGATCCTCCACCCAAATATGTACATGAAATTCTAATCAACTTTCCAATATACATTAATTAAACATTTTCAATAACCTTAAAGTATTCATTATTGCTGTTGAGCTCACTCTTAGTCTCCCTTTCTATTGTTTGGTTCTGACTCATAATATAGTAACGACTCAATTCTCCCCAGCAGGGCTGGAACTAGGGGCAGGCAGAAGATGCATGTGCCTAGGGCCCAATGCTGGGGGGGGGCGTTAGGAACATGCCTCTTCTACTCCCTTATTCCGTGCCATGTCCCCCCACAGTCCCCTCCCTTCTGGCGCTTATACTAGCGCACTCACTGCCCTCCCCGTCCCCCCGCTGACAGCGCGTATGTGCACTGACAGGGAGTAGGGTGATGCGATGGAAGAGGAGCAGTGCAGCAGGCAATGTGGCCAGCTGGGCTGCCTAGGGCTCTCAGCCAGGCCCGACACTGCTCCCCAGGTTTGTTAATCACCTTTAAACCATTAAAAATTTGTATTCATGGTATATTGTAAAGGTGCTTAGAATTGCATATTCTTTCACTATGCAGGAAAAAAAAACAAAACATTTTTGGGTAGAGTTCACCTATAAATTCTCAGTTCTCTGTGAGACATCCTGTAGAAGTGGCAGATAGTAGGGCTGCAGCTCCTGTGCTTAGGACACTTCACCTCCGGGGTATCACTGAGAAAACTGAGCTTGTCATTCATCTCAAAAGTGTCAGCATCTGTTTAAGAGCAGCTTGCGGGTAAAGTACATGTTTATATGGGGGTGAGCCTTTGTGCTGCATTGTTTACTTCTCATTAAGCTCTAAATGCAAATAAGTATGGTCTGCCTTCTCTAAAGCAAATAATAAACAAATGCCAGATGCCTCACATCTCCGCTAAGGCGCCACCACCGTTCCAGTGGGAAAATGTAGCTTTCCAGGCCACAGCTGTTTTGCTACATGGGCGCCTAGAGATAAAATTTAGCTCTGAGTACCGTACTGATATTGCTAGTTCACAGCACATCTTCTCTGAGAAGTCGCTAACACCTGAGATAAAAATAGAGCTTATACAGGTTATTCCTTATATGGTTTTCATATAGTGACATGGAATAAGTGTCTCTTAAGCCTTGGTGTGTTACCAGTGAGAGCTAGTGGCATATTCTGCTTTGACACTTCGATATTTCTTTCTTTTGGCTAGAGTTTAGCCCTTTGAAACTGAAATGCCTGTTATTTATATTGACATTAACATAAAATCTATTATATAATTTTTTCAGGAGTGATTGAGATAATTTGATCTGTCCTTTGCCATGAAAATACACACCCCATATGTAATAAAAGGCAGTGTTTTCCCAGGTGAAGGAACCCATAGCAACCAATAAAACGTTTGCTTATAAACAGGTGACTAATAAATGCTACCTGCTGACTGGTTGCTAGAGGTGATTAGACCTGTTGCAAACTTTGCAACTTTTATTACATAACCCAATGACAAGCTATTATGTGCACATCACATAGAAAAGATCTGACTCTATTTCTTGCATTTGCAGGTATGGCCGAGTATACACAGCTGACCCATATCACGCCCTGGCCCCTGCTACCAGTTACGGAGTGGGAGCTGTGGTAAGTGCAATAACACATAAGTTAGGTTGAAAAAAATCACTTGTCAATCATATCTTATGTCTAGATAAACCTGACTGATTGCTAGTTGATCAGGAGGAAGGCAAAAAAAAACCCTTCTGATGCCTTTACAGTTTGCTTTAGGGCTCTGGTACACGGGTGTCTTTTTCGGCGATTTGCGCAAAATCGCGCCGCCGCGTCTGCCATCCCGCCGGCGACTTACATGTTCGCCGGTGGGATGGTAGGGGGAAGGCAACTCGGGGAGATTAGTCGCCCGCAAGCAGGGAGTTTTGCCGCGGGCGACTAATCTCCCCGTGTACCAGAGCCCTTAGGGTAAAGACAAATGGAGATACTTAGTAGCAGCTACTTGTCGCAGCTACTACATCAGAAAATACCCTGCCATAGACGATACTGAGAATTGCCACTGCTAAAACACGTTTATCAGTGTGTTTTAGTATGATCACCATTGTTTATTGTTGTAAACCTGACAAGTAGCTGCTACTAGTAGCTCTGTGTGTGTCTTCAACCTAAGAGAGGGAAAATATTAAATTCCTTCCTGACTCCAAGATGGCAATCAGACCAGTTTCAGAGATACTTCCAATTTCTTTACTTGCTAAAAAGCCATCTAACCCCTTCTTGAAGCTATCAAGTGTTTTTGGTTTGAGAAGTGAGCAAAAACTCGCAAGCCTTATCTAACTGCCACATATCACCCATTATGTGCCAAATATGTACATTACAGTGGTTTTCAAGCTGAAATCCACCAGTGTGAACAGTACCAAGTAAAAAACTAAAGGTGCAAGACAGAATTATGAAAATGTGTGCAGAGGAGCTTGGGTTATTGCTGTAGATGGAAGTAAAGAAGAAATCTGTAACCTCATAAGATAATCATTAGATAACCCAATTTGCGAATAATAACTACCCACTATAAAATGTTTCCTTAAAGGAGATGGAAAGCTAAAATCACAGGGGGGTTACTAGATTGGTAGGCACCACCCAGTGTATCTATTTGCTTTCCTTTTAGGGCTCTGGCACACGGGGAGATTAGTAGCCCGCAACAAATCTCCCTTATCACGGCCGACAAATCTCCCTGAACTACCATCCCACCGGTGAAAATGTAAGTCGCCGGTGGGATGGCACACGCTGCGCAGGCGATTTTGGCAAATCACCGAAGTTGCCTCGCCGGTGGGATGGTAGTTCGGGGAGATTAGTTGCCCGTGACAAGGGAGATTTGTCGCGGGCGACTAATCTCCCCGTGTGCCAGAGCCCTTAGACATGGCTTGCACTTCACATCCTCCGAAAACACCAGCCTGGGGTTTGCTGAGCACCGTATCTTTCAGCCTTTCAGGCATCCCTGCTGGGGCTGGGCAAATGCATGTGTAGTACAGAAGTGTCCACAAGATTTCTCTGCTATGCATGCACCCTACTAGAACTGGCACAGGGGTCGCCTGGGAGGACACAAAGGGTGGCACAGTGCTCAGCAAACAAGACTGACCCTGGGTAGGAGATAAACACCTATAATCACTGGGGGGGGGGTCCTAAAAACCTAGAAACACTCACTGATTTTCGCTTTCTTTCACTTTTATTGTCGCTATTAGCCCCGAGGCCATGAAGAGTTGCCTTTTTGCCCTTGATTAGAAATAATTAAAAGTATTTACCTTTGATGCTAAACAAAACAATAATACATTTCCATGAAGCTTATGACTGCCCTAATGCTAAGATCAGAGCCAAATATTCCATGGTATTACAGACTTGAACTCACAATGGCATCTTGTCTTTGTAGGCGAGTTTATACAGAGGCGGTTACAGCCGATTTGCTCCGTACTGAAGTGACGTAAGCCTATTGTCCCCTATTAAACCTGGACAAAACTGCCCTTCCTCTCTCCTTCTGACCCCTTTCCCCTTCCTCCACTGTCAACGTTCGCGAGGCCCGGCTTTTGCAATACTTTAAACGAGAAACTCCTCCAGGAATTTTCTAGCAGCGCCACATGGAAGGATACAGCTGAAAAACATTCAAAACACAAAAAGGACATTTTTATACCTCAGCCTACTCTTCAGATCTGTATTTTTATTTCTGCTTTTTGTTTTTTTGTTTTGTTTTTTTTTAGGGGGTGTGTTCATTTTGTTCCAAAGATTGTGTTTATTTTTTATTTTTAAACTGTGGTAAAAGTGCGTGTATATATATTATTTACCTACGTATGTGCTGTGAGCTTTTTTTTTAATATTATTTCTTCACTTGGAGGGGAGGTTTGCAGAAATCAGGAGGACAGAAGATGCCGATAGGATGGGGGAGGAAGAGAGAGATTAGAATAATAGAATTGTTATTATTGGCTCCTGGGGAACCAATCCTCTGGCAGCAAGAGTGTTGCAGACATATTGCATATTGTTTGCTGGGAGTTTCATACAAATAGAGTGGAAATGAAATGGGATGAAAACCCAATCAAAGAGAATAGTGAGTTGGCAGAGGCCTACATGTGAGCAGCTTGAACTGGCATTATTTTGTACACCATGATGTTGCACTGTCATTTGAACACTTTGTGACTGTCTGACTTGGATACAAAGTACTTACCTTCTCTTCAGCTGCTTCAATGGGGATACCTGAAGTGGGGGAGAACGGAAGAATCTGAAAATGGAAAACCAAAATGGCTTCCAAGTTTGGATTATGACGCAGTTCTTCTGTGGGCCTAGAGAGCTGTTGGCAGTTATATGTGTGATGGGGCAATCACAATGATTGGTGCAGTATAAATATGTTTGTATATATGTGTATCTGTGTATTTGTATGTGTGTCTTGTGTGTGTTTGTGTATATATATAAATACACACACACATACACACATACATAAACATCATTTAGAGAACCGGAATCGTTTTACCTTGTTGTTTCAGCAGCATACTAGTGTCATTACAAGATGTAGCAGCAGTGTGAACTAAGGATCGATAGCCTGCCAAAATCCAGCGGTTAAAAATGTCTGCCACTAGTGTTATGGGGCCCAAGGAAAAGGTGCATCTTGGGAATGTTCTGATTTCATGGCAGAAGCGTGCAGGTCTTGTGTTCTGGACTGGGGTAGTAAACCTTTTCAAAATCCTCCCCACTTCTCAGTGAGAATTCCCTTTACATAGATCTTTATGTTCTCTTTTTGTGCTGGTCACAATATCCGTCCTGTCATGGGGACTTCTCTCTGTAGGTGCAGCTTACTTACACAGGAGACAGAACATTCACACTAACCGCACCTCTTGGCTACGTTTGTCCTTGGGTTTGACTTGTTTAGCTCCGCTTATGGTTTCATGATGAGTTTTTCCCACCACCACACAGCTATTTTCTGGAGACAGGGTCTCCTCTATTGATTTCTGTAGTGATGGACGGGTACAAGGAAAGAAAATAAGATAGAAAGGCTAAAAGAAGTAAGCTGCTGTCACTCAGGAAAATGCTGCAGCTTCTACACAATCAGTCAGTAGGATCTTCTTAACCTGCACGGATGCTGCTGTGGATTTTCTTAGTCTTCCTTTCATACAATACAAGTGTATGTGTGCAAAGCTTTTTATCTACACACAAATGTGTGTGCGTTTATACACACAGGAGTAATCTTTATGTATCATTGCACATACACAGTGAGACATGGTAACCGCTCGGCTTGCTTAGGGAAAGCTTGGATGCTGCCTGTCTGTGTTACGTACTAAAGGCAAGGCCAGGGGCACTGTGTGAGAGGGAACAGAACTTTAGGGCTTTGCTGGCAGTGTGAAAATGTTATCTGGATATCGTAAACTCAGTTACCTCATATACCCCCCACCCCCCCCCCACAAGGCAGATAATGAAATGGGAAAATCTATAAAATCTAATATTAGGAAAAGGAAAAAACTGAAAGCTGTTTCATGACCTTGTGTTATTCAATTGGATCTGCCATGAAAAGAGGATGGCAACAATCACAGAGGCCTGTGTGCCCTACACTTCATAAAGAAATATGCGTTTTGTTTTATTCTTAGCAAATTCAAATCTGATTTTCATGATAGTTACCGTTAAGTATTTTTATTTATATACTTTTTTTAAAATATCTGATCAGTTTACTGGGAGTGTGGTTTCTATGTTGTGTAATTGTGTGCCCTTTGGCATGATTAGGACTGGCCCTGCATCTCTTTTGCATTTAATCCAAAACTGAATGAATTTAGAAACAAGATCAGAGCTCAGTCAGCCCAGCCCAATGGTCGACCCTTGTATTTCCTCTGTGGATCCAGGTAGGGAAGCTAGATTGGCCAGTGTATTTCAGTATGATGCAGACATTACTATTGTTAGACAATCTGCAATAGTCTTCATTTTACTTATTTTTTTGTTTTTGCTTCTTATCCACTACCTTTTTTTTGAAGAAGAAGAATGAGTGGTTTAATAACACTAGCAACCAGTGAAACTGTAAGATGGATCACACAGGGCCCATATAATATAAGCGCTGAATAAAACAATAACAATACAACAGAAGCCTGGCAGCAAATCCCGTTTCTGGTTGCCAGGTTCAGCCACCCTAACCCAGAGAGGATTTTTACTTGCAGGCAGGAAGGTGAATAATTAAAGAACTGTTTCGTTTCTCACTTCTGGCACAGCCAATGAAATGAGCTTAGAGAATTCGGTTCCATAACATCCTGATAATGAGATATATAAATGTCATAAACAGAATGAAGCATCTTGAGACCTTTCTTGGGCCCCAAAATGAAGTATGTTTTGTGTTCCATTATATAAATGTTTAGGAAAAGCAAAGAACTGAGGTGCATGTTGTTACAATTTCTTGTTGCTTTGTTCTGTTTCATTCTAGTCAGCACGTTTTATTATATGTCCTGTATTTAAGAAGTTTCTGGGAGTTGCAGTTCAGTAGCCAGAGGACTGAAAGTAAACGTACCTGTATATGGTATAGCAGCACTTGTCATTTCTAGTCAGGGTATGTGAGTTGTAATTCGGCTGATGCTTCAACATTGGATATAACATGAAACTGGCCCTGTATGTGTCTCTGGGCTCCCATTAACATTGGCCACTTTCCCTTAGGATCCAAGTGTGGATCTGTTTGCATGTTCTATAAAGTGTTTCCAGGGAATCCAATTGCTCTAAACCTGCATCCTCGGCAGTTCTTTTTCCATGATTTGGTTTCAGTTGCTGCACTTTTGTATAAGCCAAATTTCAAGCGTTGACTGTTTCTACCCGACTGTTTCTTTGCGGTTTTATCTGTCCAGTATGTTGGCAGTGGTAAAGAACGAACGGTAAAATTGCATTTTTGGCAGTGTGACTGTAGGCTTTTATATGGGTTCAAGATGCCTGGGCTAGAGGAGCTCATATGCAAGTTGTTTAGTAACTGGTACAAAGCTTTAAGATGTCATTCATACAGTGTGACAATTTGCTTGGCTGCTGTCCTCTGGGTAACTATCCTTAGAATTTTTTGCTGTCTGTACTAAAGAGGACATGCTAGCAAAAGAATAAGCGGCTAATTGTGTCCTTTGTGCCAGAGACATGTTGCAGTGCAGTGTGTTGTTGGCCCTCTCTTAGTTATGTTCACATTTATGCTTTATATATATATATGTGTGTGTTGATCACAAGCCTCCTGGGAAGCCAAAGCCTAGTTTAGTTTTGCCACTTACATTTTGTTCAGCTATTTCTGTAGTTTCGTGCTGGCTTTACCTTTCCTCGGGCCCCTTTACAGAATACCATTTCATGCCATGTGAGGGCTTCTTACTTGTGCAATGCAAACACTACAAAGGGCAGGACTACACATTTCTTAGAATGGCGATACCTCGGGAAAACCAAGGAAATCTATCAGGGAGAAACGCTGTCTGATCAGTCCGCTAATGGTGGCTGTAAGTCTGCCTGCATAGATATGTAGCTTTGGATCTTGCTCCTCTCTACTATTGATTGCTACGGCTGCCTTGCATTATCAAACCATGACCATATAGCAGCTAAAACTCTAGTTATTCAGTTTCAGTGGATTCATTTTTGTTTACATTGGGAACGGCCCAGTGTACAGAGGGTGCTAATGTTGCAGTGAAGGACGATCGGTTGTTGATGTGGACTTTATTTCTCTCAGATATTCCCTAAAGTAGTAGTAACTGGCCATGGGATCACCCCCCAAAACAATTGTGTTCTATATGTATCTTTTTAAACTGATGTATAGTTCAATGATCCGGGACACTTACTGTGAATGATAGCATGCCTTGGTTATGTTATGCTACGTAATTGGGTGTAGATACATGTTTAATAAAAGTAAGCTCCTTTATATGAAATGTTTATGGCTTACAAAGATGGCAGTCTTGTTCAGTTGATATCCCTACTGTATATTGTATTTCAGGACAGGAAACAGTTGTATTTGCTGTCACGTTGTTTGCTACAAACAGCAGCTCCACGGCCACAAGGATTGTGGGGTGCAGTGTAGAGAACGTTTATATCCAGTCCTAACCCAAGCTTGAGCTCATAATAAAACAGGGACATGAATTAACTTATTGTTGGCGACTCAGACTGAGTTTTAGCGACTCACAAATCCATTTGTACTAAAGAACTAGCAGAACTTGAGGACTGGAGACTTCAACAGAAACTGACCTATACTGTCTGTTGTAGGATGTCTGCTCTTTTGTCCTATTTCCTACTAATTATATATGGTGGCAGTGTCTATTCCCTAATTTCTACCTAGTGTGATGTGAATTGGCTGGCTTGCATGCATTTTCAATCAGGTCTGTACTTGCCAGGGAGAAACCAAACCATGTCTTAAATGACTCGAGAAAATGCAGTCCAGGTGCAGATCCTTTCCAGTAGCCTCTGTGTTTATAGGGAGACATTATATTCCAGTAACACTACAATCATGGATAATACACTACTGTTGACATATGCTTCACTTAGGTGGATAGGAATTGGAGGCATTTAGACACTATCTGGTGTGTGACGTATACCAGCCTGGTAGCCACACTCTTACCTTTCTTGCTGCTTGAACTCCTTTACAAGTAGAACATGTGGACTCATGTAGATTCTCTTTGGGCTCTGTCCTTTTTGATGAAGTTCACAGTGAAAGGAAGCCCTGCTCTTTCTGGTTTACATCACTAGTAACACCATTAATGGTGGCTGGAGCCTTGCACTCCAACGAGAACTTTGTTAGGGGAACTTTTTGATGTGAATATATGCTTTTGATGAAACACATTAATTTATAGCAACTTTACAACAGGAACAATCATACCATATTTTAAGCGGTATGTGACTTTTAATCAATGAAGGGGGGATATGGCCTTTTTCTTTAACCATTATGCAATCAAACTTTAGATTGGTTAAAGGGCAAGAAAAGATGCACAGTATAGGCCACCCTTAAGCCCTTAAATGTAACACAGGAACCTAATGTAAAGGACACAAATAGGAAACCAGAAAGATATTTATATATAGAATTACCTGCTATACATGTATATATTTTATTTCCTACATTTAATGCGCTTCACTTATCATTTTAATTGTACATCTGTCTTATAAGAACTGACTGCTTTGATGGTCATTTGGATGCCTTCTCCTTGTGAAAATCTGTACCATTTCTGTGTACTGTTTGTGTTGTACCTTTTGATACTTGCGTACTCAAAAAAAAGGCAGCCAAGGCTAATGTCCCACAGAGAATATTTTGGAAATGGCCAATCATTTTGGTGTAGTATTCAGTAAGAACCAGGAATGACCACCAAGATGAAGCAGTTCTTGAATGACATGGGATTTGTGCACACACACACACACACACACACACACACACACACACACACACACACACACACACACACACACATACATACATACATACATACATACATACATACACACACAATACACAGACACAGGCCACTTTAGCTTTAAAAGGCCTGTAATGTGCGCTTTTAGGTAGAAAAGCATCTTATACATTTACATGGGGATGGCTGAACCCTGAGCAGTTGCTGGCTATATTAGGGATTTTTTGCTGACATATGCACCGTTTGGCCATGCTGGTTTTATGTCTATAGAACATAACTTACATTAGTCAGCCAGTGTATTCATTTCTGCAAAGCTGTAACCCTGACTCCAACACTAATCAGGGTACGATATGTTTGGTTGGGCCTAAATTCAAGTCATTGGCTACTGATAAAACAAATGCATCTGAATTATTAGATAAAGGTTTTGCAGGCCATAATAAGAATCCGTGTAGTTCAAAAAAATGCATTGCAGCTATTGTCCCACTATGTTATGTTTTGTCTTGTGTAGATTTAGCTGTTACTGACCGGTTTCTGAGCCATTAAGTTGCCCTTTAGTCCTCTAGCATGTGTATGCATATACGTCATTTCAATTTGTGAACCTCTGGCAAATCAAAGAGCTTTATGGAGTACAAACATGGAAGTGTCTGCATGCATGTTATTACTGTACAGAAAATGGCCTGGGGTTTAATGTGTGTGAGAGAAAGAATAATGGAACCAGCAGTACCGTGAATACAGGAATGACAGGCGCCACTGTTTCAGCTTTATTTGGCTGCTTAAGGACCTCCTGATCAAATGCAGTTCCATTTTATGTTATACAAAGTGTGTGTAGCTGTCTGTCTGTATAGAACTGCAAGCATTTCATAGAAGACACTACTTTCTGACCATTTTAGCACTGTAAATGCCAAACCAGTGTCATTGCAGAGCAATGGGCTGAAATCAAACAGCAAAGGAGTTCAATGAGAAAGTGGTTGTCCTTACGTGTCCTGGATATTGGGCCTTAAGATGAGAAACCTTATTAAATACCCTCCCCTATGAAGGGCAATGTATATGGCACCCTTCTTGTAAGTATCATATTGTATAGGTAACCTATAGGCCACTCAGTATTCACCTGTTATTATTTACTGCTTAGCTGAGTTGGGAAAACTCTGAAAATGTAATAAGTTCTTTGTTTTGTTTTGGGGTTTTTTTGGGGGCAGGGTGGGAGGGAATGGGAGGTAATTTTTGTATTACTATCCATTATGTATAAATTATTGATCATGTTTGCTGGCTTTTATAAACTCTAAGCAAGGGGAGAGAGTCTGGAATGGCGTGGGCAGCCTCTCCTCCCTCCCTCGCCAATGGTAATAAAGCACTGTTTTTAAATAAAAAAAATTGTATGTTTTTGGTTTCTTTTTTGTTCAGAGGTAGATGAATGTGTGCATGCACACAGAACTATGTTTCACACCTTGCTGAGCATGTCTTTCTTCCTGGCATCAGCATTTCCCTGTGCCTTTACTATTTGTTTGTTTGGGGGCTCGCAGTCCTTCCCCTGCAGATATGTGAAAAGAGCTAATCTAATGTTTCAATTAATTTTCACACTCACCAAATTAAGATGTAGGTTCGGGTGCTTATGCCCCAAGCCTTTTGCTCATTAATTTTTCACTCTTCATTCCAAGTGTTACACACTCATATGTAAATGCAAAATTCAAGATGTTCACTCACCGCTTCCTTCTAGTGGTCCAGGTGCCATGTCCCAGAGCCACAGCAAAGCGACACTCAGTTTCAGTATTCAACGTAAAACAGCATGCACTCATCGGGCTCCAGGATATCAAATTGGCGTGGGTGCAGGGACATGGAGTATGCATTTTGCCAACGAAATCCGCCTTGTGTGCCTGCACGGGGAAAGGCTGATTCTTGGCCTGCATTTATCTGCAGGTTGAGAATTAACCCCCGTCTGGCACTACCCTTAAAAGGCAGCTGCAGTTTTTCAGGGTGGGCATTACTGGTCTATGGGGTAGGAATTATTTACTGCTAAGCACTACTAAACAAATAGGAATAGGTACTTTATGCACAGAATAATAACTGAATTTAAACTATGTATTTTCCCTGGGTTTGTGCTCTTGTTTTGCAAGAAATATACCAAAGAAGTGCCATACTGGCATCTTACTTGCTTCTTCCAGGCGTCCCACCCCAATTTAGACTTTCACATGCAAGATTAACATTTTACTTTGTGCCAACAGTTTGGGAAAGGCTCTTTTCTGCTTTAGCTCAATAATGGCTTATGCACAAGGGAGATGGGAGAACCTAACTGAATACTGTGGGATGAACTTGTGTGAGCTGTGTAATAGAGTGGCCTTGCCAACTGCCTGCACATCGGATTAACTGAATAAATGGTGCACAACACAGGTACCAAATGATCAACAGCATTCAATAAAGGGTTAAGGGTGACCGAGGGATAAACCTTCTACCCACATACTCTGTAGGGAGCATGGTACATATTTCTGGTACTGGTACCTGGGTATTGCAGAGTGAGGGCATACTTTTGTGCAGCTACTATTGGCAGGTATTTATAAAGCACTAACCGTTACATAGGGTTGAAAAAAAAAGACCATCAAGTTCAACCCTTCCAAGTAAACCCAGCACACACAAACCTATACTGACTTATCTATACACTCGCATACATAAACTATATATACCAACATAAATGCTAACTGTAGATATTAGTATCACAATAGCCTTGGATACTATGCTTGTTCAAGAACTCATCCAGGCATTAACAGAATTTGCCATTACCACATCTCTAGGAAGGGCATTCCCCAACCTCACTGCCCTCACTGTGAAAAACCATCTACGCTGCTTCAAATGGAAGCTCCATTTTTCCAAATCTAAAGGGGTGGCCCCTGGCACACTGATCATTTTTATGGGAAAAAAGAACATCCCCTATCTGCCTATAATCCCCCCTAATGTACTTGTACAGAGTAATCATGTCCCCTCACAAACACCTTTTTTTTCCCATAGAAAACAACCCCAACCCTAACAGTCTAACCTCATAGTTTAAAACTTCCATCCCCTTTACCAGTTTAGTTGCACATCTCTGCACTCTCTCCAGCTCATTAATATCCTTCTTAAGGACTGGGGCCCAAAACTGCACTGCATACTCAAGGTGAGGCCTCGAGACCTATCAAGAGGTATTATGTAGCACTGTGCAATAGAAGGGTAAATACATCAAACATACAAAAACTGATCGATACAGGCGGTAGCTGGTCAAATTCAAAAATCAGAGACTGTCCCTGGAAATGATGGACTCCTGTCAACTATGGCACTACTGAATCTACCATTGGCCAATAAAAACACAGGCTTTTTGGAAGACTACTGTACTACTTGCCATTATCACTTTTTCCCCCACTTTCAAGTAACACTGAAATTCCCTTCAATAGCATGACACAAAAATATTTAAGAAGGTAACTTGCAACCTGATATGGGATTATTTGACTTCCCATCCTGTGTGATTAGTACAAGTCGGCCAAATAAGTGGGAAGACAAACGAATAAACCGATTTATTTCTGGGTCAGCTTCATTTTCTTATATTGGCCAATCAATTTTGTGCTATGTGTAACCAGCTATTTGTCACAGTTACTAAACGCCAGACAATACTGAGAATTGTCTCTGCTAAAACACATGTAGAGACAGTTATCAGTATTGATCAGTATTGTTTATTTTGTAGCTCCATGTGTCTTAAGTCAGTGGCAGATGGGGAGATTAGTCCCCCCCACGACAAATCTTCATTACCGCTGGCGACTAATCTCCCCGCAATGCCATCCCACCAGCAAGAATGTAAATCACCAGTGGGATGGCATACGCGTTGTTACGATTTCCCGATTGCTAGGATTTTCCTCTCAAGGAAACTTCGGGAAATCGTAGCGCCGAGATTAGTCACCCAAGATAGATCTGTAACTGCGGGCAATTAATCCCTCTGAAATTCCTTTCCACCGGCAACAATAGGAATCACCGGTGGAAAGGCATACGCATCACTTTGGTTTTCTGAAGTCGCGTGAAATCGCCTGCACGAGGAAACTTCGAGTGTTCGGAAAACTGAAGCGATGCATAGGCCTTCCCGCCGGTGATTTATTTTGTTGCCGGAGGAAAGCTAACCTCTGGGGGTTACCTCCACTTCTGGGGTCTTCAGTTTATGCCCTGTCTGCACACAGTTTAGACGCACCCATGTAGACTGGACTTTTTATCCATTAGAAAGCACTTTGTATATGACCATTGTTCTGAATAAACTGAGGGCCCAGAGGAAAGAGAGAACCTTTATAGAAGGTAGGGACACTTTGGCACAGCATTGCTGTATATGTTAAAGCAGTGCTGTCCAACTTCTGTTGTACCGAGGGCCGGAATTTTTCCGACCTACGTGGTGGAGGGCCGATAATGGAAGCCAGTTTTGACCACTCCCCTTTTTGAAACCGCACCCACTTGAAACCACACCCATGTTATCATATGACCATACCCAAATTAATGGTTGTAGTACAGCAAAACCTGCCATACTTTGCCTGCCCTACCCTGCCTGTGTGTGCCATACTCTGCCTTCCCTACCCTGCCTGTGTGTGCCATACTCTGCCTTCCCTACCCTGCCTGTGTGCCATACTTTCACTGTGTGTGCCATTCTTGGCTGGTTTGTGCCATACTTGGCCTGTGTGTGCCATACTCTGCCTGCCCTACCCTGCCTGTGTGTGCCATACTCTGCCTTCCCTACCCTGCCGGTGTGCCATACTTTCACTGTGTTTGCCATTCTTGGCTGGTTTGTGCCATACTTGGCCTGTGTGTGCCATACTCTGCCTGTATGTGCCATACTCTGCCTTCCCTACCCTGCCTGTGTGTGCCATACTCTGCCTGCCCTATGATGCCTGTGTGTATGGCACACACAGGCAGCCTAAAGTGACACAATGCTGGCACTGCTCCTACAGTCTGCACAATAACTATATATTAAAAAAAAATTTTAATTGAAGTACCACCTCAGTGTATGTTCATTTTGTAGTGTGAAGGGATTATTTGTGGGTTTCTATTGCTCCTGAGGTGTGAACAGGGGAACAATGTGGGTGATTACAGCCTGAGGTGTGAACACTGCAGGGGGTGAACAATGCAGAGATTAACAGGTGTGAACAACACAGGGGATTACATATTTAAACAATACAGCCTGATTACAGCCTGAATCTGAGGTGAGAACCATGCAGGGGGGGCAGTTAATCACAGTACTGATACCATTTAAAGCTTACACAAGAGTAAGCCATCAAAGCAGCCAGACAGGTGGGGGGCCACACAGAGGGGGGTCGCCAGTTGGACAGCACTGTGTTAAAGCATGCAACTTTTGGATTTGTTTCTTGTGGCTATGGCAGCCCTTAAAAGACAAGGACAAGGCTAATTAGCTGCCAGTGTGTTACGTATCCCCCCAAATGAATTTCCCAGTTTTTTTTCCCAGACAGGAACAACAAAAGGCAGCACTGTTCAGCCATTTTACTTACCTTACCAATCATCCCTAACTCAGACTCAAAAAATAAGCCTCATCCTACGCATGCTCGAGCAGGATGGCGAGGGGCCGCTGGGAATGCAGGTAAGGTGGCTTTTGCTACCGTTTTCCCTGTTGGTGCAGTTTTTTTCCCCTCAAAGGATCACGAGCAGTGAATTCACCCTTTCCTTGTCCTTTAATTCTTCATATTGAGTATTTGTGCACTGACCATGCTACCTTCTTAAAATATATAGCCTGTTTAAAAAGTTTTTTGGGTTTTTTTTACAAATTTTTATTAATTCTCAAAAGCAAAAGAACAACTGGAATTCAAGATATTTATAGTATTCTATTTTTTTACATTTATGTACAAAAATAAAGCATTAGGTGAGTTATGTGCAGTGAGTAAAGGTGAGACTGCTGCAATGTCATCACTCCCAGCCTTTGCCTCCAGGTTGCTTTGGCAGTTTCAAACCCACCAGTCCGGCCACTTGTTCAGGGCTGCGCTCTCCCTTGGCGTGATACTCCTGGTGAAGCATATCATGGTTTCTAACGCTGTGTAGGAGGCAGAGGTAAGTGGAGGCTTGGAAGTGCAACTCCTGCTGGGCCCGACACAACTTCTCTTCTGTTACCTGAGAAATAACAGAAATGTCAAACAGCAAGTTAGCAAAGGCACCCTGGCGGAACATTCTCCATACAGTGCCTTCCCAATCTACATAGCATCTATTCCAAAAAGGTCATAAAGAAACTATTCTATATAGACTAAAGAATGTTTAGAATGCTAATGAAAATAACATATTAAGTGCAAATCTGAAAAGTATGCCAAACTGGTTTCATGCGCCAACACATTTACTAAAGTATTGCAAATGAGTTTAATTTTGGCAAGCAATAAGCAGCCATGTAATAGAACAGGGGCCATTTACTTTACCTCAAGTGCAAAAGTGTGGCCACTGCGAGGAGCAGTTTGCAGCTTACCCCAGGGCGCAAGTGTTTGCTAAGTGAGCAATAACTGAAAATCCAGCGCAACAAGCAGAGCATTGTGTCAGGAGGCACAGCCAAGCCCTGTATTTAGTGCTGTGGGGCAGCTGGTAAGGACAGGACACTGCAGTGGGCTGTGCAGCTCCCTAACCTGTCCCTCTCAATGATGTGCAGTGTAGGGGAAGGAGAGGGGACACCCATGAGACTCACCCCGACCTATAAAGCACTGTGGGGGAGAAGCGAACAGAGTGCAGAGGCCAAAGGCCAGTTGCACAGAGCAGAACTAAAACAAAAAAGGTCATTTTACTTTTGCACTTAGCACACTGTTTTCCGCTTTGAAAATGACCCCAAAGCAGTCCTCGCTCTGACTTTTACTATCCACTTCATTGCAATGCAAGCATTTGATCATAGAACCAAACAATCGCATTAAAGGAGAACTAAAGCCTAACTAAGGTAGGGAGAAATGATGTTTATTATGTTCTGGGCTTCTGTACCAGCCCAAGGTGACCACAGGCCTTTAGCAGGGAGGTCTGTGCCCCCAAATGCCCCAGTAGCCCTCCCCATCTTCTATTCTGCTGATTCCCTGCACCTGCTCTGTGCTGCTGCTACTCTGTGCTGCTGCTACTCTGTGCTGCTGCTACTCTGTGCTGCTGCTACTCTGTGCTGCTGCTCTGTCCGCATTACAATAAGCCAAACCGTGCAGTCACCTCTTCCTAATATCCCGGCCATTAGCAGCACCCTGACATGTAAAGGAAACACACTGGGATATTATGAGTATGGGGCAGCCTAACAATCCCTGTACAGCTCCCTCCTCCATTACTCTATGTACCATGCAGCTTCAGTCTAGCTAACATTTTAGTTGAAACATATACCATACGGTCATGCTTTGCTGACATGACTACAAACACAGCACATGGAATCTGACACACACACATGCCCATTGCCCAATAATGAAGCGCTGTATCCGAACCCCAATACTAGCTTGGCGACTCGCTCTTACACCAAAATGGCGGCGCCGCTGCCATCCCCGCATTCGGATTCCTCACCTGATTCCGTCTGAATTGCTCTCTAATGTATTTATAAGCTGCCGTATCACGATACCGAGTCACCCCATTCATGTAGCGAAGTTCCCGCAAAAGACCGTGAAACGTGCGCAGGGGGGATCCGAGCGCAGCCATCTCAGCGCCAGTACCAGGCAAGTACCAGGCAAGAAGCTGGCAGGTAGCAGGCAAGTACAAGGCCGGGAGCAGTCAGGCTCGCTGATTGCCGAGAAGCCAAGGGCGAAAAATCGATTGACGAGCGCTGAAACTTGCGAGTTAAGGTTTTGTAGGTTTGACCTTCATATATATTAAGTGCCCCTGGGGCATGAAATGCATAGGGTTTATAGAAATGTTTTAATATAAATTTTAATAAAATCTTTTTGCAACCCCTGTGGAGATTCCTGAGTGCCTATATGCCACAGTGGCTGCTGCTTCTTAAAAATAAATATAGTCAATAACACACTCAGGCCAGTGCTCCTTTTTACTGGAAAGTGCACCAGCTCAGGGTATAGCTGGGAGTGCCATGTTTTTCCTGTTTGGGGATATTTGCTTCAACCATTGGAGGTATATTTATGCAGTAAAGCAGGGATCCCCAACCAGCGGCTCTTGGGCAACATGTTGCTCCCCAACCCCTTGGATGTTGCTCCCAGTCGCCTCAAAGCAGGTGCTTATTTTTTAATTCCTGGCTTGGAGGCAAGTTTTGGTTGCATAAAAACCCAATATTATGCCAAACAGAGCTTCCTGTAGGTTGTCAGTCCACATAGGGGCTATTAGCCAATTATAGCCCTTATTGGCACCGCCAGGAACCATTTTCATGCTTGTGTTGCTCACCAACAATTTTTTCATTTGAAAGTGGCTCACGGGTATAAAAGAGAGGAGTTTCCTGCAAATAATCTTCTGTACTGGGGGCAACAAATCTCCCCATGTGCCATTGCCCTAAAATACAGCTTTTTTTTCTAAGATCTGATCCTTTTCAACGGCGCAGAACTGCCTGCACAAAATTGGGATCACTACTACTACACATCTAGCTTAGGGTAACCTATTACATAGCAAAGAATAGTCCTATACATATTGGCGATGTACATAATGTCCTTAACATCCTGGATGACACCAACTAAACCTCCCACTATGTTTGCCAGATATAATTTTTAAAACCAGCCAAAGTCAGTCACAAAGCCATCCTAAAACTAGCCAAAAGCCATTTCAAAGTAGTCCAAAAATAGTGCAATATGTGCAGTGAAAAAAGAAGGTAAAAAAATTATCTGTGTGAAAAATATGCCTTCTTTAGCCCTCTCAAGCATAGAATCACTTCCTATGCCCATTTATTTTACATTAACCTTGGCAGTAGGCAAAATGTTAAACAAAAACTACAATACCCAAATGCACTGGTAGAGGTGGGCCAGGCACACTAGGAGTTTTCCAGAGTACAACCCCATCTAGCTTTCAAATACTAGCCCAAGTCAGTATCTTGGAACCTGGTACCTTGTACTTTGGCAAGCTGCCGCAGCTTTAAATTAGTAGCCAAATTTGGCAGAAAAAAACCCCAATCTGGCAACCCTGCCTCTCAAAATGTTGTAACATCATAATGGCATCATGACTTTGCCGACAGACTTTCCTGACCTGTGCCAGTGGCATAACTACCATACAGCAGACCCCCCACAGGAGCCTGGAGGACAAGGGGGCCTGGATAGTGACATCTTCTGTATGGTAGTTTCCCCTCCCCAGCCCCTTCTGAATTTGCTGCTTGCTTGGTTATTTGCAGTGGACTGCAAACAATCAATATGTGGACAGAAGAAAGGTTGGACTTCAGTGTGTGAGCTGCCCCTCTGACCAGGCCACCTTACATGCACATGCGTAGTGCTGGTGTGGGACAGTAGCGTGCAGATATGTACAATGGCAACACAGCAGGGGTGAGCTGGTGGGAAGGGGACGTCAAGGCCCGAGGTAGGGGTAGGCAGGCAGAAGAAGTCAGTGCCCAACACCCCCCCCACCATGGCGCCCTAGACACAGACCTCTTCTGCCTACCCATTGTTACGGCCCTGCTGACCAGTGCCCATTCTACCAATCTTACACATTCTCTAGCCTCTTGGCTACCATACATTGCAAAATATACTGAACTGCCTGTACCTCTACAGCCATGTGATCCTGCATATGAAGGAGCCCCAGACTCCACCTCCATCATATTACTGGAGGAATTTGAATATTTTTTTGGAACTGCAGCCTTTCCCCTTCTCCTCTTAAGGCACGAAAGTGAGCTCTATATCATTTAAAGCTTACAAAGCCATGGCTTGGGCATGTAGGAATGACCCATTTGCCATAATGTTGCCTTCTTTTTCAGTAGTTTTTAAAAGATTTTTAGTGCTCCTGGTTACGGGGAGGCTACCTCTTCACACATGATGCAGAATCTGGGAGTTAATATGCTATTGCATGATGGAGTCCATCTGCAGACATTATTAGGCATTAATATCTGGCAAGGATTTTTCTATTTAAAAAAAAAAAAATTAATCAGGATAGATGTACCTCATTAATTAGAGAAATTCATTGGAAAATGTAACATGAAAGATTCTCTTAGCCGGTTCAAGCCCCATATTTCTAAAGACCCCTGGTATTTCTTGCAGCTCTCCTTGACCTCCAGAGTATCGGTGGCCATGCGCCATGTCTTTTATGCTGTATGCCCAAAACCACCCTGCCAACTGCCATTTTCTTAGTATTTATTTTTTACATTTTACACAGGGCTAGACATATTTTTCATTTCCCAGGGTGCCACAGCCATGTGACCTGTGCTCTGATAAACTTTACTGCTGAGCTACAAATTGGAGTGATATCTCCCCCCTCCCAGCAGCCAATCAGCAGAACAATGGGAAGGTAGCAAGATAGCAGCTCCCAGTAGATATCAGAATAGCACTCAATAGTAAGAAATCCAAGTCCGGCTTGGGACTCCTGCAGTTACATGGGAGTAGGAGAAACAATAGGTTACCTGAAAGCAGTTCTAATGTGTAGCGCTGGCTCCTTCTGAAAGCTCAGACTCAGGCACAAAAAAAGAAAAACATTTTTTGGTTCAAGAATAAGATTTTAAAGGTGAATTATTGTTTTTTTATTATTATTTTATTGAGTGAATTATTTGCTATAGAAACAAAAATATACCATAAAAATCATGCTAGACTCCCTTTAAGTGAAATCAACTTGACACTCCTAATACCACTAGGTGGCTCTCAGACTGAACAAAGAGACGTATGTAGTTTATTAATACTAATAATGGTGGCCCAGTGATTCCTGATGGCAGCAGGCAGTAATGACATAGCTCCTATGTGCTCTGCACTGGTTGGCACCCACCCCCTAACATACATATGCCACGCAATTTAGAGGGTGCTTTGGGAGCATGCCTACAGTCATCCCCAACGTGCCATTATGAATACAGTGCTGACAAATTTCCGTTTTACATTTTTCAAATCCTAGGAGGTTGCAAAATGAGTGGTAAATAGTGGTTTTAATTGTCCTAGACAACTTTTCGTTTATTAGTTTAATTGGCAGAAATTGTCTAGAACTGTTCTTTTATTTGGCAGAAACACGTGTTGCACAATTATAACTTGTTGAACTATCCCCTGGCTGTGAGTCTGGCTGGGAGTCCATGTTATGCAGCAGTTGAACATGTGGCTTCTTGATGCAGAGTCCTGGGCAATGCCCTCTAAAACCTACCATGAAACTGACCAACGCTGTAATGTAACGGGAGTTAAAGATCTACCAGTGTGTACAGAATGCAGTCAGGACAAAGCAGGCCGTACAGCAGCCCCAGACAATGCGAGTACGATTGCTCATTCTTGTTCCCTGCTTAATATGACACGTCTTCCTATTGCTGAGGTAAGAAAGGGAAGGCGAACCGACTGCCACCAATCAGGGCCCTTTAGAAGAACAGGGGGCGTGTATTCTCGTCTGGATTTTCAACCGAGTCGGGGGCGGTGAACATTTATTTAACCAATCAGAATGCGGGCTATGGATACTGGGCGGCGGTCTAGCCAATCAGCGGCATCTGCGAAACGTATGGTGTAACGCTCACGCAAGCGAGAGCAGAACGCTGAAGCTGTTGTCCTGTCTGTCGCCGGCCGCTGTGTGAGGAGCGAGTCGGCTGCTATTTTTTATTTTCTTCTTCCCTTCGTCGAAGCACCGTGCCGTTGTGTGAATCGTTTACGTCGCCAAGGCAGTTCCTACACGTCTAGAACTCCCCCCCCCCTCCCTTATCAAAATGTCGGCGCAGGCCCAAATGCGCGCCTTGCTCGACCAGCTCATGGGGACCTCTAGGGATGGTAAGCGCCACCATATGTTACTTTCTAAAGTGCATCATCATTCTCGCTCGACTACTTTGTAACTGTTTTTTTTTAATTTATTTTCCCCTCTTTGTGGTAGTTTGGGCCGGGCGGGGTGATTGACAGTGTGATATTCCTTGCAGTAATAATAGGAAGCCGGCCGCTTGGCCTCCGACGGAAAGACAAACATCCTGAGAAAATGGATCCCTCCCGTCGGGGCTGATTCGCTGAAAGCTGCGAAAGTGCGCGCGTCCCTTAGCCAATAGCGAGTAGACTTCCGCCTGATTATGCGCCCATTCCTGTATGCTGATTGGCTGCTGGGAATTGTTGTCAGAGAGTTTTGTACTAGTGTTGTATTTACTTCTACATCCCCATAAGTGAAGGCAGTGCTTTATAAGCACAAGCAAGGGTACAGTGTATATGTATGGGGCAGTATAGTTGTAGGGCTGGGTGTCAGTACATCGGTACCACTACACAGATAAGGACATACGGACCTTGCTCCATAGAACTTACATCTTTATGACCAAATGTAGCTTTTTATTATCAGTAGAGGGGTAAAGCTTCTTTATCTTTTGGTTTTCTGCTTCCATCAACCCCTGAATATATGCTGATGTGAATATCTCTAATGCATTGGCATAACCAAACCAGCTTTTATGTTACTAGCTTTGTTACAGGGGAAGAAAATGTATTTGAGTTTATCCTGGATGCAGAACATCTGGTAGTGCAAAGCATAAAGAAGCAACATAGGTAATATAACATAATGTAACATAGTGATTACAAGTAGTAATGGGCATGTATTAAGTTTTGTGAAAAGGCATAAAATCACTGAGGGAAAACAAATGGGCTTTTCACTTTGTGAGTGTGATTACAGAGACCACCCATTGTAATAAACTGTTGTCTGGTTCCAGTTTGTCTTATTCATGTAAATGAGGAGAGGTGAATTTGTCAGGTTGTCGTACTAAGTTCTGTTGCACAGTGTAGGGCTAATGGCACATAGGGTACTTACATCACTGTCAGTCTTGTAATTGTACAATTACTGCTTGGCAACCCTCTGACTTTAATGGGAAACCATTCTGCACATTTAGGTGCTTCCCATTTAAGTTGATAGGATGCAGCAGGGTAGGTTTTGGATGCCTGTTAGTAAGGTGAAAAGCACCCGATTGCCATCCACCTTAGAGAAGTGCATTGAAATTATATGCTTGCATTTTTGTCAGAAGCGTGTGCAATGTCAGTATAACACTGTCTGATTGATACTGGGCTATGTATAAAATGATAGATATAATGAATACATATAACTGATCTGCTGTTTGGAGAAAAACAACTTTAAACTGTTTTAAGTGTGAGCTTTTATATAGATATCTGATTGGACAATTGAATGCCACTCAGTTATACAAGCCACAGATAAAATGAAGCCTTATCTAATATCCGATGCTTTATGTAGATTATAAACCATTTACATCAGTTCCTGTCCATTTTGAAAGCACATTAATTAATAAAAGATGGATTATAGGTTCTTAACCTATTCTTGGGTCACAAAGATTTCTTGCTATAATTTCACTCCCCTGAAAAAAAGTTTTAGAAACAACATTAATGAGCATGTCACTATGGCCATACATAATTAGGTTTGGCCAGTTTCATCCATCTGTTATCTTCAGTGTCTGTTTTGACAGACCAGCCTGCAATCCTGAGCCAATGTATCAATAACATTTGGCCATTTTACTTTGTGCTAAATAACCACAGCTAAAATGTTCTATTTTTATGGTGTGTTTTTTTTAAATCTGTCTTTAGTTCCTTCTAGCCAACTTCTGGTTAGAGGTGAAGAGGTAAAACTAAGAATAAAAAACAATGATTTCTTATTTACTGTAGTTACTCTACATGTAAATAATCTTAAAATGCCTATGAATTTTGGTAAAGGAAATACTTTTGCTTAGGCCAGTGTCATCTTGGCACATCCACTTTAAGGTTCTATATTTGTGGCATATGGAGTGTATACTCTGCCTGTGTTTTTGAACTAGAGGAGAAGCCCTTGAATCTTTATGTAAAGGTTGTCGCAAAACGCAAATTGCACTTACATTTAACAACTTGTAATTTAGTGACCCTTAAGGTAGTTTATATCACTGCTATATTTTAAATGATCTAAATTAATTTGCTCCTGACGAAATTGACCCTGGCTCAACTTGCACTGGGGCTGATGTGAATGTGAACCAATCTCTCTGCAGAGTGCAGTGTAGATGTTGGCCATATAAGTATAAAGCATAATAAGAGTCGAAGAGAGAACCTTTTTTTCACTGTTACAGGTTTTTCTTGAGCTACAAGCAGACATTATTTGTGTCTGGGCATTTGCTTTTAGTCATTTCTTACAGGCGACTTCTCTGCTTGGGTTTTAGATTCTCTTTCAAATGTAGCTGGCTCTTTAAACATTTACTTGTTAAGTAGCCTCGCATTTATTCTTTTGTAATGATGTTATTGCCCTCCACCTTCCTGTTCATGGCATGTTTGGTTTAGTTTATATATGGATTGAACTTGTCTGGAAGCTGGGATGCCTTCCATTTTCTGAACAAGGTTGTTTTAAAATATGCTTGGTGCATCCACTGTCAATCACTGCATGGTTTGTGTATTTTTCCCCCTGTGTGAATATACATGGAGATATGAGAAAATGCTTTTTCACAGAGCTTACAGTCCACGTGCCATGCCAATAAGCCAGAGTACATTTACTTTTATTCATAAATTTATCTTGCAGTATAAGGAGCCACTTTGTAGGAGAATGATTTAATATTCTCAGACCAGGTGATGTCACCCTTACACCTCTTCTACCTTGGGTACAATATATATTGCAATAGTGGGCTCCTTCAGTTTGCCTTACCCCATAATTACCTCTCCTGAAGGAGTTTCCCTGGCAATATCAACCACTCAGGAACAATAAATAATCAGTAAACCTGATGTGCTCTGTGAAACTGCATTATGGATATTTTTGTTAAACTGGGTTGGGAAGTGCTTATTACTGTAGTCCTGTATGTTAAGCGTAAAGTCTCGATCAACATGTACTTGATGCTTTTGTTGAAATTGCTGGCAGAAGCAATGTATTTTATACAAACTGAACAATCTGGCCCCCTTGTTTTATTTATAAAGGTTCAATGTATCTATGCCTGCCTACTTCAATCCTCAAGGGAGTATCAGAAAGGCCCCGCATTCGCCGAGCCGTGAGTTATAACAAACTTTTCAGATGTGTTAATGAATGTGGACAAACGCAGTTGTGTAACAAAACAAAGACTTGAATCTTTGCAGCTGCTAGCCCAAGCAGATCCTAACTATATTCTCACTAATTAGGTCATGTAACCCATGCTAGGCCCAACAACACCAATGGTAGGGTGCTTACATCGAAATGGAGAATGGAAAACTGGAATTTGATTCCAATTTGACATTTCTCTAAAATCTAGTAATGACAAGCAAAAGGAACAAGTCCCAGTTGCCGTTATAGTTTAGACAAGCAGTAATCTTTATAGAGTATTTGGAAATAGTTCATGTCAATATATCATTTTGGGTAGAATTGATTCTTAGAACTGCAAAGGGACATATTATCTATTTATCATTTAACTTCCCTGGGTTATAGAAAATGCCCAGTTATTGACTAAAAGCTATTTCCAGCAGACTTGTGTGGGTGCAGTTGTTAGTCTCATGCGTGATAAAACAACTTGTCAGGTTAAAATGGGCCCCTTTCAAAATTCAGGCAGTATCAGTACACTGAAGTCCATTTGCCAACTGTAAATTAAAATTTGAAAAGTTTGTCATGTGAACGTATGGAGCTGAAACGATTGTTAGTAACTGGGCTTGAGAGTTAATGCCATGTGTCACGGTGATACCTTGCGCTGGAATCCTATTATACTGTAGATAAGGCTGGAAAAAATTGTTGGGAAAGATGAAATTTTAAACTACTTTAGCATGTGTGGCACTGAGCTGCACTATTATAAACCTTCCAGAATCTTTCAGTTCTCAAAGCCCTGCCCCCAAATATTTTAGAACCAGCTTTTTTAGGAGAACTTCGTGACCGTACAAATCCAAACCTGAAGATGCTGTGTGTGCTCTTCCATTGTAGTAAATTAACTACATTTTATTTTTTCCTTTAGTGGTTTTGTTACTTTTAAATCTTTGCATTTTATTGCCACTCTAAACTAAAACTCTTGTTATAAATTAAGCCCTCCTTTGTTCTGAAAATAAGTATTTAAAGCAGCCAGCCCTCACATGTGCCTTATGGATCCCAAATCTGTTATCTAGTGTTGACCATGAACCACTCCATGATTGAAACCCACAAATAAGTCTCATGAAATATGTATACATTGCCCTTCCACTGATCTTGTTAGCTAAAGACTGACTGTTTATCTTGGAAAGGCTAAGTAATGAAAAATCCAAAAAAAGGTATTGTTTTAATATTTTTATATTATATATTTTCCTGTGAAAGTGCTGCCATCAGATACAGAAACAGTCCATGCTGATTTTAGTTTAGAGTGGTATAGACAGCTGCCAGCATCCTAATGGATAAGTAGACCCTTGTGTTTGGATCTCGCCTTTCTGCTTTTCAATTGTCTGCATCAAAGGACATAGAAAAACAAAATAAACATAGAAAAAACTGGGGCTCCAGCTGATCACATCATGAAAAGTTTTGGCAAACCACAGAGCACGCCTTGGGTAATGCTGATTCATGTTGGTAAAATGTTGCACTCTATGCAGTATTCCTGGGTCTTGACTAGTGTAAGTACCTCTCAGGTTTGTATGCAATTATTCCTGTACCCTGCCATATCCTTACCCTGTATCCCTCCTGTATTGGCACTGATGGACTGCTCTGAGCATCTGACACTGTAGCAGGATTGTCACTAAACCAATTATCAAAATATTTCTGCATATTAGTCTTTTTAATCAAAGTGCCAGAGCCTAATGCGTTGTAAGGAATGGCTTGCTTGGACATCCTAATATGTATCCAAACACATCAAGCTTATATCGTGGTACTCAGTGCTGTCCAGTGATTTAGATAGCGTGCGACTTTTGGTCTGGACCCTAACATAATCGTAAGTGGCCAAATGCTTCTCCCTTGGCTATCCGTGGGACAGTGCTGTGAGTTAGCGTACACAGTATATTAGTCATTTTATGTTAGTGCAAGTGCTGAATTATTTTTTATAAAAATGCAAACTTTTATCCTTGCTTTTGCTAGAACACCATTCCTAAAGCCTCAAGCTTTCAGTTAGTAGTAATTCTGATGCTTGTTATTGAAAGCATTCACATTAAAAGCGGTGTCCTTAATCAATTAGGTGTTCACCTTGTCGGTGATTTTTAAGCACCTCTTATTTTGGTGGCCAGATCCTGTATTAGATCTGCCTTTGTCAGAGTGCTAGCAAATATTCATGCAGCCTAGAACAATTTGCAGCAGTTGCATTCATTGGTATTGCTGGGACACCGGAGCAGAAAACTACATTCTCCAACTGGTCATTCACTATATTAGGTTGGCATGACGTTTTTTTGAACGCAGGCATCCTATGAGGTTAGAAGCATTAGACTAATATGAGGTATGCCGGGCTCCTCTCTTACAGGTGATTCTACGCGGCAGCGAATCAAGTTCAATGACGAAAGAGTATGCAAAAGCCACCTGCTCAACTGCTGTCCTCATGACATCCTCTCAGGAACGGTTCGTATTTTTTTTTGTCTATGTCAATACTATCCATCCTGCTGCTCTCCAGTCCTTGTTGAACTATATCATTTCCAACAGCACCAAAACTATTTTAGATCACTTGTAGAACTACAGGTTGGATATCCCTGCTTTGCACAGTTAGAAATGTGAGAGACTGTAAGGGGGTATATATTATAAAAACTGTAGTCATCAAAGGGAAATAAGAGAGGTAAAAGCCTTTGAATTGAGTGCAGGACACATTCTGGAGAAACATTTGAACTCCTTTTTGTACATCTACAAAATATTCCCTTCTATGTTTATTTTACTGCATTATCTTGTTTTGGGAACATGGCAGTACAGGCATGATGTTTATCAACACAGTCGGGATTGTGCCAAGATTCTAGCATTCTCTGATACAGAAAGTGATGGTTTTATTCTGTTTTGTGTCTGAACCATAGCAGGTTCATTTGTAAATTTACTAATTTAGCTGCATGGTTTATTGATAGAGCCTTCTGCCTTTTTTAGGACATGTGACAAACTCATGTTTATCTGCATGCTGGTAGCAGAGGAAATTCTGTCCAACATCTTTTGAAACCCCAGCCAAACAAAATAAAAGAAAGGGGATATTTTATTATTTCTGTAAACAACTAGGGGGCACGTATACAGTGACCCACTCACCTCTTCTAAAAGTTACCCTACCTGAAAAATTTGCAGGGACAAGATGCACCACATGTCCCTTCCTGTGTTTATTCTTTTGCAGTTTACTGTTTATATCCCCTAACTGCCAAAAATGCCTATAATCTCTGGAACATTATAAAGTAGCCTCACTTATCAATGAGGAAAGCAAGGAATGTCACAAATAACCCCCTGTATTTGTTCCCTTAACATATAATGCTACCTAAAATAAGACCTAAACTTTTGCACAGAAGCCAGTGCTGCTGTTTTGATAATCTGCTTAACATAACCTTTGTTTTTGCCCACTATCCAAAATGCAATTATTTTTGTATCAATATAATGAAAAGAAACTTGGTATGTCTGAAAGCAGTTTAAACTAGAAGTAGTGATGTGTGGAGGGGAGTGAGATTAAGGTGGAACAGATCTTGTTATGGCTGTCAGTAATAACAACCACCTAGAATCTAACTTAAAGTAAAACTAAGCCATAAAAAAATATGGCTAGAAATACCATATTTTATATACTGAACTTATTACATCTCTATAGTAGTAATGATCCAGTACGTCAAAGTTGTCACAGGGGTTCACCATGCTGGTATCTGATAGAAGTGTCTGCAACACTCACATGTGTGGTGAGCTCTGAGCAGCTGTTGAGAATGTAAAGCTTAGGGGTTGTAGCAAATTATCAAGCAGTGCCAATTATTATTAATATAATTATTATTAATTTCATTTACTAATCAGCCTTATTGTAACAATTATATTCTGCATATACAGAATATTGTGAGTCAGTCCCTAAGCTCAGTAAGTGACAGCAGCACAGAGAATGCAGTGAATGGGAGGCTACTGGGGCATCTTTAGGGGCACAGATCTTCCCTGCTAAGGGCTGTTCTTGCCTTGGGCTGGTACAGAAGCACAAAACATAATGTACAGCATTTCTAGTCTTTTTCTTAAGCTTTTGTTCTCCTTTAAAGTGATACTGACAGCCAACAGCCTGCTGATGTGTTTTCATTTGTATCAGCTTTAAATTCCTTATAAACTAAATCTGCAAAGTTTTTTTGCTTCATAATTATGGTAGCTCGAATTACAGAGAGCATGGAGCAGCCATGTTTGTTCCACTCTTCCAGGTTTTAATTTAAATGCCTCCTAAGTCAATAAATATGCCCAATCACAAACCTGCAACGCCCCTTCTGCTTTCTGCCATTGTGTGACAAGCTCAGCTCCGTTGTCTGTGTAATGGGGAGGGGGAGGGAGAGCCCTTAGAAGCAGGCAGGCACAGGAAAGCTATTTCAGTTCTTTGTGGAAAGAGCCCTTTGAAACAGGCAGGCAATGGAAAGATCAAGTCCGCCTGCTATCTAGTTCACAACGCCATGCTATGCGAGGGAGGGAGGGAGGGAAGGGGAACTCTTTGAAGCAAACGGCAAGCTGAATCCTCCCAGTTTATGACGTAGTACTTTTTACAGATTGAGAAGCTACAGTCGGGCTCAGGAAATTTAGTAGGATTTATGTAGAGAAACAGGACTTTTAGGAAAAAACCTATAGGTAGGTTTGGAAGTAGGTTCATATTTTTAAAAGAAATTTTTTTGGTGTCAGTATCACTTTAAATGTAAGGCAGGATATACAGACTAAGTAATTTCTTCAAATGTAGCATTTTGTAAAGACTTGATTGAATTAACCGCTATATATGGTATTGGGCAAAAGTATGGCATTGTCTTCAGTCCTTGTTGGATCACAGTGGGATACATTCATGCAATTTAATGGCAGTTAACTGGCATCCAGTGTGTAGCTATTTTTTAAAAAGTCTCCATTGATTTGATCAGAAGCCAGGATAATGGGATTTGTAGCAGTAGTAGTAGAGCCATATCTCCTCGCTCAAACTATTAAAAGGAAACCTAAATCCTTAAAGCAATCATGCCATTGGATCAGTTAATAGAGCTTCTCCAGCAGAATCCTGCATTGAAATCCATTTTTCAAAAGCTCAATTTTTTTTTATATTTAATTTTGAAATTTCACATGGGGCTAGCCATATGCTTCATTTCCCAGGGTGCCACAGCCATGTGACCTTTGCTCTGATAAACTTCAGTCACACTTTACTGCTGCGCTGCAAGTTGGAGTGATATCACCCCCTCCCAGCAGCCGATCAGCAGAACAATGGGAAGGGAGCAAGATAGCAGACCCCAGTAGGTATCAGAATAGCACTCAATAGTAAGGAATCCAAGTCCAGATTGGGACCAGTTACATGGGAGTAGGAGAAACAATAGGTTACCTGAAAGTAGATCTAATGTGTAGCGCTGGCTACATTTGTTGGTTCAAGAATAAAATTTTAAATGTTAGAGTGAATTATTTGATATGTAAACTGTGTAATTTAGCAATAAAAAGTATGCAATAAAAGGGTAAGACCTCACGTGGCAGACCTAAGGTTAATATATAAATGAATTTAACATGGCTCTATGCCCAATAGAACTAACATACAGCAGCACCAACACAATGTGAATCTACTTATCCACTCACAAAAAAAGGTGAAATTATGCAGTGCTCTTCTAAGCACTTTTGTGATGTACGTTTTTCCTAGTTTTTAAAGTGATATTGACACGAAAAAAACTACTTTTAAAAATATGAATCTAAATAAAAAGTTACCTATAGGTCATGTTAATCATTTTTTGCTGATATGTTTACTGTTACTTGAAATACTAAATCCAACTGTCCCTTCTCAGACTGTCAGAGGAACATGGGGTATCAGATAAATGTTAAAGCATTGGGCAGATACTTTTATGACACTTATAATTAACATGCAAATACATTGTTATGATAGATGTAAAAAGGTTTAGTCAGTTTCTCTTTAAGATATTAGCTATGTTCTTTCAATTTTATTTGTGTAAAAAAATGCTGCGTGGTCCGTTCTTTCAACCACCCTGGCAGTTGGGAAACAATTTCAGAAGAGCAGAAGGAATACTGAGAAAAAGCTTGAGAATTGTGTCAAAATGGTCTTCCAGAAGAACAAAAGGAAACTCTTCTGATGTTGCCAACACTTTCACTGTTTAAAATTTTCTTAACTGTCAGGCCAGTTTGACAAATGAAACTACAGATGGAGGTATTTTCAGCTTCATTATATTAGCAGTTTTAACATTGCTAACATCTAGATGATGATCACTATAAAAAAAAAAAGTGCACTCTTCTACTTGAATTTGTGTTGCGGGTTTCTTTTTACTTTAATATGCCAATTCTGTAAATTATTTATACTTACAATATGGGGGCCAGTTGTGCGGGTTCTGTTTCTCCTTACTGTAGTCTCCTTATCAGCCCGTGTTCCAAAGGCAAAGTAAAGGGGTAGCATGCATAATAATAAAATGCATTTACCAAAGCCAGATATGAAATTGAGGTTGTTAGTGATAACAGCACTGGTACCAGTCCTGTTAAAGAATTCTTGTCAAATGTAAAAGTGATTGCCATAATTTGTAAGTGGTACTTGGTGACATCGCTTATTACATGGCTCACAGAAACTTGTGCAATAATATGTATCCCTGCCTTTTAATATATGGTTTAGATGTCACATTGGGGTTTCATGGCATTTATGAAAGGATTTGACCTGCTGCCTTGTTCCTTTTATGTCTTGGTGACTTATGATAATCTTACAAATCTCTGTCTCTATCCAGTCTTACCATTTAGCTCATTACAGTTAAATAGCACCCATTGTTACAAAGTAGGATGATTAATACTAATTTCACTTAACTAGTTCTGTTTTCTTTTGGGTTGCCCACAGCCATTCTCCGTACCATGTTATGGGTCTGGTATAAACAAAAACTTATTGGCTACAGAATTCCCCACAGATAATATAAGGCAGGGGTGCCCAGACTTTGTCCCCCTGTGATCTACTCTTGCCTCCTGGCCACCGTTGCCAATGCTACCATAATAAAAATAGCACGCCATTCACAAGCTGAATTTATTCAACATAAGGGCAGATTTAGGGTGAGTAGGTTGCACTGCTACTTACTGTGTGTAGCACTGTAGCAGCACAGTTCTAGGGACACTTTTCCTTTTAGTCGCGCATTCACGGGCGCACCGTGCGCATTCCCCCTAAGACGTGTCGCACGTGCACATTCCCTGGCTTAGACGCGTACATAAAGCACAACACGTATGTATGCAAAATTGCAGTCTACCAGAAGTTCACGAGAATCAACTGGTAGACCACGATCGACGTATTGACCACCCCTGATATAAGGTGTGAGAATTCTGGTTTAATGCTGGCTTTCTTTAGCCCGTTCCTGTCTGTTTTACACACATGAAAATTAGCTTAAGGAGATACTGATCTGATCCCCCATATTCCTCTATAAGGGAGCTGCCGTATTTGTGCAGCAGGAGTCCGTTAGCATTAGAAGCTATAACTGACAGGCTGAGAAGGGACAGTCAGGTTGGCAAAACAGTCAGGTTTAGGTACAATTACTTACAAATGCAGCCCTATCAGTGAAAAATAATTAACATAACCTAAATTTAAAGTGTTGCCATTCTCATACTTTTTACACCAGGGTCCCCAAACATTGCAGAGTTATTCACTGGGCGACTCAATGAAACTTGTGTGTTTTAAAAATGGAACCCCATGTTTTGAAATAGGAAAATATTAGATGTCAGCTTGGTGTTGCTTCACCTGTGTAATAAGACTCCTCCTTCATTCAGCCTTGTGATTTTTATATGGTCATGGAACTCTGAGGTGGCTTATAATATGTTATAAGACAAGATATTGATTTGCTTACTGGAATATTTCTTTGAAGCACAGAGATAATGGTTTAATTTTTTTTCTTCCTATTTAATAGAGGATGGATCTGGGAGAATGTCTTAAAGTTCACGATCTGGCCTTAAGAGCGGATTATGAAATTGCATCCAAGCAGCAGGACTTTTTCTTTGAGCTTGATGTAAGTTGTGTTTCACTTTCTAGTTTATTCATGTAAATGGAACAAAAATATGATTCTGATTTACCTCATGGCTTCCGTCTGTAATTTTGCTTAGACTAATGTGAAAAGTCTGAGAGTTTGTTTCTAGAGACTTTGCAGAAAAAGAGGGAAGTTTTTATATGCCAAGAATTCTTAAAGTATGGGTCAGAACCCAAAAATGGCTCTCTAGGCTCTTCAGTTTTTGTAAGCCTCCTTGAAATTCTTTATACATCAATCTGATGAAGTCATGATGAATTATGGGCATTGCAATCCTTGTTGAAAACCTTGCTGCAAAATGATTGTGCTAATGCTTGTAACTAACCTCCAATTTTGCATGCAGGCTATGGATCATTTACAGTCATTCATTGCAGATTGTGACAGAAGGACAGAGATTGCCAAGAAGAGACTGGCAGATACGCAAGAGGAAATAAGTGCAGAAGTTGCTGCTAAGGTATTTCCAACAATATTAAATTCCTGTTATAGATCATGACGATTCTAATTTTGCAGTTTAACAGCTGGGATAGGGCAGTTTGTTGTTTATTTAGATCTACCTATTAAAGGAGGTCTATATAGTGTTTACACCTGTCCAGTTTTTACCCAAACAGCATGGTTTTTCAGGGGCAGTCCGGGTCAAGACCCTCTGCCCAGAAGGTCACATATCATGTGAGGACCATGGTTTGCATGAAGTCAGAGGCTTGTGGCGCCGGCATCATCACGCACGCCTCTTTGTCTGGGTTTAAGACCCGCCAAATGTGGTAACCCTAGATTAAAGCCTATCCCTAGATTAGTACCATCAGCAACCTTGAAATGGTAATGACCTCTACCTTCAAATCTATCCACAGCAGTGCCACGTATTCTGATTTAACTAGACCAGTACTGTCCAACTTCTGTGGCACCGAGGGCCGGAATTTTTCCGGCCTCCGTGGTGGAGGGCCGATAATGGAAGCTAGTTTTGACCACTCCCCTTTTTGAAACCACACCCATGTTATTGCATGACCATAGCCATATTAATGGTGGTAGTACCCTGCCTGTGTGTGCCATACTCTGCCTGCCTCACCCTGCCTGTGTGTGCCATACTCTGCCTGCCCCACCCTGCCTGTGTGTGCCATACTCTGCCTGCCCCACCCTGCCTGTGTGTGCCATACTCTGCCTGCCCCACCCTGCCTGTGTGTATGGCACACACAGGCAGCATAGGGCAGGCAGAGTATGGCACACACAGGCAGCCTACAGTGACACAATGCTGGCACTGCTCCTACAGTTTGCACAATAACTATATATTAAAAAAAAAAACTTTTTAATTGCAGTACTACCTCAGTATATATTCTTGTTATAGTGTGCAGGGTTTATTTTTGGGTTTTTCCTGCTCCTACTGAGGTGTGAACAGGAGAACAATGTGGGTGATTACAGCCTGAGCCTGAGGTGTGAACAATGCAGGGATTAAAAGGTGTGAACAACACAGGGGATTACATTTTTAAACAATACAGGGGTTTACAGCCTGAATCTGAGGTGAGAACCATGCAGGGGGCCAGTACTGATACCATTTAAAGCTTACACTAAGGTAAACTATCAAAGCAGCCAGACAGATGGGGGGCCACACAGAGGGGGGTCGCAGGCCGCCAGTTGGACAGCACTGAACTAGACTTTCTTTTGAATGTTAGTGACACTGTTTATGCTTATTGTGCTCTGCTGTTGAGGCTTCAGGGTTGTACTTGTGTTGCTCTAATTAATTGCTGCAGAGCACGTGCTGTAAGGGGGGGGGGGGGATTTCTAGGCTTCACTGCTGAAGTGCCTTGGTACACAAAGTGTAGTATTAGACATAAGCTGACCATACACTGGCTGATGTTGTCCTCACCCCTCAAAGGGTGCGTAAGAGACTGGTCAAAATATTTCAGCCAGCAGAACAAGTAAAGTGCAAGAGCAGGGCTTAGCCCCTGCGTGTTTATTCAAAAAGCTACTTTTTGAATAAACACGCAGGGGCTAAGCCCTGCTTGTGCTGGCTGAAATATTTTGACCGGACTGTGTGGAGAGTGCCGACTTTCTAGGCTGTGCACCAAGTATTAATTCTCTGGAGGAGGCGACTCTCTAGGCTGTGCACCAAGTATTAATTCTCTGGAGGAGGTAAGGGTGTGCTGGTGTAAAAAAAAAATTTCCAATTGCGTAAGAGACTGGTCATTTTGGAGCAGCCAGAGTAAAGAAATGAGAGAGATTGTTAACACTTTCCTGCAAGTTTGGAGTTTGTGTAAATCTATGGAACTATTACACTAAAACTTTTTTTACATGAAATAAAGCAATCTAGTTTAAAATGTGTATTTCATCAGTAATATAGCATTATGTGTGTAATTATAATTATTTCTTTGTATTTTCAGAATGTTAATATTTGTTTTTTATGTTTAGGCAGAGCGAGTGCACGAACTCAATGAAGAAATTGGGAAACTTCTGGCCAAAGCTGAGCAACTGGGAGCTGAAGGAAATGTGGAAGAGTCACAAAAAGTCATGGATGAAGTTGAAAAGACCAGAGTCAGGAAAAGAGAAGCTGAGGTTTGTAATGGATGACATGATAAATGAAACAATTAGAGATTACATTCTTTATTTTTCTTTTAATATGTGTCTGTGTGTATATATTGGTTATGTCTGTAAGTAATGGGGATGAAATTGTAATATTTTAGCTGTCAGGGCATCTCTAGAATAAGAAAGCGCAGTTCACCAGCAAGATTGTTACATTCAGAAGTCCAAAGACTGAATTGTGTATGGCTTAAAAAGAATAAAATTGTTCAAACTGGCAACACTGAGATAATAGCAAATATTTTTGTTGTTGTAGGAAATCTACCGTAATTCCATGCCTGCATCCAGTTTTCAACAGCAAAAGCTACGTGTCTGTGAAGTCTGCTCTGCCTACTTGGGTCTTCATGACAATGACAGAAGATTGGCTGATCACTTTGGTGGAAAGTTGCATTTGGGATTCATTGAAATACGTGAGAAATTAGATGAGTTGAAGGTAAATTATAGCTGTTTTATCTTATAGGCTTTTAAAGCTGACCAAACATGGCACATTTTGACAGCATTGCATAAACAAGGATATTAGTTTGTAAATGTTATATCTTCTCCATCTACTTGATGAATAAGTAAACCTTTTTTTAATCTTTTAAATTAGTTGAAATAGTTCTCAGAATAACCTACCTTTCTCCCTGCATTGTTGTTTCATGTTTTTGAATCTCAAGCTGAAAAGTGCAGCTTATCTTAATAAGTTATAAAGTACTGCATAAAGGTCCCAGCATATTTTCTGGCACAATTGTTTACATTTGTGTGTTTGAACAATATGTAAAATTCAACTGCTTTGTATTTTATATTGTGCAAGTTGATAAGGCAAATGGGTTGTCTCAGCCAGTCTGCAGGTTACCAGCAGAAGTCTGTAGTGGGTACTTGAGGCAGAGGATTATTATAGGTCTTGCTGCAATGTTCTGTACACTGTCATTACTTTCACTGTTGGAGTTCATTAGATTATTCATTGGCTCTGTAAAATGTAAACACTTACACTTTGTGTTACCCACTTTGTTCATGGCAAATGCTATGCAGTAGGAGAAAGAAGGCTTTTACAATAACGTATCCACTTTTTGTGAAAGTATGAATGTCAAAGCATACATGTTCTTTTGTCTTTGATTACAATTAGTCTCTTTTTTTCTTAACAGAGATTAGTAGCAGAGAAACAGGAGAAGAGGAACCAAGATAGACTGAAACGTAGAGAGGAGAGGGACAGGGAGGAGAGGGAAAAGCTCAAAAGAAGGTAAATAACTGGTATAAAGTGTTGAATATATATTGCAAGGCACATGCTGCCGATAACCACTAACACACTCCCAAGTATTGCATAAAGGTGCCCATACACCTTCAGATCCGCTCGCTTGGAGATGTCGCCAAGCGAGCGGATCTTCTCCTGATATCCCCCACTACGGGTGGGCGATATCGGAGAATCCAGGCTAATTATAACGACGGGTATAGGCAAAGTCGGTCCAGGGACCAATTTCAGGCCAGATATCGGTCGGGCAGGCCCGTCCTTAGTGCCCATACACGGGCCGATTATCTACCGAATCGGTCTAAGGGACCGATATTGACAGCTAGAATCGGCTCGTGTATGGGGACCTTTAGTTGGTGGTTATCGGCGGCGCCATTAGAAAAATGTTTAGGCGTACGGGCGGATTGTCAGCTTGCACTTATACGCAGGTTGACAATCTGCCTCATTGGGCCTTACTCTTAGATTTACATACTAATTTATAAGTGAAGGTCCCTATTTTCATTCTGATGTGTAACCCTTACCTTGTAGCTGTGACTGTATTTACTATCTCTCATTATAACCTTCTTACAGAAGGTATTGGCTCTATCCTTCTGGCCTAGGGGACCTAATCTTTTGCAAGTCCAATAAGCAATACTTTTAAAGAGTTTAGATACCTTTATTTTGTTGTAGAGCTGCTATCATTAAAGTACTGTAAATTATGCTTTCAGTACAAATATGTTCTGCAGATGTTATAACATTGCATCAAAGTGTAATTCTCAAGATAAAATAAGTTTCTCATTTATTTGAAAGGCCTTTGCCTTTTTGATGATTGTATGCCACATAAAACTTTTACTTATAGGTTTTATTGCTTCTCAGATCTAGATCCAGAGAAAGGCGCAGACACCGCTCTCGTTCCTCATCTAGGGACCGCAAAAGAAGAACTCGGTCTAAATCCCGTGAAAGGCGTCACCGGCACCGTTCTAGATCAGGTAGTCGCAGCAGAAGCCACAGCCATCACCACAGCCGTGATAGGAGCAGAGATCGTAGCTCCAGGACAAAGTAAGCCAGCACTTTTTGTGCCTGCTTGTTGAATGGAAGCCTGTGAATCATACGTCTTAAAAGGATACTTTTATGGTATATAAAATTGTGGCCTAGAAGCTGAATTTACCATCTGCTTTTCATTGAAGCAGTTCAGTGATCTAAATCTAATGCTAGGTCCAGATAATAAACAATTTAATCCAATTAAAGTTGAACTTAATCACAACAGTTGTCTCTTATGGTGGCAGCCAAACAATTTATTAGCTTAATGCTTTTTTTCCCCTTGTTAGATACAAATTAAAATTGTGTAGTCCAGGTGCATGAGCTGCTGAAGTTACTTCTGTGCCTTGCAGTATCTTCACTTCCTTCTGTGGAATTGGATGGGAGAACATTAGCTACTGCGTTCTAATTCAGCTCTGAGTTTCTTTAAACTGAGAACCAACTGAATATAAAGTGGCTGTTTTACCGAGATTGCAGGTCTGCTTTGTATGCTTACCATGCTTTTGCTTCATACCATGACAGCTTTACTTTTGATTCTTTAGATCGACATTCATTACTATCAGTTGCTGGAACTTTTTAATAAGTTGCAAAGTAATACGGTAAGGTAGCAGTTAGCATAATGGCTCTGTCAGCCAAAGTAGTATTTCGGAAAAAAGGATGGATAAGTAATTGGATAAACAAAATCCAGGGATTGATATTTCTACTTTGTATTTAGCTTATTAATGGGGGAAATTGAGCAGTGGTCTAGTCTGGTTATAATATATCTGTATGAATATTGAGAACTTTTCATTTGTTTTGTTAAGCAAAATCACAACTACATTAACGACAAATGTTGTTTTGTTTTTGAATTGTGCCATTTTTCCAAAATTCTCTGTAAAGGCTCTTATGAAAATAAAGACATTTTGTGTGTGTGTCGTGTGTACCTATTAACTTTGCATACTTTCGTGGGAGGGGGGTCATTCAATTTTTCTTCCTCAAGCAGGGTCTACTGCAGGTAAGAAGTTAAGAGCAAACTGAAAAAATTTAAGAAAACAAATCATTATGCAGTTATGGAAAAGAAAATCCAAAATACAGATCATTCTTCTGTGTAAGCAAAGTGTATTTTTACTTTTTGTAATTTGGATAACTAAGAATAAATTATTTAATGTTTAAATATCCAAATTAAGATCCCACCTAAGACAGAAGACAAGGTGCATTGTTGTAAACTGCAATTTAGCTGTGAAATTAAAGTCCTTGCTGTTTGTGGTCCACAGACTATATTATACTTAAATAAATAAATTCTAAAGTGAAAAATCTGACCATCAAAAACTTTACTGTATAAAATCATGTGGTCTTAAGCCATCTCTCTCAATGCTAAAGTTTACCATGCATGGCATGATGCACTGCGATAGCTAGTAGATTTTTCTCCAATGTGCCCACTCAGGTGGGGAATAAATCAAGTTGATCTAATCCAGTGTTCCCCAACCAATGGCTCGTGAGCAACATGTTGCTCCCCAACCCCTTGGATGTTGCTCCCAGTAGCCTCAAAGCAGGTGCTTATTTTAAAATTAAAGTTTTGGTTTGCATAAAAATCAAGTATAATGCCAAACAGAGCCTTCTGTAGGCTGCCAGTCCACATATGGGCTATTAAATAGAAAATTATAGCTCTTATTTGTACCCCCAGGAACCTTTTTCTTGCTTGTGTTGCTCCCCAACACTTTCCATTTAAATGTGGCTCACAGGTATAAAAGGTTGGGGATCCCTGATCTAATCATTTGGATGAAGCAGACCCATTAGGGGAGGCCTGTATTCATGGAAGGAGGTAGTAAAGTTTTTTTTTTCTATTGAAGTCCCAGTCAGGGCCTGATACAAAAGCCAATAAGCTGTGGGCTGTGTCAGGCGAGACAAGCAACCCCCAAGCGGCAGGTATGTTACATAAGATTTTTAAGCTGCACCTGCCGTATAAGAGTGGCAGGAAAATCATCTGTCCCCCAACTTTGGATGTAACAATATTTTAATCACAACAATCATTGCTTACAGTGAATTTGCACTTTTAACAAGCACTATCTATGACTTAATTAGTCTTAAACTTTCCTAATACAAGCAAAAAATAAAAACAATATTACACAAATACAATGTTCTTAATACATAATTAAATGGGAAGTTGTCGAAACGTTTGCTGTATATAAAGAAAGATTAGAAAGGGATTACACTGGCAGTGCAAATGATATTTAACTTTGATTCCACTGCTGAGGCTAAGGACACGTGATGGAAAAGTCTAGGGAAAACTGGTAAAAATGGTAGTGCATTTTTGTTACAAGAGACATTGACATTTGCCTACTAGCATGGCATGGGCTCAGTCAATAAATAATATACTGATTAAGCACTTATTTATTCTGTATGGTTCCAGCTTGTGTATGGGAATCTCATATCTAACCTCTCACTTGGTATTATGGCATTTCTGGTGATCTCTTTCTTATAGGAATCCAATATTCATTATTTTACAATTGTTATATTCTGTTTCTAGAGCAATTTTTTGGTTTTTTGGAAGATCTAGTAAAAGACCTTCAGAACGGTACACTTAGGGGCAGCTTTATCAAACTGTGGGGTTAGCACTTAATACATAAAAACCCCACTTGGGGTTAGTATTTAGAATCTTTGCTTTTCTTCTTATTTTGGCCGTGTGTCTGTGCTCATTATCCTGCTAATGGCTAACTTTCACCTAATTCTTTAGCAGCCTGAAACAGGTTCTCTTGATTTTCATCTCTATTTTGCACCATCTGTTCTTTTTATCTTAATAAGTCTCCAGTGCTCCAGCACCATGATCAGGCTATGCTACCACCACCATACTTCAATGAAACATTGGTGTTTGTGGGGCGAGGACAGCATTAAAGTTACTATATGGGTCGATAAAAGCTGCTAAGCCCCTCAAGACTGCTACATGTGCCACCAGCCTAATACTGGATACTGGCTCTTTCCTTAATTAATCCACTTACTGTTAGCACTGTGGGTATAGGTGCACATGAAAATCATCTGCTTGTTAATGCAGGCTCTACAGCTGTATCACGTGAGAGTGGTAGCAGCCAAAATGGTCATCACACCTCAGTGCACACTGAATATGGATGGAAGTCTACATTTACCATTTCAATTTGTCCTTTTAACATAGCATGCCTACTGTTAATATATGTCAAGCCACTGATTATCAAATTGTTAGACTAGCACCTTATGGGGGCAAGTAATTGGAATGAGAGAGACCAACACGAAGGCCTCTTTTGGTTGAGTACACAGAACTTGTTTTTATCACATTATATTGCATGCCCGATGCTTGTACCTGTCCCCAGGACCTCTAGCTAGGCAAATCTGTCCATTGGCATTCTACAGGCTTTTTGTTTGTTTTATGTAGACAATTGTGTTTTTAGCTTCCCTCCTCCTTTATTTTTGTTGTTGCATGTAAAAATGTGGCAGCATGCCTTATTAAGGTCTGCAATAACTTACTCCAAAAAGTCTGTTTATAAAAAGATTCTTGAATTTCACTCAGGTCATCCAAAGATAAAGAGAGATCGTCCAAAGATAGGAGTTCCAGGGATCGATCCAAAGACCGTGAGCGCAGACATAAGAAGCGCAACTATGAAAGCAGCAATGGCAAGTCAGAGGGACGCAGTTCAGAAGAGTTTGAGGCTGGAGAGATATGACGTCCCATAGTCTGCATAATTCAAAGCTGCCTTTGCGCTGCTTTATAAAAAAAAAATAATAATAATGGCGCAAAAAAGACTGTTGTCCCCTTGGTAGAGAAATTGTTGCAATCTGTTTGGATTTCCCATACCCATCCTTTTCTCTGTACCACCACTTTATTTTCAACAATCACATGGAAATTTGGATTTTGCTTATGCATTCACAGCCTATACAGCATTGGAAGCTATTTCTCTCCTAATAAAACATCATTTTTCCCTTTCACTGAAATGTATTGTCTACATGATCCTTTTCAACCTGCCTGCACAGCAATCCTTGTCACCATCTGCTCCACAGTCCATCTCACTTGGTTACTCTGGTCTTAAAGAGATACTGATGCCAGAAATTAAACCCTTTTTCTCTCATCTTCTCCACCGCGTTCTTTGCATATTATTTATAATTTTTCTATAAGACTATTTGCCTGATGCTTTTATATTACCTATTGGATCCCCCATGTTCCTCTATGAGGGGGCTCAAACATTTGTGCAACAGTAGTCTGTTAATGCGCCTGTATACGCACCATTGTTATCAATTTGGAAGGCGCCTGAACATCGGCAGTAGATTAACACTGAATCATCAATAGGGGTTAATGTTAGTGGAGTAGACAAACTATCTTTCCTGTGACCAGTGGTAACGTGTATTAGATTTACCTTTAGCATTAGAAGCTATAACTGACAGCTTGAGAAGGGACAGTCAGGTTAACAAAACAGTCAGGTTTAGGGACTTCAAGTAACAATTACTTACAAAAGCAGCCCTATCTGTGAAATACAATCAGCATGACCTATAGGGAACTTTTTATGTATGTTCATTTTTTTGAAGAGGAGGTTTCCAGTGTCCATATCACTTTAAGGATTGTGAGTGCATGCCTTGCATATTTTTATGGTTCTTGAAGGGTACAAAGTTTTTTATTCAAGTTACCCAAACGTCACAACGAAAAGCCGTGAGGCATGCTCAGGGGAATCTCACACTTGTAAAGGCCCAGTACCACTGTAAGCTGAAAATGTTCTTTCCATTTAATCTTTCATGGAAGCCTTATTTTATATGAGCCTGCCATCAGATTATGATTATGGGATAATCATTGGAGAGAGCCATGAGTTGTATAATACCTTTTTACCAAGTATAAGTATTAGAAATGAACGCCATCCCCTGGAGAGAAGGAAGTTTAATATAGACACAGTTCTGAAAATGCGAAGCTAACCCGGGCTGTTCTGTGGGTGCAGAACTGTGCTCCTGACTTGTCACTTATGTCTCTTGAAATATGCAGGTCACGCCCCCGCTTTCTGGCAGGCAGTTATCACCACTGTCTATATACTTGCAAAAGAGTTATCCAGAGTCAAGTAGAAGGAAGGTCTGCAGACTTTTTTAGTTTCTACCCTGCGGGGACCATGTTGGATGCATCAGCTGTGCTGGTTACATGTCTGCCCTGTCTTGATTTTTGCAAGGACTGCTGTGTTCAGTGCTCAGAGTGCAAGTTCCTTGATGGTCCAGTTTATTAGTAAAAGTGTAAGTGGAAAATAGCAAAATCCTAAAAATCAAAGGGATAGTTAATCTTTAAGTATGATGTAAACAGTGATATTCTGAGGCAATTTGCAGTTGGTATTCATTTTTATTATGGTGTTATAGTTGTTTAGCTTTCTGTTCAGCAGCTATCTGGTTGCTAGGGTAGTAAAGTAATAGTAAAGGAGCTTGAATAGAAAGAGATTTGTAATACAAAGTAATAACAACATAACTGTAGCAGAGCAATAGTCTTCTAGCTGCTTGGGTCAGAAAACTATTGGATAGAGTCAAAAGGAGAACACAAAACATTTTAAGTAAAATATGAACAAGGGCATTGTATAACATAGTAAATATTTGTGTTTAAAGTGATACTGACAGCAAAATAAAACTTTTCATCAAATGATTCTACCTCCAAACATACCTATAACTCATGTGGACCATTTTTTCCAGAAAGCCCTTGTTGTATAAATAAACGCTTCCTAAGATCCTGGACCCGACAGTGAGACAAACCCGACTGTCTCTTCTAAGCTTGTCAGTCAAAGCAGGATCAGGCTGACATAGTCTCTCAAACGATCCTCCTCCTTTCCTTTTCCCTTACTTAGAGTAGTGTCATCAATCATCTGACATGATCTTCAGGGCCGGCCCTAGGCCGATTGGACCTATTGCTGGCAATCGGGCCCACGCCAATGGGGGCCCTGCCACGATACACCTCTTTTTATTTTTAGCCCGGGTCCCCTTTAAAAATGATAAGCCTTTTCATTGGTGGTCAGCGGGTAATTTGATTGGTTGTGCCCCGGGCGTACATGTGACATCAGTACGCACGGGGCGCAACCTTTAAAAGTGAGGAAACAGCCGGAGGATGCAAGCAGCAGCGGACAGCTGGAGGAGGAGGCGAAGAGCAGGGGGATGCTGAGCGAGAGCAGGATGAAGCAGGTAGGCACTGGGAGGGAGCTTGGGGGAGCTGGAGTACGCTTGGGGAAGAGTTGAGGGAGCTGGAGGATGCTGGGGGGAGTGTTGAGGGAGCTGGAGGACACCTGGGGGAGAGTGGGGGGAGCGTTGAGGGAGCTGAAGGACGCTTGGGGGAGCTGGAGGATGCCTGGGAAAGAGTTTAAGGAGCTGGAGGATGCTGGGGGGAGAGTTGGGGGAGCTGGAGGACACCTGGAGGAGGGTTGAAGGAGCTGTGGAAAATTTTGTTTGCTAAGTGCTCATAGCCTGTACAGAGAGATACCATAAAACTATGGCACATAGGGATTCCCCTGTAACAGTCCCCGGAGTTTGCTCCATATGATGGCTACATGAAAGCTGGTCAGTGCTGCTCTGTTCTGCTAATGTTGGGTGAGTCAGGGAATGGGAGTACACTGCAGGGCAAATTGCATTCTTTCCATGGGCATGGCAAAAAAAAAATGTTGACGCGCTATGCGCGGCAAAGCTTTTTGTCCCTATTTACATTTTTTAAACGTTGGGAGGTGTGACTGTATTTAGCACAATTCAGCAGGAACAGCCCAAAAAACTATAAAACTATGGCAGCATAGGGATTCCCCCTGTACTAAGCATAATTCACAATGTACTAAGGGGACCCCGCAAAAATGGTTCCAGTTGGGCCCCGCAGTTGGTAAGAACGGCCCTGATGATCTTGATATCTTCTTTCGGCAACTTTAGAGTGAGAGTGTGAGTAATGCTGCCTGAGTTCGCTCATTTTACCCCCCCCCCTTTTCTCCGGATTGTGTGCTGATCTGTCTCCCACCAAGATTTATCTTACACACACACACACACACGCACTTTTTCAGATGTCTGCCTGCATAACCCCCCACCACTACACACAGACAAGGCACTTCAGCCAAATCTAAATTAACTCTTTACTCCAGTGTACTTATTCAATTTCCCTTTGCATACATACACAGTGATCGTAGATTGGTCTGAAGGAAAGGCGGCGAGCCAGGAAGAGAAGAAAGACGATGGCTGCCTCCTGGGACTGATCTTTAAAAGGTGCATTTGGAGGGAGGATTGAACATTCATATTTTTTTATTAGGATTTGGGTAGCTTATATGTAAATAAATAATATGGCATGTAAAAAAAAAAAACATTTATTCACTGTCAGTGTCGCTTTAAGGAATTTTACTGCCACCACATTAGTGCCACCTAGAATGCTATATTTATTCTGCAGAAAGCTTTACCATACCTGAGTAAAGAGCCCTAGAAGCTCTCTCTGATTGCAGCTGCCATTTTAGCTTGGTCTTGTAGCTTCCTGCTGCAGTTATAGCCATTATAGCTCAGATCACACATTCCTAAAGGAGGGGAGGCTGAGTTCTTATGTGAGGGGGGAAGCAGGAGATAGTTGCCCAGACTCTGGCCCCAGGAATGAAGGATTTTTCTGAGGAAGTCAGATACCCTAAGAACATGTTTACAAAAAAGGAGACAGGAATTCCTTTGTTTTCTTTGATCGAGGCCTCTGTTTCTGTGAGAGCTTATGACTGTATTTACATTTCTGACAAAGCTTACATAGTTTTTACCTTTCCTTCTCCTTTAAAGTCAACTACCCATTAAGTCTGACACTTTGCCTTGGATGGCAAACAGGTTGCCCATAGCTTGAGTCTTCATATAAATATATATAAACTGTGAATCTTCATGTAAGGCATAGCAATGGGCCACCGTTTTTTTTTACACTTAGACATATGTGATTATATGTGATAAGACTGATAGAAAACCATGGTGGTTTGTTTCCAACATTTCCCCACCCCCCTTAGGCTCATAGTTTTTCAACCCCTCCCTCGCATGTTGTATTGCAAACTCATGGATTCTGGAAATTGCGTTCATAGTGGGTGGTCAGTTACCCTTCTGACCGATGCGGCTCTGTCTGCGCGGCTCTGTCTGCGCGGCTCTGCACGTGCGTTTCTTTACATTTTGCAGAGCAGTGGGACGTGCCGAGGTCAGCGTTTCAGGAAAAAAAAAAACTTGTGCGCAGCGGAAAGGGGAAATGCCGGAGCCCTTTTAAAATGGCGTCGCCAGCGTTCCGAACGGCGCAGATCTTTGAAGGCGCATTACAGCAGCAGGAGGTCTCAGATAGGGAAATGGATGTAGCAATTTAGGAGGCAGGAGGGGGCTTTATCTAATGGTGAGAACATCTTCAAAAGCCTTTCCTTCTCCTTTAAGGAGAAGCAATAACGATCTCTGTGTGTGAAACAGTTGCCCATACAAACGCATATACCCTGCAGGGAACCAATTTTTATTTAGTTTACTAATTCTGTAATAGGAAACCATGTTTTAGTTTTCAAAACAAATTAGTTTTTGTTTTGTTTTTTAACATTTGATTGAAGTTTTGCAATAAACATGTAGGATGAATAATGACAAATTATTTATATATAGGTTGTATAACAATGGTCACATTCAACAGTTTGTCCTTCAAAAACAAATTAGTTAATAGCCCTGCTCCATCAGAATCCTTCACTGCAATCTGTTTTTCAAAAGACCAAACTGTTTTTTTTATAATATTTAATTTCAAACTTGATGTGGGGCTAGACATATTCTTAGTTTCCCAGGTGCCCACAGCCATGTGACCTCTTTACTGCTGCAATACAAGTTAGAGACAATAACTCCTCCCCCGCAGTCATTAACAGAACAATGGTGTAACTACAATGCACTGGGCCCCCGCTGCAAAAAAATGTGCCACAATGACCTGAGATTTTTAAAGATATTATTAAATTACACTGCCTGCAATGCAAATAATTCATTCTAACAATTACACCATAAAAATCATGTTAGAATCCCTTTGATTGCTTTTTAAAGCAGACTCAGTTCTAGGTACCTCACATACTCTAGAGCAGAGCTGTCCAACTGCCCCCCACCTGTCTGGCTGCTGTGACTGCTTACCACTGTGTAAGCTTTAAATGGTATCAGTACTGAGATTAACTGGCCCCCTGCGTTGTTGACACCTCAGATTCAGGCTGTAAACCCCCAGTATTGTTTAAACATGTAATCCCCTGTTCTGTTCACACTTTTGAATCCCTACAGGCAGCATAGGTCAGGCAGAGTATAGCACACACAGGCAGCATAGGACAGGAAGAGTATGGCACACACAGGCAGCATAGGGCAGGCAGAGTATGGCACACACAGGCAGCATAGGACAGGCAGAGTATGGCACACACAGGCAGCATACGGCAGGCAGAGTATGGCACACACAGGCAGCATAGGACAGGCAGAGTATGGCACACACAGGCAGAGTATGGCACACACAGGCAGCATAGTCCAGGCAGAGTATGGCACACACAGGCAGCATAGTCCAGGCAGAGTATGGCACACACAGGCAGCATAGGGCAGACATAGTATGGCACACACAGGCAGCATAGGCCAGGTAGAGTATGGCACACACAGGTAGCATAGGGCAGGTGGAATATGGAACACACAGGCAGCACAGGGCAGGCATAGTATGGCACATGCAGGCAGGGTAGGACAGGGAGTCAGTTGGATAATTCCTCTAACTATACGGTCAGAGGGATTCAGAAGAAACACAGAGAACCATTCTACTGTTGCTTTGCTCAGGAAAGAGATAAGAAACCTAAGATGACCTTTCCCATTTATTTCTAAACAGAGCAATGGAACAGTTTCCTGTTGAACACACTCCCTCTCTTTGACCTTACAGGAGAAATTGAAAATAAAAATAAACCCATCAAAACAAAACTTTAAAGAATAAGTAAACCTTTTTTTCTATCAGTAAAATTACTCTAAACAGCCTCCAGAATTACCTACCTTTGTCCCAGCATTCTCTCTGACCTGGTTACTCAGTCAGAAGGTATTCTTTTTGGTTGCTTCCTTTTTTTTTATAAGAGACCTGAACAGGAAGTGAGGGTGGGGCTTCACTCTGCACAAAAAAGCAAAGAAAAATTATAAACTTCTAACTGACGAACTAGGTCAGAGAGGTCTGGTCTGAATTCTGCTTTTATTCTATTTTTTTAAACAAACATATGGGACAGGCAGTCCAGTGCACCTCACGGTCCCACAAAGTAGATAGAACCTGCAAGGGAAGGCCTGTACCTGCTCAAAAATTCATTTCACAAGTAGTGAATAAACCAGGCATCAACCTGGTTTGTTATTTTCCTTACTCATTAGTTTAAGGCATAACTTACCTGAGCACTACCCATTGTATGGCCAGGGGTGGAATTCTTGTTTCATTTAGGGAGACAAGTTGCCATCAATCGCATCATGACCACCAGGAGCACCCAAATTGCCTCCATTTTGCATTCACTTACAGTAACTCTAGTAATAAACTGCTTTAGCTTCATATTGACTAAACAAATTTATTTAAAAATATCCTAGGACCTCTTTTGCGATTTTCATACTTTTCATTTTCTTGTAGAATTTAGTGTTTCACCATTGAAGCTACCATATTTAAACCAGACTCTTTAGGTGTTTCCTGCACAAACACATTAACTCTCCAGGGCACCAATTTTTAATGTATTTTTTGCTAAAGACTTAGTTCTAGCTTATCCACATAATCTAGATGAAACCACATTTACTGGTTAATTTGAATTGTGGGAGGAGCTATGCAAATAAAAAATACCCCCGTGTGCTTACTCTAATTTGCTACATGGCTTAACGACAAGTGGCAGCTCCAATGGGTTAGTACTGTATTCAGGTCTTATCATTAAAAGGGATTTTCTTACAGAAATTTTAGGAAAATGTTTCCAAGCATTAAAAAAAGAAATGTAAGACTTTGTAATTGCTTATTTTATTGATTGTTTATTCAGAGCAGTGCTCCGAGTGCTTTCATAATTTACATTAATTTATTTCTTAAATGTAGAAACCCTCAAAATTTGGTGATTATTACTCAGGCAGTTCCCTTTAGTTTGGACACCTAAAAGTGGTCCTAAAGTGTGTGTGTGACACTATTTCCTCTTCCCAGGTTAAAAATAGTTGCTTCCTTTCAGTTTGAAAAATTCCCAATAGATGGCAGTGTATTCTAGTATACAAGGGATTGCACACATGCTCAGGGTCCTTCCTGGGGTCTCACCTCACTGGAAGGTGGTTACAAGATTGGGGAATAGTTAATGTTGAGTCAATTTATGTGATAGCAACTCTAGGAATGAAAGGCAGGCAGGAAAAGATAGCTGAGCAGCTTATTGCTCCACCAAGGAGGTTAGACGGGTTAGGATCCTGTGGCGTTCAGGCTGAAAGTTAAGGAATATGAGTTGGTGAGCTTGGGCAGGTTGTGTGCCAGGGAGCAAGACACCACTGTTGGATCAGCTGCACTGGGGATGCCCAAAGTGAGTTACGGCCAGGAAGGGAAGTTCTCTAAAGAGATGTGTAATTCTGAACATTGCATTGCGCTCAAGAAGCCATTTCTCATTTTTGCTTCATGTGTTGGTGTCTGCCAAAGCCTTTGATCTAACCAAATGTTATACAAATGGGCGTTCAATAAAGAAGTCAATTTGTTTGCACAAGATAATGGTGGGTGTGGTCATTTCCATAGCTGTTGGTTGGCAGTTGTTCAGCAGCAAGGCTAATACTCACCAGAGAGGGCAGACTAAAATGACTTTTCCCATTATTTTCTAAAGAGAGCAATAAAACACTCCAACTCTCTGACCTTACAAAAAAACAAACTAAAAAAATCTTAAACTAAAAATAACTCCATCAAAACAAAACTTTAAACATAACTAATGCTTCTGCTTTTATTCTATTTTTAAACAAACATATAGGATAGGCAGTCCAGTGCACCTCACGGTCCCACAAAGTAGATAGAACCTGCAAGGGAAGGCCTGTACCTGCTCAAAAATTCATTTCACAAGTAGTGAATAAACCAGGCATCACCCTGGTTTGTTATTTTCCTTACTCATTAGTTTAAGGCATAACTTACCTGAGCACTACCCATTGTATGGCCAGGGGTGGAATTCTTGTTTCATTTAGGGAGACAAGTTGCCATCAATCGCATCATGACCACCAGGAGCACCCAAATTGCCTCCATTTTGCATTCACTTACAGTAACTCTAGCAACAAACTGCTTTAGCTTCATATTGACTAAACAAACTTATTTAAAAATATCCTAGGACCTCTTTAGCGATTTTTATATTTTTCATTTTCTTGTAGAATTTAGTGTTTCACCATTGAAACTACCATATTTAAACCAGACTCTTTAGGTGTTTCCTGCACAAACAGATTAACTCTCCAGGGCACCAATTTTGAATGTATTTTTTGCTAAAGACTCAGTTCTATCTTATCCACATAATCTAGATGAAACCACCTTTACTGGTTAATTTGAATTGTGGGAGGAGCTATGCAAATAAAAAATACCCCCGTGTGCTTACTCTAATTTGCTGCATAGCTTAACGACAAGTGGCAGCTCAAATGGGTTAGTACTGTATTCAGGTCTTATCATTAAAAGGGATTTTCTTACAGAAATTTTAGGAAAATGTTTCCAAGCATTAAAAAAAGAAATGTAAGTCTTTGTAATTGCTTATTTTATTGATTGTTTATTCAGAGCAGTGCTCCGAGTGCTTTCATAATTTACATTAATTTCTTTCTTAAATGTAGAAACTTTCAAAATTTGGTGATTATTACTCAGGCAGTTCCCCTTTAGTTTGGGCACCTAAAAGTGGTCCTAAATTGTGTGTGTGACACTATTTCCTCTTCCCAGGTTAAAAAGAGTTGTTTCCTTTCAGTTTGAAAAATGCCCAATAGATGGCAGTGTGTTCTAGTATACAAGGGATTGCACACATGCTCAGGGTCCTTCCTGGGGTCTCACCTCACTGGAAGGTGGTTACAAGATTGGGGAATAGTTAATGTTGAGTCAATTTATGTGATAGCAACTCTAGGAAAGGAAAGCTCTTTTGGGGCAGGGCCCTCTTCACCTTGTATCGGTTATTGATTGCTTTATATGTTACTCTGTATGTCCAATGTATGTAACCCACTTATTGTACAGTGCTGCGGAATATGTTGGCGCTTTATAAATAAATGTTAATGTAATGTAATAGCAACTCTAGGAATGAAAGGCAGGCAGGAAAAGATAGCTGAGCAGCTTATTGCTCCACCAAGGAGGTTAGAGGGGTTAGGACCCTGTGGCGTTCAGGCTGAAAGTTAAGGAATATGAGTTGGTGAGCTTGGGCAGGTTGTGTGCCAGGGAGCAAGACACCACTGTTGGATCAGCTGCACTGGGGATGCCCAAAGTGAGTTACGTCCAAGAAGGGAAGTTCTCTAAAGAGATGTGTAATTCTTAACATTGCATTGCGCTCAAAAAGCCATTTCTCATTTTTGCTTCATGTGTTGGTGTCTGCCAAAGCCTTTGATCTAACCAAATGTTATACAAATGGGCGTTCAATAAAGAAGTCAATTTGTTTGCACAAGGTAATGGTGGGTGTGGTCATTTCCATAGCTGTTGGTTGGCAGTTGTTTAGTGTGCATTTCCTCAGCAGCAAAGCTAATACCCACCAGAGAGGGCAGACAGAAAGGGAACAGCTGTGGTACAGTGGCTAGAATTTCCAGGGAGTTGTTACTCAGTGTGCCATTTTATAATGCCCAACAGGTAAGTGCACACAGCCCACACACACTCTCAGTTCTACGACAGCCAACCCCTAAGGGTAAGCTACATACAAGTATACATTACAAGTATATGTAAATCATTTTAAAATCAAATGTAAAATTGCTCAGGGCACTTTTCTAAGCACTTTGGCAATTTACATTACTGTATTTTCCACATTTAAAGCTATTAAGCTGTTAATTAACTGCTGCTATAATGAAATTTATAACAAAAGCACCACCTGCTGGTCAGTTCCTCTAACTATATGGTCAGAGAGATACAGAAGAAACACAGAGAACTATTCTAATGTTGCTTTGCTCAGGAAAGATATAAGAAACCTAAAATGACTTTTCCCATTATTTTCTAAAGAGAGCAATAAAACACTCCAGCTCTCTGACCTTACAAGAAAACAAACTAAAATAATCTTGAACTAAAAATAACTCCATCAAAACAAAACGTTAAGCATAACTAATGCTTCTTCTTTAATTCTATTATTAAACAAACATATGGGACAGGCAGTCCAGTGCATCTCACGGTCCCACAAAGTAGATAGAACCTGCAAGGGAAGGCCTGTACCTGCTCAAACATTCATTTCACAAGTAGTGAATAAACCAGGCATCACCCTGGTTTGTTATTTTCCTTACTCATTAGTTTAAGGCATAACTTACCTGAGCGCTACCCATTGTATGGCCAGGGGTGGAATTCTTGTTTCATTTAGGGAGACAAGTTGCCATCAATCGCATCATGACCACCAGGAGCACCCAAATTGCCTCCATTTTGCATTCACTTACAGTAACTCTAGCAACAAACTGCTTTAGCTTCATATTGACTAAACAAATTTATTTAAAAATATCCTAGGACCTCTTTTGCGATTTTTATATTTTTCATTTTCTTGTAGAATTTAGTGTTTCACCATTGAAACTACCATATTTAAACCAGACTCTTTAGGTGTTTCCTGCACAAACACATCAGCTCTCCAGGGCACCAATTTTGAATGTATTTTTTGCTAAAGACTCAGTTCTAGCTTATCCACATAATCTAGATGAAACCACATTTACTGGTTAATTTGAATTGTGGGAGGATCTATGCAAATAAAAAATACCCCCCGTGTGCTTACTCTAATTTGCTGCATGGCTTAACGACAAGTGGCAGCTCAAATGGGTTAGTACTGTATTCAGGTCTTATCATTAAAAGGGATTTTCTTACAGAAATTTTAGGAAAATGTTTCCAAGCATTAAAAAAAGAAATGTAAGTCTTTGTAATTGCTTATTTTATTGATTGTTTAATCAGAGCAGTGCTCCGAGTGCTTTCATAATTTACATTAATTTATTTCTTAAATGTAGAAACCCTCAAAATTTGGTGATTATTACTCAGGCAGTTCCCCTTTAGTTTGGACACCTAAAAATGGTCCTAAAGTGTGTGTGTGACACTATTTCCTCTTCCCAGGTTAAAAAGAGTTGTTTCCTTTCAGTTTGAAAAATGCCCAATAGATGGCAGTGTATTCTAGTATACAAGGGATTGCACACATGCTCAGGGTCCTTCCTGGGGTCTCACCTCACTGGAAGGTGGTTACAAGATTGGGGAATAGTTAGTGTTGAGTCAATTTATGTGATAGCAACTCTAGGAATGAAAGGCAGGCAGGAAAAGATAGCTGAGCAGCTTATTGCTCCACCAAGGAGGTTAGACGGGTTAGGATCCTGTGGCGTTCAGGCTGAAAGTTAAGGAATATGAGTTGGTGAGCTTGGGCAGGTTGTGTGCCAGGGAGCAAGACACCACTGTTGGATCAGCTGCACTGGGGATGCCCAAAGTGAGTTACGTCCAGGAAGGGAAGTTCTCTAAAGAGATGTGTAATTCTGAACATTGCATTGCGCTCAAGAAGCCATTTCTCATTTTTGCTTCATGTGTTGGTGTCTGCCAAAGCCTTTGATCTAACCAAATGTTATACAAATGAGCGTTCAATAAAGAAGTTAATTTGTTTGCACAAGATAATGGTGGGTGTGGTCATTTCCATAGCTGTTGGTTGGCAGTTGTTCAGCAGCAAGGCTAATACTCACCAGAGAGGGCAGACTAAAATGACTTTTCCCATTATTTTCTAAAGAGAGCAATAAAACACTCCAGCTCTCTGACCTTACAAAAAAACAAACTAAAAAAATCTTAAACTAAAAATACCCCCATCAAAACAGAACTTTAAGCATAACTAATGCTTCTGCTTTTCTTCTATTTTTAAACAAACATATAGGATAGGCAGTCCAGTGCACCTCACGGTCCCACAAAGTAGATAGACCTGCAAGGGAAGGCCTGTACCTGCTCAAAAATTCATTTCACAAGTAGTGAATAAACCAGGCAACACCCTGGTTTGTTATTTTCCTTACTCATTAGTTTAAGGCAGGGGTCCCCAACCTTTCTTACTTTTGAGCCACAGTCAAATGTAAAAAGACTTGGAGAGTAACACAAGAGCAACACAAGCACCATAAAAGTTCATGGAGGAGCCAAATAAGGGCTGCGATTGGCTATTAGGAGCCTCTATGCACCCTATCAGCTTACAGGGGGCTTTATTTGGTAGTAAATCTTGTTTTTATTTGCACAAAACTTGCCACCAAGGCAAGAATTCAAAAATAACTACCTGGTTTGGGGGCACTGGGAGCAACACCCAAGGGATTGGTGAGCAACATGTTGCCCCCGAGCCACTGGTTGGGGATCACTGGTTTAAGACATAACTTACCTGAGCGCTACCCATTGTATGGCCAGGGGTGGAATTCTTGTTTCATTTAGGGAGACAAGTTGCCATCAATCGCATCATGACCACCAGGAGCACCCAAATTGCCTCCATTTTGCATTCACTTACAGTAACTCTAGCAACAAACTGCTTTAGCTTCATATTGACTAAACAAACTTATTTAAAAATATCCTAGGACCTCTTTTGCGATTTTTATATTTTTCATTTTCTTGTAGAATTTAGTGTTTCACCATTGAAACTACCATATTTAAACCAGACTCTTTAGGTGTTTCCTGCACAAACACATTAACTCTCCAGGGCACCAATTTTGAATGTATTTTTTGCTAAAGACTCAGTTCTAGTTTATCCACATAATCTAGATGAAACCACATTTACTGGTTAATTTGAATTGTGGGAGGAGCTATGCAAATAAAAAATACCCCTGTGTGCTTACTCTAATTTGCTGCATGGCTTAACGACAAGTGGCAGCTCAAATGGGTTAGTACTGTATTCAGGTCTTATCATTAAAAGGGATTTTCCTACAGAAATTTTAGGAAAATGTTTCCAAGCATTAAAAAAAGAAATGTAAGTCTTTGTAATTGCTTATTTTATTGATTGTTTATTCAGAGCAGTGCTCCGAGTGCTTTCATAATTTACATAAATTTCTTTCTTAAATGTAGAAACCCTCAAAATTTGGTGATTATTACTCAGGCAGTTCCCCTTTAGTTTGGGCACCTAAAAGTGGTCCTAAATTGTGTGTGTGACACTATTTCCTCTTCCCAGGTTAAAAAGAGTTGTTTCCTTTCAGTTTGAAAAATGCCCAATAGATGGCAGTGTGTTCTAGTATACAAGGGATTGCACATATGCTCAGGGTCCTTCCTGGGGTCTCACCTCACTGGAAGGTAGTTACAAGATTGGGGAATAGTTAATGTTGAGTCAATTTATGTGATAGCAACTCTAGGAATGAAAGGCAGGCAGGAAAAGATAGCTGAGCAGCTTATTGCTCCACCAAGGAGGTTAGACGGGTTAGGATCCTGTGGCGTTCAGGCTGAAAGTTAAGGAATATGAGTTGGTGAGCTTGGGCAGGTTGTGTGCCAGGGAGCAAGACACCACTGTTGGATCAGCTGCACTGGGGATGCCCAAAGTGAGTTACGGCCAGGAAGGGAAGTTCTCTAAAGAGATGTGTAATTCTGAACATTGCATTGCGCTCAAGAAGCCATTTCTCATTTTTGCTTCATGTGTTGGTGTCTGCCAAAGCCTTTGATCTAACCAAATGTTATACAAATGGGCGTTCAATAAAGAAGTCAATTTGTTTGCACAAGGTAATGGTGGGTGTGGTCATTTCCATAGCTGTTGGTTGGCAGTTGTTTAGTGTGCATTTCCTCAGCAGCAAGGCTAATACCCACCAGAGAGGGCAGACTGAAAGGTAACAGCTGTGGTACAGTGGCTAGAATTTCCAGGGAGTTGTTACTCAGTGTGCCATTTTATAATGCCCAACAGGTAAGTGCACACAGACCACACACACTCTTAGTCCTACGAAAGCCAACCCCTAAGGGTAAGCTACATACAAGTATACATTACAAGTATATGTAAATCGTTTTAAAATCAAAGCACTAAGCACTTTGGCAATTTACATTACTGTATTTTCCACATTTAAAGCTATTAAGCTGTTAATTAACTGCTGCTATAATGAAATTTATAACAAAAGCACCACCTGCTGGTCAGTTCCTCTAACTATATGGTCAGAGAGATACAGAAGAAACACAGAGAACTATTCTAATGTTGCTTTGCTCAGGAAAGATATAAGAAACCTAAAATGACTTTTCCCATTATTTTCTAAAGAGAGCAATAAAACACTCCAGCTCTATGACCTTACAAGAAAACAAACTAAAAAAATCTTAAACTAAAAATAACTCCATCAAAACAAAACTTTAAGCATAACTAATGCTTCTGCTTATACTCTATTTTTAAACAAACATATGGGACAGGCAGTCCAGTGCACCTCACGGTCCCACAAAGTAGATAGAACCTGCAAGGGAAGGCCTGTACCTGCTCAAAATTTCATTTCACAAGTAGTGAATAAACCAGGCATCACCCTGGTTTGTTATTTTCCTTACTCATTAGTTTAAGGCATAACTTACCTGAGCACTACCCATTGTATGGCCAGGGGTGGAATTCTTGTTTCATTTAGGGAGACAAGTTGCCATCAATCGCATCATGACCACCAGGAGCACCCAAATTGCCTCCACTTTGCATTCACTTACAGTAACTCTAGCAACAAACTGCTTTAGCTTCATATTGACTAAAAAAATTTATTTAAAAATATCCTAGGACCTCTTTTGCTATTTTCATACTTTTCATTTTCTTGCAGAATTTAGTGTTTCACCATTGAAACTACCATATTTAAACCAGACTCTTTAGGTGTTTCCTGCACAAACACATTAACTCTCCAGGGCACCAATTTTTAATGTATTTTTTTGCTAAAGAATCAGTTCTATCTTATCCACATAATCAAGATGAAACCACCTTTACTGGTTAATTTGAATTGTGGGAGGAGCTATGCAAATAAAAAATACCCCCGTGTGCTTACTCTAATTTGCTGCATGGCTTAACGACAAGTGTCAGCTCCAATGGGTTAGTACTGTATTCAGGTCTTATCATTAAAAGGATTTTCTTACAGAAATTTTAGGAAAATGTTTCCAAGCATTAAAAAAAGAAATGTAAGTCTTTGTAATTGCTTATTTTATTAATTGTTTATTCAGAGCAGTGCTCCGAGTGCTTTCATAATTTACATTAATTTCTTTCTTAAATGTAGAAACCCTCAAAATTTAGTGATTATTACTCAGGCAGTTCCCCTTTAGTTTGGACACCTAAAAGTGGTCCTAATTGTGTGTGTGACACTATTTCCTCTTCCCAGGTTAAAAAGAGTTGTTTCCTTTCAGTTTGAAAAATGCCCAATAGATGGCAGTGTGTTCTAGTATACAAGGGATTGCACACATGCTCAGGGTCCTTCCTGGGGTCTCACCTCACTGGAAGGTGGTTACAAGATTGGGGAATAGTTAGTGTTGAGCCAATTTATGTGATAGCAACTCTAGGAATGAAAGGCAGGCAGGAAAAGATAGCTGAGCAGCTTATTGCTCCACCAAGGAGGTTAGAGGGGTTAGGGCCCTGTGGCGTTCAGGCTGAAAGTTAAGGAATATGAGTTGGTGAGCTTGGGCAGGTTGTGTGCCAGGGAGCAAAACCACTGTTGGATCAGCAAATAAAATTTTTATAACAAAATTTATAACAAACGCACCACCTGCTGGTCAGTTCCTCTAACTATATGGTCAGAGAGATACAGAAGAAACACAGAGAACTATTCTAATGTTGCTTTGCTCAGGAAAGATATAAGAAACCTAAAATGACTTTTCCCATTATTTTCTAAAGAGAGCAATAAAACACTCCAGCTCTCTGACCTTACAAGAAAACAAACTAAAAAAATCTTAAACTTAAAATAACCCCATCAAAACAAACCTTTAAGCATAACTAATGCTTCTGCTTTTCTTCTATTATTAAAAAACATATGGGACAGGCAGTCCAGTGCACCTCACGGTCCCACAAAGTAGATAGAACCTGCAAGGGAAGGCCTGTACCTGCTCAAAAATTCATTTCACAAGTAGTGAATAAACCAGGCATCACCCTGGTTTGTTATTTTCCTTACTCATTAGTTTAAGGCATAACTTACCTGAGCGCTACCCATTGTATGGCCAGGGGTGGAATTCTTGTTTCATTTAGGGAGACAAGTTGCCATCAATCGCATCATGACCACCAGGAGCACCCAAATTGCCTCCATTTTGCATTCACTTACAGTAACTCTAGCAACAAACTGCTTTAGCTTCATATTGACTAAACAAACTTATTTAAACATATCCTAGGACCTCTTTTGCGATTTTTATATTTTTCATTTTCTTGTAGAATTTAGTGTTTCACCATTGAAACTACCATATTTAAACCAGACTCTTTAGGTGTTTCCTGCACAAACACATTAACTCTCCAGGGCACCAATTTTGAATGTATTTTTTGCTAAAGACTCAGTTCTAGTTTATCCACATAATCTAGATGAAACCACCTTTACTGGTTAATTTGAATTGTGGGAGGAGCTATGCAAATAAAAAATACCCCCGTGTGCTTACTCTAATTTGCTGCATGGCTTAACGACAAGTGGCAGCTCAAATGGGTTAGTACTGTATTCAGGTCTTATCATTAAAAGGGATTTTCTTACAGAAATTTTAGGAAAATGTTTCCAAGCATTAAAAAAAGAAATGTAAGTCTTTGTAATTGCTTATTTTATTGATTGTTTAATCAGAGCAGTGCTCTGAGTGCTTTCATAATTTACATAAATTTCTTTCTTAAATGTAGAAACCCTCAAAATTTGGTGATTATTACTCAGGCAGTTCCCCTTTAGTTTGGGCACCTAAAAGTGGTCCTAAATTGTGTGTGTGACACTATTTCCTCTTCCCAGGTTAAAAAGAGTTGTTTCCTTTCAGTTTGAAAAATGCCCAATAGATGGCAGTGTGTTCTAGTATACAAGGGATTGCACACATGCTCAGGGTCCTTCCTGGGGTCTCACCTCACTGGAAGGTAGTTACAAGATTGGGGAATAGTTAATGTTGAGTCAATTTATGTGATAGCAACTCTAGGAATGAAAGGCAGGCAGGAAAAGATAGCTGAGCAGCTTATTGCTCCACCAAGGAGGTTAGACGGGTTAGGATCCTGTGGCGTTCAGGCTGAAAGTTAAGGAATATGAGTTGGTGAGCTTGGGCAGGTTGTGTGCCAGGGAGCAAGACACCACTGTTGGATCAGCTGCACTGGGGATGCCCAAAGTGAGTTACGGCCAGGAAGGGAAGTTCTCTAAAGAGATGTGTAATTCTGAACATTGCATTGCGCTCAAGAAGCCATTTCTCATTTTTGCTTCATGTGTTGGTGTCTGCCAAAGCCTTTGATCTAACCAAATGTTATACAAATGGGCGTTCAATAAAGAAGTCAATTTGTTTGCACAAGGTAATGGTGGGTGTGGTCATTTCCATAGCTGTTGGTTGGCAGTTGTTTAGTGTGCATTTCCTCAGCAGCAAGGCTAATACCCACCAGAGAGGGCAGACTGAAAGGTAACAGCTGTGGTACAGTGGCTAGAATTTCCAGGGAGTTGTTACTCAGTGTGCCTTTTTGTAATGCCCAACAGGTAAGTGCACACAGCCCACACACACTCTTAGTCCTACGACAGCCAACCCCTAAGGGTAAGCTACATACAAGTATACATTACAAGTATATGTAAATCGTTTTAAAATCAAAGCACTAAGCACTTTGGCAATTTACATTACTGTATTTTCCACATTTAAAGCTATTAAGCTGTTAATTAACTGCTGCTATAATGAAATTTATAACAAAAGCACCACCTGCTGGTCAGTTCCTCTAACTATATGGTCAGAGAGATACAGAAGAAACACAGAGAACTATTCTAATGTTGCTTTGCTCAGGAAAGATATAAGAAACCTAAAATGACTTTTCCCATTATTTTCTAAAGAGAGCAATAAAACACTCCAACTCTCTGACCTTACAAGAAAACAAACTAAAAAAATCTTAAACTTAAAATAACCCCATCAAAACAAAACTTTAAGCATAACTAATGCTTCTGCTTTTCTTCTATTATTAAACAAACATATGGGACAGGCAGTCCAGTGCACCTCACGGTCCCACAAAGTAGATAGAACCTGCAAGGGAAGGCCTGTACCTGCTCAAAAATTCATTTCACAAGTAGTGAATAAACCAGGCATCACCCTGGTTTGTTATTTTCCTTACTCATTAGTTTAAGGCATAACTTACCTGAGCGCTACCCATTGTATGGCCAGGGGTGGAATTCTTGTTTCATTTAGGGAGACAAGTTGCCATCAATCGCATCATGACCACCAGGAGCACCCAAATTGCCTCCACTTTGCATTCACTTACAGTAACTCTAGCAACAAACTGCTTTAGCTTCATATTGACTAAAAAAATTTATTTAAAAATATCCTAGGACCTCTTTTGCTATTTTCATACTTTTCATTTTCTTGTAGAATTTAGTGTTTCACCATTGAAACTACCATATTTAAACCAGACTCTTTAGGTGTTTCCTGCACAAACACATTAACTCTCCAGGGCACCAATTTTTAATGTATTTTTTTCTAAAGACTCAGTTCTAGCTTATCCACATAATCTAGATGAAACCACCTTTACTGGTTAATTTGAATTGTGGGAGGAGCTATGCAAATAAAAATACCCCCCGTATGCTTACTCTAATTTGCTGCATGGCTTAACGACAAGTGGCAGCTCAAATGGTTTATGTGGTGTTTATACAAATGGCCTGTAGGTGTCACTGTGAACAAACACAGTGCACATTAATACTGTGCATGCATAGTACTTTCTAGGCTACTAAAAGTGTTAGAGTTGAAGTTCCTGTGTTATGTAATGGCTGCATGAACCTGCTAATAAAGCACTGTTATACCCTACTCCTTCTTGGCTATCAAACATAACAATTGGCGACAAGGATGTCTCTTCTATCCCTGCAGCAGCCTGCACCGTTTCTTCCAAACTCTGGTGAGCCTACCATGAATTTTACTGCATGGATTCGTATGTTTGAAAATTACATTATTGCTACTGACCAAGGGGAGATTTCTGATGCTAGAAAGCGTGCCTTACTTATTCACTGTCTGGGAGCAGAGGGACAGCGGATATTCTATACATTACCATTAGCTGATAATACTTATGAAACAGCTCTTACTGCTATAAAGAACTTTTTTGTGCCAAAAGTAAATGTGGTTGCTGAAAGATATAAATTTCGCCAACGTGGACAGCGTAATGGCGAATCCACAGAACAATTTGTAGCAGCTTTGAGAGAGCTGGTTGTTACATGTGAGTTTGGGAATCTCACAGATGAAATGCTAAGAGACCAAATAGTGGAAAAAACAAATTCACCTCGCATTAGAGAGAGACTGCTCCTGGAACATGATTTAACCCTTGCAAAGGCTATTACAATTGCTAGCCAAATTGAAACAGCAGTGGCAGAGGCTAAAACTCTCAGTCAGGGAAATACTGGGAATGTACAGGCTGTGAATTCAGCAACAGGGCCTAATAAGGCACATTCACATGCAAAATACAGTGCTAAGGAAAGGGATTTACCTACACTGCAAAACCATACATCAGATACAAATAAAAAATACTGCTTCCGCTGTGGTTCAACACAACACACTGCAAATTATGCTACATGTCCTGCAAAAGCTGCACAGTGTCGCAAATGCAAAAAGGTAGGACATTTTGCTAAAATCTGCCGTAGTTCTGCTAAAGATGTTCATGAAGTTACTGCTCCGAATGTTACTGTGTTAAGTGTGGCTAAAGATGGTACATCTATTCCAGACAAGTTTCTATGCACTGTTAATGTCAGTACTGCTTCTACTGACAAAGGAGAAACCATTAACCTGATGCTTGATACAGGTTCAGCTGTTTCTATACTACCAGAGGATATTTACTTGAAATACTTTGCAAAAGATCCGCTTGTTGCACCTGCTCTGAGACTGGTCAGTTACTTAAAGGATCCAATTCCTGTCCTTGGTTGCTTGCAAGTGACTGTACAATTTGAATCAAATACAGCAAAATGCGACTTTTACATTGTGAATAATGGTACTGCTATACTTGGAAGGGATCTATTTGCTGCATTAAACCTACAATTAGTTGATAGCTGCATTACTACAGCACCAGTACCTCCCTCACAGCCAGTGTTTAAAATTTCACCACAAAACAACACTCCACTGGGCTGTGCAAAGAACTTTGTACACAAAGTAAAATTGCGACCAGATGTAAAGCCAGTACGTCAGAAATTGAGGCGATTACCCTACTCTATAAGAGAGACTGTCTCCCAGGAACTAAAGAAACTGGTAGAGCAAGATGTGAGTGAAAAATCAGAATCCTCTGAATGGGTTTCACCCATTGTTGTAACAATGAAGAAAACAGGAGGTATTCGATTATGTGTTGATCTGCGTGAACCTAATAAAGCAGTTGTTATTGATAATCACCCCTTGCCACACATAGAGGAAATATTTTCAGAACTCAGAGGAGCAAAATTCTTTTCTACCCCGGATCTTCAGAGTGCTTATCATCAAGTATTACTGCATGAGGAAAGCAGAGACCTCACTGCATTTATCACCCATGATGGTTTGTTTTGTTTCAAGCTTCGACTTGCTTCAGCACCAAGTTGTTTTCAAAGACTGATGTCTTCTATCCTCCATGACATACCTGGTGTACAATGCTACTTGGATGATATAATTGTCTATGCTCCAACTTTGGATAGTCATGACAAGTACCTTAAAAAGGTTCTGAAACGTATTGATTCTGCAGGACTGAAACTGAACCATTCCAAATGTCACTCCAGACAAACTCAGCTGTCATTTCTGGGTCATATAATTTCACAAAATGGACTACTGCCTGACCCTGACCATGTCAACGCTGTTACACAAGCACCTACTCCATCGGATTTCCAGACCTTACGAGCTTTCCTAGGTCTTACTTCATGGTATTCTAAGTTTATTCCAAACTATGCTTCAGTTGTGGAGCCACTTAGAGCACTATTACGTGGAAATTCAAGTCTGGTTTGGTCAGAGACTGCTCAGCATAGCTTTGAAACAGTGAAACAGTTAATTGTGAACAGTCCATTCAACGGTTGAAAAAGAAGCTCCAGCATGTGTTTGGGCAACAGAAAAATGGAGAACCTACCTATGGGGTAGAGAATTTACATTGTGCACTGATCATAGCCCTTTAACTACACTGCTTACAACAAAGGGACTAGGAAGAGCTGGAATGCGTATAGATAGATGGTCAGCAAGGTTACTGAATTTCAACTACAAAATACAGTACAAACCAGGTTTGAAAAATGTTACTGCTGATTGTTTGTCACGTTTACCTTTACCTGCAGCTACTGATACACTGGAGGAGGACATAGAAGTCGTGGCATTGACTGACGATATACTATCATCTACAGTTTCAGCTGCTGATTTTAAGCAAGCTTGTCTCACATGTCCAGTTCAAGAAAAACTACGGGACATCTTACAAAGCAAATGGCCAAATTCCGAGAAGAAAGTCAGCCCTGATCTTCAACCTTACTACAGGATTAGACATGAACTGTCCTTAGTAGATGACTATGTTGTCCGAGGATCTCATCGCTTACTGGTACCAGAGACTTTGCGGGAAAAGTTCATACAACTTGCACATGAGAGTCATCAAGGAATTGTACGTGCAAAACAAAGACTACGAGAACTATACTGGTGGCCAGCAATGGATGCCGATGTGGTAACTGCCATTCACTCTTGTGTTACTTGTCAGAATCATGACAAAACAGCTATCACACATACACCACCACTTCAGCCAGTACCATTTCCTGATTCAGCCTGGGAAAAACTTGCTATTGATATTGTGGGTCCTTTTACAGATGCTACTATAGACTGCAGATTTGCTATAACTTTGATAGACTATTACAGTAAACGGCCAGAAATTGCATTTGTTTCTCATATAACGTCAGCTACAGTAATAACATTTCTGTCTACAGTCTTCAGCAGAGAAGGTAACCCAAAGGAGCTAATATCAGACAATGGGCCACAATTTGTCTCATCTGAGTTTGAATTCTTTCTGAGAGAGAGGAATATTGTGCATAGGAAATCTTCTGTGTATTACCCACAAGCAAATGGAGAAATTGAGCGATTCAACAGAAGTCTAAAAGAAGTGCTACAAACAGCAAATCTTACTGGGAAGTCTTGGAAAGCATTTACAACAGAGTTCTTACATAACTACAGAGCAACCTGCCATGCAACAACCCAAGCATCTCCAGCTGAATTACTACATGGCAGACAGATGCGCACTAAGTTACATGTTGCAGACATCAAATTCCCACAACATGCTCTGGCTACAAAATCATCTACTGCTGACATTGTTAAACGTCAACAAGCCAAATGTAAGGCTTATACTGACAGAAAACGTGGTGCAAGAGAAGTACATTTTCAGCCTGGATCTCTAGTCCGAGTTAAAAAGCCAGGACTACTGAAACAAGGACAGTCCAAATTTACTACACCACTTGAAGTGAGACGCCAGCGAGGTCCATACACATACGAACTGTCTGATGGACGCATATGGAATGCCAGTCGTCTCGCTCCTGTTAGACATGACCTTGCAGAAGTCCCATTTGACGAAGGGCATATTCCTACTCCTGATATTACCTGTGATAGGCCTGAGCAAAGTGAACCTATAAGGCGGCCTGAAAGGAACAGAAAACAACCTGCATGGACCAAGGACTATGTGATGTGAAATATGCATAATATGGCTTTAAGATGCATACTATGTCATAGTTGTTGTTTATTACATTTACTGTACTGAAAAAAATGCTTTCCTACTATAGGGGGAATATGTGGTGTTTATACAAATGGCCTGTAGGTGTCACTGTGAACAAACACAGTGCACATTAATACTGTGCATGCATAGTACTTTCTAGGCTACTAAAAGTGTTAGAGTTGAAGTTCCTGTGTTATGTAATGGCTGCATGAACCTGCTAATAAAGCACTGTTATACCCTACTCCTTCTTGGCTATCAAACATAACAGTTTAGTACTGTATTCAGGTCTTATCATTAAAAGGGATTTTCTTACAGAAATTTTAGGAAAATGTTTCCAAGCGTTAAAAAAAGAAATGAAAGACTTTGTAATTGCTTATTTTATTGATTGTTTATTCAGAGCAGTGCTCCGAGTGCTTTCATAATTTACATTAATTTCTTTCTTAAATGTAGAAACTTTCAAAATTTGGTGATTATTACTCAGGCAGTTCCCCTTTAGTTTGGGCACCTAAAAGTGGTCCTAAAGTGTGTGTGTGACACTATTTCCTCTTCCCAGGTTAAAAAGAGTTGTTTCCTTTCAGTTTGAAAAATTCCCAATAGATGGCAGTGTGTTCTAGTATACAAGGGATTGCACACATGCTCAGGGTCCTTCCTGGGGTCTCACCTCACTGTTAGGTGGTTACAAGATTGGGGAATAGTTAGTGTTGAGTGAGTTTATGTGATAGCAAAGAGCGAAAGGCAGGCAGTGAAAGATAGCTGAGCAGTTTTTTGCTCCATAAAGGAGGTTAGAGGGGTTAGGGCCCTGTGGCATTTAGGCTGCCAGATCAGGGTTATGGGTTGGTGAGCTTGGGCAGGCTGTGTGTTCTAGTATACAAGGGATTGCACACACTCTCTGGGTCCTCCAGGGTTGTTTCCTTCTCCTAATTAACACTGAGGGACCACCTCCTCCAAACTCAAAAAAAAGTGCCACTATTGCTAGGTTTTTGGAACACCAATATAATACGTAATGTGTTTAAATGGCTTTAAATACTTGGGGCATGGTTGTTGTGGGCTGAGTGATGCCAGTGACTAGTAAATTAAACCTTTAATAAGGGTTTGTGGGCAGCCATCTTAGTTAATTAAGCAGGATTTTGTGCTTGGAAAAACTGCACAGCATCATGCAAGTTGTTCAGGCCGCTAGCGCCTCAGCTACTAACTCTCATTTCCCTGCCATATACAATAGAGCAGTGATCCCCAACCAGTGGCTCAGGGGCAACATGTTGCTCTCCAACCCCTTGGATGTTGCTCTCAGTGCCCCCAAACCAGGGAGTTATTGTTGAATTCCTGACTTGGGGGCAAGTTTTGGTTGAATAAAAACAAGATTTCCTACCAAATAAAGCCCTGTAAGCTGATAGTGTGCATAGAGGCTGCCTAATAGCCAATCACAGCCCTTATTTGACACCTCCATGAACTTTTATGGTGCTTGTGTTGCTCTCCAAGTCTTTTTACATTTGACTGTGTCTCGTTAGTAAGAAACATTGGGGACCCCTGCAATAGAGGTTTTGCTCTCATTTCTCCTGCTGGCTGCTATTCTCATATCTGTCACTAGGTGGCACATACATGCACTTTCCAATACAAATCTGTAGCTGGTAGTTTTGAGCAAAAGAAATAAATAAAAACTTCACAGGGCGAGCAGAAGCGGCTCCAGCCCAGTGTCTGGATTAATACAAGTTGCTGAAGGCATGAGATTACTTAATGTGCGCCGGCGCCATATCCACAGGCGGAAGTGAAAGGTCTGTGAGTTCAGGCGCCACTTTCATGGGGAGCGAATAAAGTTGCGCTGGAAGCGCAGTGACCCAACCCCCGGCCTTAACCAAGCGCTTTCTCCCCATCAGCATGGGGCGCTACCCAGCACACTCCGTATGTAGAACCTTTACACTGCAACTTACCCGCCTAAACCTCTCCAAGTAACCCATTTCCCACACACTAAATCTACCTTTAACACTTCCATAGGGGCCGGGCAGATCACTACACCCGGAGGTCCCACAAGGTAGGCGGATCCTCCTGGGGGCAACCTGTGCCCGCTCAAAAATTCTTCTCACATGAGTAGTGAGGAACCAGGCGTCACCCCGGCTCGTTATTTTCCTTACTCATTAGTTTAAGGCATACCGTGTATAGGGCTTGCCTGTGGTGCGGAACATGATGCAACCTTATTCATATAAGGGCGACGATTTGGTTTGCCGCAAGTTAAATTGAATAAGTTTGGTTTATGGAAGTTTTATTGGTAAATTCATTAAATGGCATAAAATGTATATGTAATATGAAAGAAAAAATGACTCTATGCAATATGCAAACATACTATTTAGACGAAAAGCATGATGGTAGAAACGTCGGCGTCTATTCCTGCCCAACGCAGCGTACGAGCGGCTTTGCGTCACACGGTGAGTGGACACGCCCACAAGTTCTGTGTCGCTGTGGTTTGTGTTGCGGATTTCGGGAGCAAGATGGCTGACGTGTCGCTGGATGAATTGATCAGGAAGCGAGGTTCGGGCTCGGGGATGTACAGCCGGTAAGTGGGGACACTCACCCGGGGCTATCGGTGCGGGGATATCGGCCTCACGGTGGGATCATGGCTAAAATATTCCCTTTATTTCCCGCCCCGTTCGTTGCTATTGGCGCCAGTGTGTGCAGGCTTCCATTCTATTCGCGGGGTGAGGAGAGAGCTAAGCGCGTATTGGCAGTGCTGGTGTGTCAGTCAGGAATGGAGGCGCCTAGGGCCTAGTCAGGTTGTTTGCTCAATAAACATTCTGAGTTAGGAGTGGGAATGGTGAGCCAGAGACCCCCAGTACTGCAGGCTTGGTTCTATCACATTAGGGGCTACTGGCAGACGTAGTACAGCTGGAGTTGTGTAGGCACATTACATAGGAGCCCCCACACCATATTCTACACATTTAGGGCGATAATGTGATTTTATGGTATGAGGCAACTTACCATGTGTAGCCACACTTTGTGTGTATGATTACCTATTAGTGGAGCCTCCTGGCATGTGTGCCAGACATCAATAGATTGCTGGGCTTCTCAGCAGGGAAGAAAGATTAGCATGGTACCCACAGTTTATGGCAGGCGCCTCTCAGTGTTGATGAGCAGGGGCAGATTGCCATATAGATGCCAACAAGTCTCCTTGAGTGTGAGTTGGAACTCCCTCTCAGTGATGCTCAAACTGAGCTGCAGGGTTGGCAGATTTATTTTTCCAAACCAGCTAAAGTCAGTTCTGAAACCGGCCCAAAACCAGCCAAAAGCCACTTCTAAAGTAGCTACAGAAATGGATTCAGAATGTTGCATTAACCCCAGACATGATATACATATGGGGGCATTGAGCTATAACTCTCCGCAGCTCCAAGAGATCCTGAGAGTTAAGGGCAAGTATAAGGGGAAGAAAACTTTGGCTACTTTCCAAACTACAAACCAGCCAAGGCTCCAAATACTAGCCCAAATATGTATTTTGGTTTGTACTTTGGAAACCCGCCTGGGCTTTAGTAGCCCAATTTGGTAGAAAAAACGCCAACCTGGCAGAACAGTAACTTCAATAGTGTCAATAGGCTGAAAGAGTCTACTCGCCACTGGCCAGTACATCCGTAAATGCTAGCTAGTGTAGCTACAGAATGGTTCCCAAAAGTGCTGTGAGGCAGCCAGTCTACCCTAGGGATAGCCAGCCTGCAGCAGCAAACTCTGCTTTATGGGGATTGTAGAAGAGGGCAGGGGGTTGTACATACCTGAGCAAGTATAAACCACCTTGGTTGCTGCTGGTGCATAATTACACTGATCTCAATGGAACATGTTCCCTTGTGTGTTTTTGGAGTTCAGGTTTAAAGGAGAAGGAACGTTACAATCACCGGATGGTGCCAAATGTTAGGCATCCCCCAATAATTGTAGTCACTTACCCGATACCCTGGGCCAGTACTCCTGTTTGTAGATAACTTTACCAGCCTGAGGTTCTTGCGACCGAACGTTCCTCTTCCTTCACTCGTCGGTCCTCAGAATCCCAGGGTCAGCATATGCGCAGTACAGTGAAAAAGCCAACTTTATTTTTTAAGTTCAGCTTTTCACTCAGCACTAAGGCAGAAGAAAGAAGAGGATTGCTTGGTTGCAGGTACTCCACACCGGTGCAGTTTCCAGCTAACAGGAGCACAGGCCCAGGGCATTGAGTAAGTGATTACAGATGGGTGGGACTAGTAGGGCTTTTGCAAAAATATTTAATAAATTTCCCTAAAACACATCATTTTTTTTTAAAGGGATTTCGTCATTATGGTGTACTTTTTATTTCTAAATTACACTCTTTACATTGCAAATAATTGTAATTTATAATTTTTAATTTATTTTTCAACCAGCAAAATGTATTTTTTTAGTTGTAATATTGGTGAGTAGGCACCATCTCAGTGCATCAACTACACATTAGAACTGCTTTCAGATAACCTATTGTTTCTCCTACTCCCATGTAACTGGAAGAGTTATGACTGGACTTGGATTTTTACTATTGAGTGCTATTCTGATATCTACCACTTTTACCAATACAGGTATGGGATCTGTTATCCAGAATGCTCAAGACCTGGGATAGGGGATCTTTCCATAATTTGGATCTCCATATCTTAATCCTACTAAAAACGTATTCAAACTTTTAAGACACCCTGTAGGCTTATTTTCCATCCACTGATGATTATTATATCTTAGTTTGGATCAAGTACAAGGTACTGTTTTATTACTGAGAAAAAGAAAATCATTTCTAAAAATAAGAATTATTTGTTTAAAATGGAGTCTATGGGAAATGACCTTCCTATAATTCAGAACTTTCTGGATAATGGGTCTTATACATGTACAGGTTTTTGTTTGGTATGTGGTCCAGTCTCAGCACTTTTTGCAGAATTCGTATTCAGAGGAATACTTACAGGCTTATTTATCAATTTTCGAGTTTGTGAATTCGTTTGTTTTACTAAATCAAATCTCATATCGAATGCTCACTTATTTATTAATAAGGAAAACTTGTTTGAGTAAAAAAACTCGCAAGCTATTCTACCCTGCTCCAATAATTGCCCTTTCCTGTAAACCATTTATTATTTTGAATGCTTTATTAGAAAATACTTGCTAAAACTTGGCTTCCGGTCATTTTTGATCAATTGATCGATCCTAGCCCGACTCCTTCCTATACAGAAGGAAGGCTAGGAGGAGAAGTCGATCGTTGCATAGTGGATTCTGCATCGCCGTATCGCCCTATTTCAAATGATCGTTCAAAATGAAGTTTTAGCAGGTATTTTCTAATAAAGCATTCAAAATAATAAATGGTGTGCAGGATAGGGCAATTATTGGGGCAGGGTAGAATAGATTTTTTACTTAAAAAATGTTAGTGTTACTTTTCCTTTAATACATACCAGACATTTAAGGTTTTGAAAGATGATTTGAATGTAAGTTTTTTTTTTTTTGTTTGTTTTTTTTTAGTGCAAATCAAACTAGAACATTGATCTCCTTAATCCCCCTTAGTGTTTGGATTCAGTTTAGCTAAACAGTAAGGGGCAGGTTTACTAAAACTTCAACATTTCTAATTTTTTTTATTTTTAAAAATTCAACTAAACTTATTTCCATTACATTTTCTTAAACATCCAAACTGAAAAAGTCTGCACAGGAAAAAGTCACAGAAACTGCAACTTTTTTTGAATTGTCGCTCCAATAACTAAGCACTCGATGCATGTTTATATACAGCCTACAAAAATACATGTAACGTTTCTGGACTAGGCCCCATATGCATTCTAAAAAGTGTGGAGTATCACACAAATATGAAAAGGTTGAAGCACCGGCTTAAGGATTTGATCCAAATATATACCCAAAGGATGTAACATACTATCCCTGGCTGATACTTTCTACCTCCCAGTTGGTGCAACCAAACTCTTGCATACTTTGGGTAATGTATAAAGTACCGGACATCTCAGATGTTCCTGTGTCAAATATTCAGATAAAACGTAGGTGATCCACATATTATTTAATGCTAGCTTCAGAGGTTCATCTATCTTTGCCTTGCGAAGAGTAGTTGATTGACATGAGAACTAGATTTCTGCAGCGTGGGTATGGAGAAAGAATCTTGGAAATAGCTTTAGATAAAGCGCGAAAGGTTACCGGAGATAATCCCCAACCCCCCTATAATGGGAGGTAAGAGCTTGAGGGATTTGTTAGTGGTAAGAGATCCGGTAGGGTGTTACACACGAGATAAGGGATCCACAACATGGTTACTGACCAATAAAGGAGGTTATTTTAGATGCCCTTCCTGTCGCTATATGACACCGGGTACCAGCTTTGCCCGCCCCCATACGGGGCAACGGTGTAAGATCAGGCATCATATCGCTTGCATTACCACGCATGTGATATATTTGATCACTTGCCCATGTGGATTGCCCTATGTGGGCAAGACAGATCTCATGTTACAATTACGTATGGATGCAAATAGATCAGCTATTAACACAGCATATCGTGATAATAAATCTCAAAACTGGTAGCCAAACATTTTTTGGAGTCATAGATTGCCAACCTTCAAATATATAGCTATTGATCATGTGCCAGTGCCAAAGCGGGGTGGTGACAGGTCCAGACTTCTTGCAGTGGGAAACCTTTTGGATTAACAAAACTGGATACCTTGTAACCCAGGGGCCTTATTGAGTACTGCTATTTTAACTGATTCCTTGATGTAAGATAAATACAGGACAAGAATTGATTAATTTTATGATATTTATATTTTGTATGATGATATCAAACGTGTGTGCTTGGCCCCTACCCTCATAATTCCCGGGTTGCCTGGCAGCTAGCTGCTTGGTAGACTTGGGACCTGGGGGGATGATAATAGTGAAACTTTATGTATATTGTTTGTTATCTAGAATAAGGTTCCAGACCAGAACCGAAATGTCGGTGTTACTAAACAAGATGTTAACAACCATGTGCAGAACCTGGAAGAGATTTCAGTGTTAGGATTGCTGGAAGGAGTGCGGAATATATGAAAAGTTATGTAAGTATGCATGGGAAGGGGATTATATATATAATATAATCCCCTTCCCATGCATACTTACATAACTTTTCACATGTTTAACAATGTAGCTGCTGATATTTAATAAGCTTACACTTGACATTTCATTTGCATTTAGAATTAACAGTCGTGCAGGTACAGGAAATAATATGAGGTCCCGGTTACAGCTTCCTGTCTCCAGTCGTCCAGTTGCTACCAGCTTCCAAAGGACTTTTGATGCCCGTCAGAAGATTGGGGTGACAGATGCCCGAATGAAGTTGGGTGTGAAGGATGCACGGGAGAAGCTGGTAGCCAAAGATGCTCGATTCCGCATCACAGGCAAAGTGCAGGATGCACGGGAGATGCTGAATTCAAGGAAACAGCACGGCTCTGTGGGAGAAAACCCAGCCAAAGTGATGGATGCTCGTGAGAAGCTCAGTCTAAAGAGGAGTGCCCCTTCAGTGGCTGTCAGTCCAACATTGACATCTGGATCTTCAACCATAAACCTTACAAAGACCATACAGGCAAGTGTCATGTGGAATATTTTTTGGTGTGTATACTATGTAATATGTTTCCAGATAAACTAAGAATAGTGTATGATTTTTTTCTAATATGGCAGGATACCTGCCACAGATTTTTGATGGCCATAAATGAGTATGGTATTTTCTATACTTAATAAAGTCTTCCATCAGTGTGCCAAGCCTGGTTTGTTATCAGTAGGGCAAAAACAGTTTCAGATTATTAATGAGGAGCATTTATTGTCACTTGCAAAGAATAGAACTTACTGATTCAGTATTTGTTAAGTTTGGTTTCATGTGTTTTGTGTTTTTTGACAGATTCCACAGCAAAGGGGCAGTAACTCAAACCTAGCACAGTCTATGAAAGGAATGCGAATAAATGTAGTAAATAACAAGCCAACAAAACAGGTAATCCATTTTGCACATAAACTATTATACCCTCTTTACAAACATTCAGTTCTACTTTTAATTCTTACCCTCTCAGCAATAATACTCTACAGTTAGTTATTTCAGAAGACTATTATCTTTTATACATTGTTTAGACAAAGGGAGCACAGGGTATTGATGCATTTGATTTGTCAGTCAAAATCTGACTTCCTGGATGAAGAGACAGATTACTGAGAAATGGTGTATTTAATTGGTTATCTTTAGAATGTTTCTCTCATGCATAAGATAAAGATGACTGGCCCATCTAAGCACTACACCAGCATTTTACTTACGCTTTTGCCAAAGACCCAGGCGTCACGTGAAGATTCATCTTCAGGCATGCACAGTAGAGTTAACCCTCTATTGCACTTAGGGCTCCTAACACCCCCAATGAAGTACCCTTTACATCTCCTGTAACTGCCAGCAACCTTTGACAAAAAAAGCCACACAGTGTTAGAAACATAGATTTTGTGAAAAAATGCCTGGCAATGAGCAGCACCTTTAGCTGCTGGCAGTCAGAATATTAAATATTGTTTGGCAACACATTGCTTAGTGGATAACACCTTCAATTTTGTTGCAGGAACACATATCTCTATCCCGCCAGCTTCCATCACGGCTTGAGGAGGAAGATGAAGAAGATGACGAGTTGGAGCTCTCCTCTATCCCAGCTAAGCAGATGAAAATTACAGCCACAAACACATTGCAGAAACGGGTAAGTAATGTTTCTGGCATTTTTTGGTATATAGTCTACTGCTTACAGGGATTGCATATAAGTATGTACACTATTAATATATTTGCAGTTACCAATATCATAGATCACACGTGTGTAATCCACTGGTGGCCTCTACCTCAAGACATCTCTGTGCTTCATTTGTCACACATTAAATAAAAGGCAGAGGGAAGGGTATTCACTGTTTGGTCACATTTATTGCTGAATGTTCAGTCCTGGTCTGTTCCAGACTATATCATTGTTATTAGGCAGATACAGCAGCCGCAGGTTTTGACTGTAACTTTCTGGCGCATGTCTGCTCACTGGGGGTCATTAACAGGAATTTAGTTAGTATAAAATGTGCCAAGATGTTTGACATTTATAAATAGGTAATATTTGAATGGTTCTTTGGTGGGTAGGGAATGCCTCTTAATTCGCTATATTAATGTATTCATTTTGAGTTAAGTATTTTTCACTGAAAACAATTGTTTCTTTTGATCCCAACTTTGTTTTTTCTCTTCAATAAGGCTCTACCTTTCACAAAGGTTGTCCAGAATGACACCTACACTGCACCTGCTGTCACACAGGCTGCTTCAACTGCAGCCCCCTTACTTCGCACAAAGACTTTGACCAACATGTCACGGACACTTGTAACTAAGGAAGATAACACTCCACTACAGGTGGCATCTAAAGAGGTGACTCACTGTGCATATTATAAAGAAGCAGGATTAGTTTAAATTTGTGTTGCAGACTGATAGGATGTTAGTGCAAAATATTTATTCCATATTAAATCTAAAAGTATTGTATCTTAAATATGCTGTGCCTTTTCTTTCCATTGTTCTAGCATTTGAAAATAAAGAGTTGTCTTAGAGGCAAAGAGTGCTTTCTTTGTCGTAGCTATTGTTATAGCTAGCCCTTTACTCTTTATATCCTGTTATAATGTAGTTTTGATATGGCATGAAACTGGTTCAGAATCCTTTATCAGTGCTGTCCATCTTTGACTTATTTATGGTTCGGTCATTTGATTTTGAATAAAAAGATTTCTGTGGAGCCGTTGGGCCCGCATGTCATAAAACATTAATTAGAGCACTCCCTCTATCCCACAGCCCTTAAGTTTGGTGATGCATCTTAATTGATTATCAAAAGAAAAAAATGTTTGGAGAAGGTTACATTACACCCTGTGAGAATTTCAGGCATGAGACTCCCACACTGTTAGATTGTTAGCGTTAAAATTATTATAAGTACATGGCTTACATTCCACAGTCCTTTACAGAGCTTATACATCATTGTAAAAAGTGGAAATTACAATCTAAGGTTTATGTGACACATTCACACACACTCACACATTTTTTGTCAGGAGCGGGTTACTTTCTTTTTTGAGTGTGTGGGGGTGAAACCCACCCAAGCATAGGCAAAGCAGATTCCTTGTGGGCATTTCTATGGCTGGAGTCAGACCTAGGACTCCAATGCTGAGGGGAGCCATCACTCTGGTTTTCAAAAGCTGGCAAATTGTTTACTTAATTGTGATACATTAAACCAGTGATCCCCAACCAGTGGCTCATGAGCAACATGTTGCTCAGCAACTCCTTGGATGTTGCTCCAAGTGGCCTCAAAGCAGGTGCCCATTTTTTAATTTTGCAATGCCAAACAGAGCCTCCTGTAGGCTGCCAGTCCTTTTAGGGCCTTCAAATAGCCATTCACAGCCCTTATTTATCACCCCAGAAATGTTTTTATGCTTGTGTTGCTCCCCAACTCTTATTACATTTACACATGGCTCACAGGTAGAAAAAAGTTGGGGACCCTTGTATTAAACTGTATTTCTTTGTAATTTATAACTGATTGATTTCTTTTATTTTTAAGCCGGTCTTCAGCCCTCTAGAAGGTACTAAAATGACAGTTAACAATTTGCACCCTCGTGTCACAGAAGAAGATATTGTGGTAAGTGTCATATACAGAAACATTAAGATTACAAAGTGAACCAGGCAGCTGGCAAAAACACACTTGTTGTTTTATATGTGCATGGAAAGGAAAATTCTGCTGTAAAAGAAGAGTAAGGCATATTGCAAGGAAAAATAATAGAAGAAATCTTTTGAAGGGACAATTGACCTTATAATTTACATTTAGTGGTATGTGGGTAATGGTGTTCTGAGGCAATTTGCATTTGGAGTTATATTTAAAAAAAAAAAAAAAAAGTTCACAAAATAAACTTTTTCTGCTATACCTTTCCTCTCAGGCCTGAGCCTAGGGTACACGATTTTAGGGGTTGCATGCCTCCCAGCCACAGCTCTTGCTGTTTTGTTCATTCTTACCGACAACAAAGCACTGGTGACTGAGGGGCATATTTGTTGCTATGGGCAACATCACCATACACTCTATAATAAACTGCTTCCTGCTTGAAACTACCGAGCGGAGCTGCGGAAAAAAAAAAAAAAAATTTCAATACGCCCTGTATACTGACAACTATTTTAAATGATCTGCCACTTTTGGGCCATGACTGTGCTGTTGTACCGAACTTACATTGATTTCCATTTACTAAAATGGCAAATGCTTTGTGTTCTATTGCTGTAACCATCCAGTCTCCTCCCTCAGTGTTTCTAATAACTATGCTGTAATAGGACTGTCCCTGTTTTTAGTGGCTTTCTAATCTAATGATGTGGTATTCTGTCTGACTTTTTTTTTTTTAACAGGAGTTGTTCTGTGTATGTGGAGCCTTAAAGCGAGCCAGACTGCTAAGTCCTGGTGCGGCAGAAGTTGTTTTTGTGAGGAAGGACGACGCAGTTGGTGCTTATAAAAAGTACAACAACAGATACCTGGATGGTAAGTGAAAAAGCTAAAGCTGAAAGGCTTATTCATCCTAACTGTCTGTGTCTGAGAAAAGCTAGGATCAATTCAGACAGTAAAAAGGAGTTTAATTGGTTTTGTGCATAAGGAGTATTGAAGTTCTGCTACAGAAGCTGCCAGTGCAGATATTTGTTATTACATTACATTACATTAACATTTATTTATAAAGCGCCAACATATTCCGCAGCGCTGTACAATATGTGGGTTACATACATTGGACATACAGAGTAACATATAAAGCAATTAATAACCGATACAAGAGATGAAGAGGGCCCTGCCCAAGAGAGCTTACAATCTACAAGGAGAAAGGGTTGAGACACAAGGTGTGGGAATGGGCATGACCAGAGTTGTGAGAGGTGTGGCACAGGGTATTGCTAAACTAGATTAGGGTAAGCCTCTCTAAATAAATGTGTTTTTAGAGATCTCTTGAAGGCAGAGAGATTGGGAGAAAGTCTGACAGTTTGTGGGAACAATTCCAGAGAAGGGGGGCAGCCCTTGCAAAGTCTTGAATGCGAGCGTGTGAGGAGGGAATGAGAGAGGAGTTGAGGAGCAGGTCAGTAGAGGAGCGTAACAAGCGGGTTGGATGGTACCTAGAGATGAGTTCAGAGATGTAGGGTGGGGCAGAGTTATGGACTGCTTTAAATGTGAGGGTCAATAGTTTGAATTTTATCCTGGATGGTAGGGGAAGCCAGTGCAGGGATTGGCAGAGTGGCATGGCAGAGGAGGAGCGGTTGGAGAGGTGTATGAGCCTGGCAGCAGTATTCATTATGGACAGGAGAGGGGACAGTCTTTGGAGGGGAAGGCCAATTTATAGGGAGTTACAGTAGTCCAGGCGAGATATTATTACGACTTGTAATGTGCTAGCTTAATTACTTAATTTAAAATAATGTATACTGAAAACATAACCTATTAGATATATTTTGTGTGTTAGTTCTGAAAGCTTATATCTAAATAAGATGTGAGTTAATTAGTGAGAAAGTGACTGCACTTAATTACGTACCTGCGTTAATTAGCTTCAATGTTCTCCCAGCCTAGCCCATATTTGTTAAGATGCCCTGTCCTGCTCCTGAGAGAGCGACCTTTTGTATGGTATATAACTTAATCCACACCTTTATATGCTTATGGATTGTGAGGAAATAATCCACAGACGCAAGAAAATAACCTGGTTATTACTCCAGTTTCTCTATATCCGATTGGCCATTTGAAATGGGTTAATATTGTGCACATTATAGGACGGTTGTTTTGTATACGTAGATATTGGTTGCTAATTAAATGTAATAGTAAATGCATTAATAAGGGATATTTTTTATGCATTTAAATGCTAAATTTGCTAAGTTATTAATAAAATGTAGTGAACACAGGTGTTATGTATTCATAAGGAGTGGTTGCTAAGTTATTGTAACAGTTCATGCATTAATACATGATATTTATTCATAAGTTTAATTTTTAAAGTTGCTAAGGTATTAATATATGGTGAAAACTAGTGAAATTGAGCCCTTGGTTGGCATATCTTATTCTTCACTTCTTTTTTTTTATATACACTATTTATTCTTTTATGTATTTATTAACAAATTAATTCGGTTATTAGTATATGGGCTATAGCTGCATCGAGCAACCGGTATTTTTAATAGGAACTTGGAGATTCTTATTTCCAAATAAAGAATGCTTATTTATGGTTTTACATTTATACTGATATTTTTTGTATATGCTAAAACAGGGCACTCTCTCATTACTAGTTGATTTTATTGTACATACACAGAGATAATGTAGAGATTGTAGCAGCCCTAGGTTTTATAAGTATTTAAAATTAATAAGTAATACTATTAGAAATTGATCAGCTATATAAGGTAACTATTATAAAGGTCAAGATTTACAGACTGAACACTTATTTATTTCTGCCTGCACCCATATTGCCTGCCTTAATAGACAATAACACTTTTTACAGAATTGCCGGGACAGTGTGCTTCAGAAGTGCACAAACCTACCAGCTTCTGTAAAAAGGTATATTAGCTGAGTGTAGTTGGAAGAAGGCTTTAAGGAGCATAGTTAATTTTCATTTTCCCCCACCCAGCTACCTTTTCATGACACACTGCTGTAATATTTTTCTGGTAAGAGCACTGAGCTTTCTTTTTTTTCCCTGAGCTAATAAATGTCTTTTCATTTTAGGGCAACCCATGAAGTGTAATCTTCATCTGAATGGCAGTGTCATAACATCAGACCAACCTATCTTACTGTAAGTATAATTTCACCGAGAGGGTGATTTATCAGTAATCTTGTTTGCCTTTAATGCTAATCTGATGCACGGTATTGGTGATAATTGTCCCCTCCATAAGGTATAGTGATCCAAATTATGGGAACACCAACATTGCTCTAGACCTTTTACCTTGGTATGCATTATAAGTAGGGATGCACTGAATCACGGCTTTTTTTTAAGGATTCCGTTTCGGCGGAATCTGCGGTCCTTGCCGAACTGAATCCTATATGCTAATTACAATTTGGTAAGGGTTAAATGGGCAGTGAAAAAAAAATCCTCCGATCCCTCAGCATATGCTAATTAGGATTCGGCCAAATCCTTCTGGGTGGGTTCAGCCCCCCAGAAGTTACAAGTAGTCCTTACCAAAGGTTTGTACCTTCAAGGGGTGTCTGAACTGAAAAAGTCCAACAACCACATCTCCAGGCGAATCTGCCTGCAATAATGTGCCCAAAGGTTGCTCTACAGCAGTGATCGCCTACCAGTGGCACCCCCTTTGATGTAATTCCTAGTGACCCTACTTTAATGTAGTTCCTAGTGACTCTACTTTGATGTAGTTCCTAGTGGCTTCAGTTAAAGTTTAAGAATTGTTCCAGGGTCTGTACAAATGTTACTACAAGGCACTCTCACTAGCAAATATACAGAGTATTTACAGAGTTATTAAAAGAATTCAGAGTGAGCTTTCAGGAATGTGAAACAAATATATCCTCAGGGTTCTATGAATGGCGCCGGTCTATTTCATTATTTTTCTTAATGCCATTTTTCCCTTAGGCGACTCAGCGACACACCATCTGCAACAAAAAAAGAAGGGGAGACTCGAAGATCAAACACATTATCTTCATCCAGTGCATCCAACCCACCTGCTGAAGTGGACCCTGACACCATCCTCAAAGCCTTGTTTAAATCTTCGGGCTCTTCGGCAGTTGTTCAGCCAACTGCGTTTAAGATCAAACTCTGATGCGGCCAGTATGAACTAAAGTGGAGGAGTTCTGGAGTGAATCACAAAGATGACTCTCAGAGTGACCAATGTTATGATTCACCTAGAGAGACTAGACTTTTGTTTCAGAGAAAATTTGTTAGAACCGCTCATCAGTGGATTAGTTCTTGTTGGCCAAGAGTGAGGGATAATTGGACTTTTGGCTGTATAACTGAACACCCTACCCTTTGCGACTGTAGCATTACAGTTTCACTTTTCTTTATGTTAAGATGTTCCTGCAGCGCACATGCTGGTTCCTCTCCCAGGATCAAGTACATGTACATACAGTTTCCTGCCATGCTGTTTAATGTTCTGTTTCCAATATCATTGTTTATACTTACTTTTTTTGTGTTTTATTTTTTTGCTCTGGAATAAATAACGGTCATTAAATGTGCAGCCCCCAAAAACACTAGTCATCTTTGATGACTAAAAGAATCCTGCACCTTAACAGATGCTCACATTATTGATTAATTTGTAGGGATGCACCAAATCCACTATTTTGGGATTTGGCTGAATGCTGTACTGAATCCGAATTCTAATTTGCATGTGCAAACTAAGGCAGGGAAGCTTAAAAAAAAAAACTGGGCGTGCAGTATGCGGAAAAAAACCTTCCAATTTCCGCATTTATTTGGTGAAAAGACGCATCATTTTAAGGATTCTGTCCAGCCAGGACAATGGATTCAGCCGAATCCTGCTGAAAAAGCCTGAATCCCAAAGCAAATTCTGGATTCGGTGCATCCCTATTGATTTGCCACTGTTCATTTTCTGACGTGACATCCAGATGAGTAGAAAAAGAATGTCCTTGAATTTGACATCCATGTTCTTTAGATACATTAGGTTAATTATTAGTCATAATTGGATGTGGAATCTCTGAAATATTATCCAGCTGAAAAGTTTTGAACCTATTTACACGTGGTTATAATAGCAATATTTGGTGAATATAAAATCAGTACAGACTTCCAAATCAACATTAATGTAAACTAACAGGCTTTATTTTTCATAGTAAACCATAGATTTGTTTTAGATATATCTGGCTACTGGCATTTTTGTTCCACTGCCTTGCTATTCAGGGTTGGATTATAATGGCATAGCCAGTGCAGTTGCTTAAAAACAGTTTCACATGCATGCAGCTTAAGTGCAGCACGCAGCTATTGTAAAAAAAAAAAAAAAAGAAATACCATTTTCATTATGTAAAAACTGCAATGAAATGTCTTTTGGGTGCAAATTTAATCAGACCGTCTTTACCCACATTTACTTTCAAGGACATTGAGAAATTGGCTCTCTGTCAGTGACTTTCTTTACTGGTTAATTGTTAACGTTGTATTTCATACTAAGGCAGTACTCAAAATTTTCATGGCAATAAAAGGCTTTGATTAATATTAGGAGAATTAAATAATTGTTAAAAAAAGGTAACATTAGCCATCATCATAATTCGCAGTTGGATAGGCCTGCCCCAGCCGCCCGTTATTGTTTCATTTATTTATTTTATAACATTCAGCCCTCTCTCTGCATCTAATTGTTTTGTGACGGGGCCCTGAATGTCAAGTTCTGTGGGGAGCCCTAAGAGGCCCTAACAGTCTCTTTCTAGGTTTGTTTTCTCAGTTTCTATATGCAAATCAAAGAAAAAGTTATGTTCACTGCAACACAACAAAGTGAAAATCCAATTATTAGATTTCCTTTATGTAAATATATAGATATTGAGCTGTGTAGGCCTCTAAATGTCAATTTTAATAGGTTGTTCACCTATAAATTAACTTTGATGTTTGAAATTCCAGCAGCTATTGGGTTGCTAGAGTTCAGTTAACCATAGCAACCAGGCAGTGGTATGAATGCGAGACTGGAAGATGAATAGAAAGGTGATACAAATTAACATAAAAAAAAAATGAAGACCAGTTGCACAGAACATTCTATATAACAAACTAAATGTTAAATGACAAGGAACGGTTAATAAAAATTAAAAGTAAGTCTAAAGGCATTCTTTTTAAGTACTTACTGCATATCTAAATTCCCAGATCCCTGCTTGCTTCTCTGAGATATGGTGCTGGCAGCCTACAGCAGTGTGAAGCCTACAGTGACATCACTGAAATCTCTCTCCCCTTCCTGTAGGTGCCAGCGGCAGCCTTCCTATTCTCTGAGCATGTGTGTAACTTGATCCTGTCTCCTGTTCTGAGCTACACATGCCCACCAGCCAATCAGAAGCGGATCTGGCAGAGGGGGGGGGGAGGGAATGAAACACATGTGCAGTATGAAGCAAGGAGGGAAAGGAAGGGAGAATACCTTTTTAGAGATGGCTGCCTGTTCTAGAAAATGTGAAGTAAGTGTGACTGAGTAAATATTTGATTAGGTGAGCCAAAAGTGTGGGGTTTTTACTAAACAATAGGAGGACTATTGGGCAGAATGCTTTTTAAATTTTGACTTGCATTCTCCTTTAAGGTAAGGCACCCTTCACTCTCTTATATCTCAAAAAGCTGAAAGTTATACTTTGTAGATGCAACACTGCAATGCTAGCACCCCTTGCAATAAACCCCTTGCAATAAACCTAACAATGGCTGCTTAAAGGAGAAGGAAAGTCATTTTGGCATTTTACTGCCAATAGATTTGCCACATTAGTGCCACCTAGAACACTATATTTATTCTGCAGAAACCATTACCGTACCCGAGTAATACTGTGGATCAGATTCAGATGGGGGTGCAAGGTGGTTGGGTGTAACTGTGTCATGTGCAGCTCCGTGATGCTATTTTATTTATTCCAGTGGTTTGGTGTGGCTGATTCATCAATGGTAGATAATAAGTTGCTGGTGTACTGGGATCAGGAACAGGAAACAACTCCTGTTACTGCACTACAGCTCCTATTATCCCCATGTACAACACTTGTCTATACAAGTGTTTTTCCAAACTGGTGAAACCTCAAAATTTTCCTATACCCATACATAATGGAAACACTAATTATGAACACTCCAAATAAAATAATGCGCAGGCTCTATTTCTAAACACAAAAAAAATGTGCCATAAGTAACCCATATAAATAAACTAATCTAATAGAAACAGTGGTCCATACACACCAAACCCTCAGCTTGGGGAGTGGTAATCCGTCAGCAATAGAAACAAAGGGGGCCTCCAGGCACTCAAATCCACAAAGCCACAAAAGAAATAAAAATTCTGTTTATTGAAGATAAATGAAGAAAAGCATCTCCAGTGGCCTTACACCTTTTCATGGCTGAAAGGCACTTAAACATGGGCCCATGTCTAAATGCCTTTTGGGCTTGAAAAGGCATAGGGCCTAGTGATGTTTGGGACCCACGGGTTGGGCTGAAATCCCCACATAAGAGCAGGTGATGGATGCATTTGGGACAAGCTTATCTGCTGCCCTCCCTACACGCAACCTAAATGAGCTCTGCTTACAGCTCTCCCAGCATCTATTGATAGGTGCGTGCAGCTCCGTGATGTCAGAGATGGGATGGGCGCTGGTCTATAAATAGACATGGAGTTGCGAGTGGGGATGGGTTAGGGTTGGGTGCAGACACATCAATAGTCAGGCCATTGAAGATGCTTATCTTTTAATTCAACTTCAGTCAACAGAATTCTTATTTTTTTTTTGTGGCTTTCCTTTGGGTGCCTGGATGCCCCCTTCAGTTCAATGGCTTTATTGCGATTTAAGAATTCTGATAGCAGTGTTAGTTTTGTTACATTTTCAGGTAAAAAAAATACACCCACCCCAGCAATATATTAAAACATTAATATACACCATGCAGCCTTCCTTTCAGAAATACTATGGCTGAACAGGGTTTTAAGAGTATCTGAAAGCTAATTTTAACTGATCTGTAGGCCACTGCTCCCCCCCCCCCATAGAAGGGAACAACCCCCACAGTTTGGCTACCACTCCGCTAAAGGGTCCATTTAAGTTGTGAACTGTGAGGCAATCAAAGGGGGCCTATTCCGTTGTTCCAAGTACTGCTTAGAAATAGCTGTATAAACGAACTAATGCATCTTGTAAGAAACTGAACTGATAAATGTTGAGAGATCTGAATAATTTAACTGGATGTATGTTAGTTATTTATGTTTAAGTGCTGTAGGGAAAATGTACTGACTAATGTAACATAAAACAGTTGAATTACAAGTCACCTTGGAGTAACCATGACCTGCATAAAAGCTCTTGGCCTTCAGCCTCATGCACATATTAGGTCATGGGGCTCCTCATATTAAGTTATTTGTTATAACACACACATTTCATTGAGTCATGTAACACAATTCACATCATAAAGCGATTATGACTATGACTTAACACAGTTTATAAGGTTATATATTATCCATTTCTTCCATAAGTGTTGGATGATTTGTTTGCCTTCTTTGTGCTTTCTTTTTGATTTCATCAAAGCTTTAGTAGATGGTTTGAGAAACAGGGTGTTAAGCTAAAAGCAGTGTTATTAAAGTTTCAAGGTTCCGGTCCCCTATACTGAGGACTCATATACTGTAATACTCATAATAAAATTCTGTTTGTCTGTCATTTCTAGCTGCAACTGCAAGCCATAATTCAGAAAAGAGCCGGAACACAGGGATTTTTTATGCAAAACACATAAATATATTTAAATGTGCATACACAGCCAATGTGATGTTTTGGTCCCTGGGACCTTTTTCAAATATATTTTTAATATCGCTTAGATGGCCACTTTGTTAGCGGAAGAGTCCCTCGGCCTATGTCTAATCACTGTATTGGCACCAGCAGAGTTGCTTATTTTAGCATTTACACTGATAGCAGGTAAATCTTACATAACAACATCCAGTGTGCAGAAGCCAGTTATAGGGCAGTATATACATTTTAGTTTCTTTTTATCATGACTTCTTATAGCAATCACGAAAACACTGAGTACATTATTTTTGTTAGATAGTGGAACTATCCTGTTTTAAAAATTATTACAAGCTGAAAGTAGTAGTTTTTTATGGTTTATGGATCTTCCCAAAATGCCAAGTCTCTTATTCTTCTGCATAAAAAACATCTGTTAGCTGTAGAACATGCAAGGCACTGTGAGAATTGTTTCTTGTCCAGGGAAGAGATCACTACTGCAGCATTGTTTTACTGGTGTGTGTAGTCAGAACCAGCAGTGCAAAGACAGTAATGGACAAACAGACACTGCTTTCATTATAAATCATGTTAACAAATAAAGTTAAATCATAAAACATTTGCAATTAATTTAAATTGTGAAGTTTGTTTAGAATTTATTCCATGCCCAAACACACCCTTTTTGTACAGTCCTGATAATGGAACAGTACCATACCCACTGTCTCATAATCGGTTGAATTGGCCCATATACACATGTGAGCAGTAACGCCACGTCAAGGCTTCAACCCTGTTACTGGCCATTCAGACACCAATCACTCCGGGTGGAACATTCCTCAGGGGGCCTAATAATATAGCAAGAGTAAATAAATAACATCATAGGGAAACAGAGAGGCTTACTGATGTCTATGAAGTTAACCCTTTGCTCAAATCATTCCTAATAAACTTCTAGTTCATCCATAGAAAGGTAAAAAAAACCATCTGATGGGGAAAAAAAACCTTCCTGGTTTGTCATATTTAGTCATTAGCACTCATCAGGCAATGTCTATGGGCAACTGACTGCACTCAGACCAAAGGGGGCTGAATAATTACGCACACCCCACTTTGCAGTTATTTATTTGTAAAAAATGTTTGGAATCATGTATGATTTTCTTTCCACTTCTCACGTGTACACCACTTTGTATTGGTCTTTCACGAGGAATTCCAATAAAATTGATTCATGTTTGTGGCTGTAATGTGACAAAATGTGGAAAAGTTCAAGGGGGCCGAATACTTTTGCAAGCCACTGTATATATATATATATATATAAAGGCAGAGAGCCGCACACACAGGGACTTTGCAATAAGTGAAAAATTTATTGAAAAAAATAAATTTTTCACTTATAGCAAAGTCCCTGTGTGTGCGGCTCTCTGCCTTTATATTTCCTTGTTTTTGCCAGCACCCAGGGCATTTGAACTACAATAGGGTGTGCTCCGTTCAGTCTTGTGTATATATATACATATATACATATATATATATACATATACATATATATATATATACATAGAGTTCCAGTACTGGAAGCACACCACATACAAAGTGTTAATTGCCCGGGTGCTTATGCAAAAAATACAAATAACAGAGCAATGTAGGCCAGCACTCACGGGTCTTTTCTGGAATCACACTTCAATAGAAATAAAATTTAATCAAAAAAACACACAGGCACAGGGGACTGCAGGCAGAAGGGGGCTTGAGGCATGGTGCTCTTTGGCGATTCCCCACTGGGACCTAGGTGAGTGCGGGCACGAGCAGGGGTACAGGTGGGTGGCAGGCAACAATCTGGTCCTCAATAGTATTCACTCCAAAACCAGCTGTGCTATATTCCTTATTGGATTTTAGATCACCCTTTGTTTATTTTTGAGCTTTGTTTGCAGTTTCATATGATTTACTCTTGTTGGTGGTTGCCTAGCAACGCGTTTTTGGCGCCATCTGGTGCTTTTAAAAATGTGTGTATACTTTCACAGTGCTATTTTTCCCTGATGAAAGTTCCTGTTAGGAACTGAAACGTCGGATCAATAAAAAACCATGTAGTAACAAAGATTCTTTTTTGCTTAAATTTTATTTCTATTGAAGTGTGATTCCAGAAAAGACCCGTGAGTGCTGGCCTACATTGCTCTATTATATATATACATATATATATATAAAGCCGATTTAGCGGCACTCACCATACGCAGAGAGCAGGAGCCGGGTGCATATCAAATCTTACATCCACTCCATAAATAGCACTCACGGCTTATGAATCAAATAAAAAACTTTTATTGGTATTCCATATTGACGCGTTTCGACCCGCTAGGGTCCTGATGACGATCCCTATAGACATATATATATCTGAACATTTTGCCAAGGTACACAATAAGACCCTAGTGGTCTTATGTTTATAGGGACCATACAAAACCCGACTGGAGAGGAGGAGACTTAAAAAGGAGTCTCCGCCAGGAACAAACAAAATGGATATATCAGCTGGGGACACTGGTGCCTCAAGGGTCAATCACTGATTTTGACCTGACATGCTTTTGATGAGTGCTGTTTTGTTTGTATCTGTTTTATCTATTTATGTATGTATATTTACATTGGGCACTACATGTCCCTATGACCTTCAACCTATAAATACTGGGGGAGGGTGCTAAAAACGCACAAGAAGCCTCTGAGGAAGTGTATTGTACCCATGAAACACGTTAGGCAGGGTTCAGGAATCATTAATGTAAGTTTGGATTTTTAATTGTGTTTGGAATTCTTATCAGCACATACAGACTTTTGTGCTAGTTGAGAGCATTAGGACCCTGCAGGCACTGGGAGGAAAATCACATGGGCGGAAGGGAAGCAATCTTTGAATACCTGCATGGAGGAGATTGAGACTGATGGTATTTTATACAACGTGGGATTTTTCCAAACTCAAGTAAGTTGCTTAATAGCATGCAGGGGTGGTTATATGAGTCTGCTACTCTGTGAGCTCTGTCTGGTTTTGCTGAGGAGCAGAACTTCACCAATGCATTTATACTTCATGCTTGCAGTAGCCTTTTGCACTGACAGGGATAGGCAAGGTATATATATTTGTTTGTGTTTATATATACAGATGTTAATACTACTATACAATTATTGAATACTGGACTTTAACAACAAAAGTTTCACAGTTTCATATAACGTAATGTGCATAATCTCTGCCCTCCAATGTAATGGCTGCCAACCACCTTTGTGAGTTAGAGCGGAAGCGAAGCCTGCTTGTCAGATTTGCAAAGGTCAAAATCCACTTCCTGTTACCCCATGCTTTCTATTCTGGATTGGCCACCTCAGAGTAAAGCTTGTAAGTAACTCCACTACAGATTTTCAGTACTTGGCTGTCTCTGTATTCCCTTTTAATGGTTGTAGCCATGCAATGGTGGAAATTGTTGGTCCATGAAATGCATCTCTTTAAAGTTGTAATGCAGCAGGTCACAGTCAGGTTGTGCTGCTGTCATTGATGCCCAGACTTAGCCTGTGCCGGTTACCGCAACATTATGTAAAGCTGTAAAACTTCCCTGACTTGTCTAGAAACTTTCTTAATGCTCTGACTGCGTGGGGCAGGTAAGTGGCTAGGGGTTATTAGTAAAGTTAGGTAAATTCCACCCCAAATGAACTGACTGACTTATTAAGATATTATTTATTCTTATTATTTACATACACATATTTACTAAATGATGTGAGCTATCTCCTACTTGAACTTTTTAGCAGTGGAATGACAAGTGTTTTTGGGCCCCACAGCAAGATCATAGGGCCACTACACTTTGGGAGCAAGATATTTTCCATACAAATATATTTCAGCTGCTTATCAAAGTCTCTAGGGCCCCCCTATACTTCCTGGGCCCCCAGCAGTTGCAGGGTCTATTTCCTTTATTTTCCTCTAGTTTGCATCATAGTAGCTACGGTATGTAGTTAAACCTTTTGTCTTAGCACTACCTACTGTACCTAATAGTTGATTGTTTGCGAATTGCACACAAAGGTAATGGGCAAAAATATTGGTACTATGTTCTTGTGTCCATGGGTGGCCCCAGACACCCATGTGGGTGTGGGTCTTACAATAGCAGCGTTTTGTGGGTTTAGTTTTTCCTAACCTGCTTATCACTAAAGAGTAATGTTTGGGATGCACATTAATTTGCTGTATAAGTTAACCACATAGCGCGTTGGTGCTCCTGTGAGAAGAAAATAGCACCAGCCCGGGGTACCTGCGAGCGAGTGTCTCCTCTTCCTCCTTCTGTCTTCGCGAGTAGAGTGAAAAGCCGAACTTTAACAAAAAATCCAGCTCTTTCACTGTACTGCACATGTGCCGGCCCTGGGATTCAGAAGGAAGAGGAAACACTCGCTGCACCAGTGATTAAAGTCACTGGGGGGTGCCTAACATTTGGCACCCCCAGTGATTTTTACCTTTGCTTCTCCTTTAAGCCCGTTACACACAGAGGGTTAAAAATGGCTGCAGCTGTCCTACATTGGTGGAAATGTGTTTTAGTAATTAGCCCTCATGGAGAATCTGTTATGGTATAATACTGTCTGACACTGATTCACATTTAGGGTTATTAGGTTATAGTGAATAGAACGAATGAGACCAGAGTATTGTTATCAAACATAAACTTGTCCTTTTCTACCTTTAGATTTCTGAAGAACTGCTTTCTAAATTGGCACAGGAATGTCTGCTCTTTTAAAAGGTATAGTAAACCTCAAATGCTGCATTCCCCCCTCTTCAGAATGTCTAATTGTGTAAGAGTTCATGAATGGAAGAGAGTATAGGGTGTTCATGACAGATTTACAAGCATGATAACAGAATTTTATAGTAGGTCCTGTGTGTTCCTATATAACACTAACTGTTCTATCTATCTATTACATCTAAAAGCTGAATACCTCTTTCTGCTATGGCAGTTGATACTTGGACCTTTGTTCTTGCCCTGTGAGAACACTTAATTACATTACATTAACATTTATTTATAAAGCGCCAACATATTCCACAGCGCTGTACAATAAGTGGGTTACATACATTGGACATACAGAGTAACATATAAAGCAATCAATAACCGATACAAGAGGTGAAGAGGGCCCTGCCCAAAAGAGCTTACAATCTACAAGAAGAGCTTACAATCTACACTTAATGACTCTCACCCTAAGTCTCTCCTCCGTGGGTCTGCAACCCATGCTTTATTTCTTGTGCAATCTACTATACAAGAAAAATACAATTGCGTGGGCATGCCCTTTTAGAGCTGGCATATACAGAGGTAGCTGGTGCATGCCTACTTTTTGTGTAGAGAGGCAGGCCCTTGGCAGTTGGTCTGTGTGTCATTGCCCTTAGTGTGCCGGAATACTTTTGGCCACACCATATTTAACTTTCTTTTTTTGTATGTTTTTTTGTTAGAGTTGCGTTTCACTGTACCCTGGGGACAATTAGCAGCTAAAGCCTGGGGTCCTAGTGATGGTCGTCCTGTGCTTTGCCTGCATGGCTGGTTGGACAATGCTAACACATTTGACAGATTGATTCCTTTACTTCCCAATGGTGAGTCTGGGTGGTAGGTTTTCATTTACTTACAACTGAATTTAACTACTAGACTTTATTGAGTAACCTTACTAGAAGCAGACCCCCACTAGTAGCATCGGGGAATTTCTATGTAAACCTCAATATAAAGTCTTCTTGCTACTATTGTGACATAATTACTAAAGACAGAGTTAGGAGACTAAAACTTTTCCTTACCTGCTGGATAAAGTTACAGAATGCTTTTTTATTACAGAAACTTAAACTTAATTGTTGCATTTGGTGATTTATGGCCAGCTCTGGGTCAGCCATCTGCAGCGCATTAAAACATATCTGAAAGACGCAAAGGTCCATTCCTATATATAGTGTGAATCACAATATAACTAAAAGAAAGAATAGAAAAGTGGTAGAATCTTGTATTTATCCCCTGCCAGCCATTGCTCATAGTTGTTCATAATAGTTACTGACAAGACGCCTGACAACCCAACCCAGCTTTAAAGCAAGCTTTTGGTTTAACCCATATTTTCATTTCTCCCCAGATCATCATTTTGTGGCCTTAGATTTCTCAGGACATGGGCTGTCATCCCATATGCCTGAGGGGGTGAGATACCAACACGTTGACTATGTGTCGGATGTACACAGAGTGGTAACACGTGAGTATAAGAACATGATGTACCATTATCCATTACTGTAAATTGAAGTTGCAGCAGAAAGTAAAAGGAAGCTCAACAGAAGTAACCAAGATATGCTGCTTCATCTTCTTATGTTTTATTCACCTTTTCTCTTGTGACAACTGCCACTGTCTGTAGGTGGCTTTGACTTGAATTGTTACAAAGTCATAATCGGAACTAGGGGTAGGCAGCAGAGGCACATGCCTAGAGTGCAATTATTGGGGGGGCTCAGTTCCAGAAATGTATTTTAATAATAATCGTAGCCTCCTGCTGAGTGTACTTGGTTGGCTTACTTGGCTCTCCTTAAATAATAGGGGAGCAGGGGTGCAGTGTCTTGGGTGCAAGTACTTCATGGCCTGGGCGCACTTGTGCTTAGTGTATTACAGTATTTCTTTTTACCCATGTATAATTTATCATCTGTGAGCATTCATTTTGTGTCTGTCACAGAGGCACTAATATGTAATTTATTAATAAAACTTTCTAACAGATTACCCAGTGCTATACAGTACAAAGGTGTATACATGAAACCATACAAGTAACATACAAAAACTGATCAACACAGGAGGTAAAGAAGGCCCTGATCATTAGAGCTGACAAGCTCTAGCATCATCTTCCTATCAAACTCGTCCCTTTGTTATTGGACCAACTCTCCAACCAGACATGTGTGTAGGATGATATTTTCTCTGTGCTATGGACATATTTGATTTATAGTTTAGCTTCCTCTTAGGTGTTTACAGAAAGCTGGGTGCCATTGTATTGAAATTCTTCTGTTGTTTCCTCAGAATTGGGTTGGCGACAATTCTCAATAATGGGACACAGTATGGGTAAGTAGGACAAGAAAACATTTGTAGTCTGTAAATTAGCAGTTGTTTTGCCCTTTTCTTGTTTATATAAATAACTGCTTTATAATACTTCCTTGGGGATTTAGATTTTCCATTTTTGCTTTGTTAGTTCATGTTTGCCAATTAACTCAGGTAAATCCCATAGAATCTGATTTGCTCATAACATGTACTGGTGTATAAAATAACATGTATATATGCGTTTCATGGCTGTAGACAAATGTAACTTATTTTGTTTTCTTCTCCTCCAGGTGGAGTTGTTGGTGGATTAGTAAGTACTGGCATATCTCAATCTTATCAGCTTTGGTGGCTCCATGGTTTATTGCATTTGCTAATGCGTGGATATATGTTGTGTAATTTACACAAATGACCTTCTGTTTGTTACATCAAAAGTCAGTTACATGCTTTATCTATTCAGCCTTATCTTTGCGTTGTTTGTGGCCAGAAAAGCGTAGGCCTTTGGCCAATGGCACACGTACTGCAGATCCATTCCTGGCTGCCCCACTGAAGTGCATCCTGACAGGCATGGCATCTGCTTGTAGTGTGTCAAGTGGACTAGATTTTGACCTCAAAACACCTGGTAATAGCTAGTAATTCTAATATTGTTTCAACCACTAAAAACAGAAATTGATATAAATTGCAAACAGTGCTTCTGAGTTTTCTGGGTTCTTTTAAAGAGTTTGAGTTAACCTGCTCTATATTAATTACTGGTAAGGCTGAAGACACACTGAACTACTAGTAGCAGCTACTTTTTCATGGCTACTACACTCCAGAAAATACCCTGCCATAGACAATACTGAAAATTGCCTCTGCTAAAACACACGTAGAAACAGTACATGATCAGTAAATGATCAGCATTGTCTATTTTAGTAGCCACGACAATTAGCTGCTACTGGTAGCTCTGTGTGTTTTCACCCTAAGGGCTCTGGCACACAGGGAGATTAAGGGCTCTGGCACACGGGGAGATTAGTCGCCCGCGACAAATCTCCCTGTTCGTGGGCGACTAATCTCCCAGAAATGCCATCCCACTGGAGAAAATGTAAATCGTCAGTGGGATGGCATATGCGGTGGCGCGATTTCAGTGAAATCGTGGAAGTTTCCTCTAAAGGCAATTTACATTTTGTCGTAGGCGACTAATCTTCCCGTGTGTCAGAGCCCTAAGAGTTTTCTTTGCACCAAGATTGAATTACTTTCAGCACATTACAGACAGTGTATTTTATAGATTGGAGAAGAACTGGAACCCATCTTACATTCCTGCTTTCTCTTATTCCTCCAGTTTGCTTCTGTTTTTCCTAAGTTGGTCAAGAATCTCATATTGCTGGATTCTTATGGATTCTTCCCAGTTAATGCGGTAAGAGTAAAATGAACAAAAAATCCTGGATGGAACACCTGGTTGAGTTAAAAGTAACTTTTTTTTTTCTATCTCTAAAATTACTTTAAATAGTGCTCAGAATAACCTAGCATTCTCCCATCATTCAGTCTCGTGTATAGAAGAGTTAAGATATATTATGGGATATATTTTCTCTCAGTATTATTGTATTAAAGATACTAACACACAATTTTTTCAGTTCTGTGGCCCCTGCATTTACTCAGTGCCTGGGGTGGGGACAAAATACCAGAGAGTGCACAGTATTTCATTAGCCTAATGCTGTGTAAAAGAGTAAATCACATTTTTTTTCTTTTACAGGACATGATCCAGACTCACCTGAAAAAGATAATAAGCTATTACTCTCGTTTAGAGGGTGTGAGCGCTGGCAAAATATACTCCCCGGAAGGCGCTCTGCAGAGGTGTGTTGTGCTGAATGATGATTATGCCGAATGCATTAGAAAAATTGCCTTACAACATGGTGGGGGGCATGTACAATATTTTCAGCTCTGCAATTACTTTGCTGGCCTGGAATGCCCAACATATCTATGATTGCCTGTACGTTGCTCCTTTACACCTGAAGGGTTCCTCCACTTCAGAAGGAGATTTACAGCAGGGCACAAGGTTTTGTGTTGTAAATCAACTACAGGATATCAGGACTAGTGCACAGAGGTCTTGAAATGTGTTGGGAAAGCATCTGGTGGGTTGCTGGCTATAGGCAGCATATAACTTACACATCCAAATGTTTTATTTAATATTTTAAATCTACAGTGGCTGTGTTTCCCCTCTACTTAACTGCTGATTAACCCTATTAAAGCCTTTTGAGGCTGTAACAAAAATAGCCATGCACAATGCAATATAGTTAGCAAATTAGTTTGCTTTATAACAGATTGTTTGATGATTGCTTTTGTTTAATGAGAGATTCCTGCACAATTGTTATGAACAATCATTATACAATAATGTCAGCGACCTCAGTCTGCAGGTGCAGGAATATAGCAAGAAAGTGGGTACGATTTACAACCAATATTCTGTATCACTGATGATATAGTCTTGTTCTTAGAATATCTGTAATCATTAATAATGATATAATTGCCCTCTTGCAGCCATCCATTGAAACAAACGCAATCCATTGTTGCTTTGCTTTCAGATAACATTTTATTTTGTGTTTCCAGGTTGTTGGAAGCAAATGTCAGTCTGACGCAGGAAACTGCAAAGTTGCTGTTGGAACGTGGCACTAAGACTGTGGAAGGGGGTAAGTACCTTCAAATAGGTGCTAAATGCACTGACTTGCATTGTTGCAGTGTTTTTTCGGTAAAGCTCGTGTAACCTGCTACGAACTGTCATTCACTGTTCATTAAAGCCCCATATGAACTTCTCTCATATCCCTTCAGACAGAGATCACTTTATTGTGAGTCTGTTAATTTGTAGTTTTTGCTCTAGCTGTATGCAAACCATGCATACAGGGCCACCATAAGGAATCAGTGTCCCATAATATTAAGTAGCAAGTCCCTCTTCCCCAGGGATCCCAATTATTTGCCTGTTGTTCACCTGGGTTCCCTGGACAGAGGGCCTGCCAACAAGTAGCGTGTGGCCCAATGGGAAAAAATGGCCCACACGTGTACAATAATGCCCTGGTCACACCCCATTAAAAACCTTGCCCAAGGTCTACCATACTCCAGGCAAACTTTAACCTATCTCCCCAAGCCTTTCATATCGCACTTTTACATCTCTTGGCCCCCTCTGCCACAAGGCCCCTGACTGCAGTACCCCCTGGCTTCCAATGTTGGTGACTGTTTGGCAATATGGGCCAGGGTTATGCCATATCCTTAACAAGTCCTAACAAATAACTCAAACAAATAGTCACTTGGGGATTGCGAGATAAAATTTTTAACAAATTATTTATTTTACTCTGGTAAATATAATGTTTATGGTTGTAGCCATTTTCCAATTTTTGAGCCTTTTGTTTTGTAGGTGTGGTCTTCAGCCGTGACATCAGGGTAACTGTGGTATGTATGTCTCACCCACTTACAGTCACTGTAAGGCTTAGGCACACACTTGGCGCAGTCTAGACAGACATAGTCATTCAGTAATTGGGGTTCATAATAGATGGCCCTCTAAAAAGAGACACCAGTTTTAAACCACGTATGTATTTTTTCTAGAATAAACTGCTGAAATTACACTTTTCCTGCCATTCTGATAGAATGGATTATGAGAAAGTTTAAATTGCACAGTCTTATCCCCGTGTTAAAGAACTCTGCTGGATGGCAGAGTCCTTTTTTTCAACTTTATTTTTATTTTACAAAAGCTTCACCAAGGCTTGTTCATTAATACATACATTAAATAAATTACATGTCATTAGATGTTAATAACAAAATACGCACGGGGGGGGGGGGGGTTGTTAAGGGGAAAGGGATAGAGTTGAGGGGGAGAAGGAAAAAAAAATGGGGGCGGGGGGAGGAGATAAGTAGTTAGAAGTGAAGGAGGTAGATATATCAGCCATAACCGTAACTTTAATAATGATAAGAGCTGGGTGTGAAAGTTTATGTCCTCTAAAATTGGCCAGAACTGCTGATTAGTACACCCCTTGATACAGACTAATACAAATGAAGTGATGCCTGACTGCAATTGAATAAGCTTGAATTTAATATTTGACTTATTTTGAAACCTATAAGCATTCATACTGTGTTCCAATTTATTTGACAATGCTAGTGCAGATGGCAGATTCTGTGAAACTGGAGGAACCCTGCAGTATGAATTTTCCCATCTGAATCTGTCCTATGCAGGCCCATGCAATACCTCTCAGTGCATCTGCAGACACACGGGGGAAAAAAGAACAGATTGTCAAAAAATAATTATCACCGCTCATCTATGCCAGCAGAGGAAATGCACTGTGTGCCCCTGGCCTAAGGGCAGGTCTAGAATGGGGTTCAAAATAGGCCCGGGCATTTCAAGTACACAGAGGCCCAAACAGCCCCCCTCCAGCCCAATAAACCATGTCTATGGCATCTTACAGCAGCCCCTCTGGCATTTGCCAGAATCCACAGATTGCCATTCTGCGCCTGCCTAAGGGTTTGTATGCAGTGTGGCCAAGCAGTAAGGATTCTGGCACTGGCAAAGCTTCTTGCAGACATTACTTTTCATATTTGTCTGAGTAAAGGTTTAATAGTGTAATATTAATTTTGGATGCTTCCTGTTGAGTGATTAGCACAATATACACATGGTAACCTACCCCTTCTCTTTCCAGAACAATTCATTGCCTCTCTCCACAGAGCAGTGTGTTCTCATGCTGAGCAAAATTCAGGCGGATGTACACATTATCATGTGAGTGCTGGAAGGGGGGAACTTTTCAGTGACTAAATTGAATGAACAGAATATTGTTATATGAATTTACTGAAAT